>NC_133651.1:236354156-236687223 GCF_009905375.1 Apium graveolens | reverse complement strand
TTTAAGTTGGGAGTATTAGAAGACACTTCGAGATAGATCGATGGGCTAATAAGAAAACACGGATGGACTGAGGAGACAGGATAACAAGATATTAGGAAAATGGGATGAAGGAAGTGACCTTCAAGAATGTGAAGTATATGTAAGACCGGTGGCAGGATACCCAGAAAGGGATACGCCAGGTATGAAAGATATCCCAATATTGAGGTGACTGTTGAGGTAAACAACAAAAGTAAATAAGGAATTATTAAGAAGAGGTTCACATTGAACACGACCAATATCTTCCAGAACATCCTTGTTATCGTTATCAAATTAGGCAAGACAAGCGGATAACCGTTGTTATCTTTTGGAGGCCATATGGATTGACCTCATTTGGAATACAGATGTTATTGTAAAATTAGGCATATACTATCGAGGTAGGAATGATCGAATAAGACACCCTCATCAGGGATATATGACTTGATTTATCCATGGAAGGATGCATGTACTTTTTCTAAAGGTGGAATTAAGGATAGAACATCGGTAACTTAAAATGAATCCCAGGGGAATGCATAAAGGTTGGCATTTCACCCTTAATAGGGATAGTATGAGTTTGACAGTATGAATTGGAAAGGATTAAGGTAATAACAACCTTTAAGAATCAGTGGAGAAATTTTTCAGAAGTATATAGACAATGATTCTGGTATTAATAAATGGTATCTTGATATGCCCTGTATCTAGGGAATACAGGAGGAACGATTCGAGGATAACCTTAGAGGTTTTACAAGGAGAAAGGTAATATTCAAAATTCTCAAGAATAAAAATGTTGATAAAGGAAATATGATGTAATTATAATGATGCCAAGTGGGGCACGTGTTAAACCACGAGAAAGTATGGATCGAACCAGTAAAGGTCAAAATTATTCAGGGAAATTAGGACCTAAGATTAAAGATGTTCTAAGTATGATTGAGAGTCAGTCGTGACAGTGATTAACCTCTAAAGACTGAGGCAATAACTTATGGAAAAAAAATGGTGATTTTTTTACTCATCAGATTTTAAGGAAAACATCTTCACATAAGCTGTGATTGAAATGAGGTATAAAATTTATTTGGAGGTGGTTAAAATGACATTGACTGTAAGGAAATTTTACTATCAGGAAGGGCCAAAGAGGTGGCCGACACTTTAAAGGTAAGAGGATAATTATAGGCACTTGTGCCAAAGGAATACAGTGATGATGGTTAAAGCTGAAGGTTGTATTATGGTTTGGAAGATTGACATTCCTTCTGATGACTGTGCAATACCCAACCGTAATAGTAGTTGGTAAAGGTTTAATTCGTGTAATCGCCATGAGTGGGCTATCTATCTTAGAAGGTACTATCTTGAGAATGAGCCTGGACCATGTTTCAAACTGACTAAACGAACCTTTGAGTTAAGTCTTCTATCGAAGGCATATGATTAAGAATGGTATTAACCTGCTATCATTGCTTTGATTGAAACTCTTCTGCAATTTTATCTGCTTCATGTCATGTATGTATGACAGGATCAGGAGTGTTCTTCATGAATCATGAATGGTGATTATGTTACCTCCTTAGAAGGATTTGATACGACATGTATGGACTCCGTATGGTTAGATATTAAGATTTCATGGAAAGTGAATGAGGACAGTAGGTCAGTGGTTGACCATAGTAATGCAGCAATGATTCTGCGAGTAATGAGCTGATTACAACCGTGAGAGTTGTATTGGAATGGATGTTGAGATTGAGTACCACTAATCGGGTCGTGGTAATGTATAAGTTATCATTGATAGACTAATTAAGTAGAGTATCTACCTATTGAATATTTATTCCTTCTTATGAAAAGAGAGTCATATTACTATATGAGGAAGGTTGCGGTGCAAGCATAGAATTCTAGTAACGATGATGTCTAGAATGAGATCCCAGATTCAATTTTCGATATCGAGGGAGTTTCAAAGATGATTGTGTATAAGCTCGAGGAAGAGCATGGGTCCATAGAATGATGGACGGAATAGCAAAAATATTTAGGCATGTGAAATACGATGCTATAATACTTGATGTTGATATAAATACACATATGTTTTGTTCTACTATACCAAACCTCTATAGTTCAGAGGTAGATTCCAAGCCAGATATTTTATGGCAATAAATTTTTTTTTTACGTATATACAATTCTCTTCAGTTCGTTATTTTCTCTTCTTTTCATTTCGTGTAAGCTGAGAAGAACAACCCTTTCAGAAGGGGAGGTATTGCCGAATGACTATCTATCTGTGTGATAGAAGCCTAGTAGGATACCACATGTTGTTTAATTGCTTGTCAAGTACTAAAGGCTGGCCACCTTCTGTACTAACTATGCAATAGAACAAGTGTTCATGATCATAGTGATCTCTCAACAAATTCCTTTACTTCTATATGATTGATCAAATTTTGGAAAATAGAAACAGCTGAAAAAGGAGTAGTAAAGTTATGGTGGTATTCGGAATGGAAACACATTCGTGATACTAAGGTTGACGTGGTTATTAAAAGGCTATAGAATGCTAACGAGCAAAACTATAACTAGTATAATATTAGGAACGGAAGGTAGTAGCGATTACGAACTGGAAAAGAATGGGTATTGAGAAGCAAAAGCTCTAATGCTAAAAGCTATAATGAGAGTCTGTGCAATAGACTTGAAAGAAATTGGAATGATCACTTAACACAGATTGAGTTTTCTTACGAAAATAGATCATATGTCAGTATTGAGATATCGCCTTATGAGATCCTTGAGGGAAGACAATGTCGATCTCCCTTATGTTAGGATGAAGTTGTAGAGCACAAGATGCTCGGACCAGCAGTGGTCCAAAGGACCAAGGATATGATAGATCTAATCAGAGGACGGCTGGTAGTAGCCCAAGATGGACATGATAAGTATGTTGATTTGACACGAAAGGACAAAGAGTATGAAATAGGGGACCTAGTAATGTTATAGATATCCCTTGGAAAGGATGGATGAGGTTCGGAAAGAAAGGAAAGCTAAGCCCACGAATTGTTGGACCCTTTGAGGTATTAAGACATATTGGGAAGTGAGCATATGAGCTAGCCCTACCCCTGAACATGTAGCAAGTCATAACGTGTTCCACGTATCAATGTTAAGGAAGTGTAATTCGGATGCCAGATAAATAGGGGCATATGAGCGCATAGACATGCAACCCGACGTAACCTATATGGAGCAACCAGGAAGGGTTATAGAGTGAAAAGGAACAAGTGCTTAGGAGAAGGGTTATCAAACTAGGCAGAGTTTGGTGATAGGACCACAATGTGGGAAAATTTACTCAAGAATTATAAAGTGCAATGCTAAGAGAGTATCCCTATTCATTTTCTATCTGATTCCGGGACGGAATCCTTTTAAGGAGGGGAGACTGTAATAACCCCAATTTTTGGAAATTTTTGAAACCCTTATGAATAGTGATTTTACAGATTATGTTGAATGAGAAAACTTTTCATGCCACACTATGTAGGGGTTCTGTTATGGATATTCTGAGATTTTATTAGTACTCTATATGGTATATAAGTGTATGTAAAGATCGTCAGAATCCAATTCCGAACACTTTGATTTTTCCCGGAAATCCACTAGATACGGAAAGAATTGAGTATAAGGTAACAGGATAAAAAGGATTTAAATTAAAAGATTATAAGAGAGGATCATAAAAGGATTATAATGTATTGAGAAAGGTTAAGGAAACCCAAGTAATAAGATCCCGGGTATGATCCCTCAAACGATAAACGAAAATGAAAGTTAAGCGAACCATACAATAGATCAGCGGTCATTAGGCAAACAATTATGAGGTTAATCAAGGAGGTTAGGGATGATGAGGTCATCCAACCAATGAGAAGAGGGCAAGTAAGAGATGATGACACAATAAGGTGATGCAAGCATGACATAGGGAAGGAGGAGGTGTGGTTGGTTTATAACCACACAAATATAAGGTTATTAAGGTAATTAACCAAAAAACAAAACAAAAAACAACCAAGCTAAGCTAAACAAATCAAAAAACACAAAATCATTTCATTCTCATCATCTTGCTCTCGGCTTTTCTTCTTTTTCAAAGGAAGAAAAATCAAAAATCAAGTTCCAAGCATTGTTAAATCACAAGGTAATTATCTAAGGTTCCTTATACATAGATATGGATATCCTATAAGTTTAAACTTCTAATTCCTTCACAATATCTTCCAATAAATTAAGGAAGAAGATGGTGAATAGTAACCTTCAAGAGATAACTTTGGTTTTCTTGATTTTTATGAAAGTTCAAGGTAGCTTAAGCATAGATCAAGGCTTCCATGGGCATTCCAAGGATCTTTCATTGATTAAGAAGCTTCAAGAAGGTATAAACTCCAAACCCTAGCTTTAGTTTCGAGTATTTAGGAATGGTTATGAGTAATATAGTATATGTGAAGCATGAAGCTTGTTTGTTTAGAGTTTGGGTTGGAGTGGTAGTGGTATGAATGTTGAATCTTGTTGATTTGTTAAAGGAATTAAGTATAGTTTAAGTTCATGATGAGAATAACATAAATTGGAAGAACTTGAGGTGTTGGGACTGTTGTAGTGTGTCTTCGATGAATGTTGATTGTATGAATGAATTGGGATTGATTGGTGGTTGAATTGGAATGGTATAAAATTGGGAAATCGCGTAAACATAGCCGTCATAATGTCCGATTTACTTTAGACTGCTTTTGTTCATAACATTAGGACCCGAGAACTCTCTTCTAGGTTTTGACCATTGCCATGTTTAGATAGTTCATGTTACGAGCTTCGTTTTGATATGTGGTTCGTTTGATTCCGATGTACGGTTTAGGAGAAACGGCCGTTTTAAGTAACGACGTTTTGCGAACAAAACATTACCCCTCGCCTTACTTTGAAACATAGGTTAAAGACCTTAAAGGACTAATTGAAGTATGAAACATTTATGTAAGGTGTAATAGGAAGTTGGTAAGACACTTGCGAAAGAATCGCCTTAAAACTCGTAATGGTTAATTTATGAAAAATGGGGGAACCGAGGGTACTCGAGCGACTTAAGTAAATCGTTAAGCGCGAAAGCGAACGTTAGGACTCTAAATGGTTAAAGTCTAGTTTCTTAAGCGACCGAGGTTTAATTCCAACTTATGTTGTTGTTCATAGGTTATCGGACCCACTCTAAGCTTAAGTCTATCCGGGAGCACTCAGGCAAGTTTTCTACCCGTATAACTGTTGTTGTGATGTATATGTGTATATGCATGATCTTGCGATAAATGCATATTTGTTATTAGCAAATTCTTGCGATATATTGTAGCATGTGATATGGTATATATGCATGCCTGTTTCATATTCTTGATTTATATATCTGTTGGTTCAAATGCTTATAGTTGCATAATACCTATGCTAGAGATAAGCGGTATTTGAGTTTACCCTTAGTATAGGGGATAAAAAGGTGAACATATTTCTAAACCGGGAGTCGATGTTCCCGAGAATATTATATATATTTTATATATATATGGTTATAGTTTTCAAAACTATTAATCGAATAAGGTTTATTCGATAACTTTAACTTTATTTTATTTATTGAATATTATTTCGAATATTCATTCGAGGGCTTATGACTCAGTTTATATTATTTAATGATTATTAATTGGATAGTCATTTGAGGATGTATTGACTCCTTTATTGTATTTAATGAATATTATTTATAATATTCATTCGAGGTATTATGACTCCGCTTATTATTTAATAATATTCTTTATTTTATTAAAGAATAATGTTTCGATAATCAAACTTATTTTCGATTATTCAAATAAAGATAGTACTTTCGTATAAGTATATCTTTGGTTATTTAATACTCATTTCAAGTATAAGTCTTACAACTTCTACTTCAATTATTTGTATAAAGATTATTCTTTATGGGAATATTATTTAAATAATAATATTCAGACATTTTCTAAAAATATTGGGACTGATTTACTTCATTAAATCAGCATTACTCCAAACACTCTTTAAAGTGTTTTCGAGTCTTCAAAATGATTTTTAAAAGTTAGAGCGGATCCCAAAACTCATTTTTATATTTAAAATCTTCCTTTTTAAGGGGATTTAAATACTCGCTCAAAACCTGAGGGATCCGGCTCTGTGGTGTATTTTATATTCGCAACAAGGTTGCGGTTTTGGTAAATGAATTGATTACTTACCCAACGTTCGGGAAGTAAGTCCATCTATTTGAGTCGGCATAAGCAACATGGGCTCAGTGGGCGTCCATGATAGTGTAAGTGGCTCAGTGGGAGTCCATCAAATGCATAAGTGGCTGAGTGGCAGTCCAGCATAAAGTCCTATTGCGACCAGGGTGATGACGAGTGGGGAATTCGTCCATCTACTAGTAGAAAAGGTTACTTATTGGTATCTTTGCCTGATCAGCAAGATATCAGGTTTATGCCAAAATTTGTTTTCTTTCCAAATTTATTGGATATTACAATTCTGTTCATACTTTACATGACAGAGGTTTTCAGGAAACGTATGTATATATATAGGTGTATATATATATCGGGACTTAATGAAGTATATCATAACTTCATTTCCTTCAAAATATTTCAAAGATTGAATATATTCAAGTCTTATCTTGTAGTCTCATCAGTGTGATGAACTTTTGAAACTAATTATAACTTGAACGGTGGTAGTTCAAGTAGTATTTGTAAAAGATATAAGTATATTGGAGTATCTTGTAACTTCATCTTTTAAACTTATATCTAGTAAATGATTATCTTATGCATGACAAAGATTTTCAGAAAAATGTTGAGACAAGGTTAGATATATGAGATCACCTTGCAACGATATTTTTATACAGTTATAAACTGGAACTCTGTGTATATTATGCATGGAAGAGGACTTCCAAGATTTTGAAAAGTATATATGTATATATACTGAATATTTTGCGACTTCATCGCATTAAGATATTAAACTTGGTTCATTTCTTTTGACCAAGACTTTCATGAGTACTATGAGAAGGCTCATATATTGTTAATCATTAAACATATTATTTTGGTGGGCTTGCTGCTCACCCTTGCTTTCTTCTTTTATCACACAACAACAGATAGAAAAGATGAACAGGACCAAGCTCCCGATTCGCAAGCGGTTAGAAATCGTTCCGCAGTCTTCTGAAAGCGTTGATATCGCCGTAGCTGAGGTAGGAGCTACCAATAGGCTAGGTTTTCAACTATTGATGAACCAGACTTATGTATAATATGAATTGTAATAATGGCAAGGAATATGTAAATTTATTCAGAACCTTTTTAAGGTGTAACGGTTTATAATTGTGGAATATAAGGACTTGTGTTATTTTTGAGTGTTCATCTCTGAGACTATAACTTGTGGTGTGTGTGTTTATTGTGGGGTCACAGTACAGAGTAGTTGATTATTTATTAAGATTGGGTGTTATTAAGGGAAATGGAACTCGTGACAACCCGGATCCCCGACCCCGGATTTGGGGGTGTTACAATAAGAATGATTAGGGAATTAACTCACCAATTTAGGAAGCTTGGATCTTTGATTTTGAAATTCCTTGCCTTTAAAATGTTAAAAAGCCGAGAGCATGAAGAACAATGCCTTGGTTTCTTTTTTTTTTGATTTTGATGAAAGTGATTTGCTTGGCTTGGTTGATTGGTTTTGTGTTTGATTTAGTTAATTACCTTGTTGCCCTTGATTTTGTGTGGTTAAAAAGCCACCACATCTCCTTCCTTCCCATGTCATGCCCATGTCATGTGGTGATGTCATCCTTCCCTCCTTGTCCTCTTCTCATTGGTTGGGTGACATCACTCTCTCTAATCCCTTTGATTAACTTCCTAATTGTTTGCCTAATGACCGCTGATCTGTTATACGGTTCGCTTAACTTTCGTTTTCGTTTATCGTTTGAAGGATCATACCCGGGATCTTATTACTTAGGTTCCCTTAACCTTTCTCAATACATTATATTCCTTTTTATGATCCTCTATTATAATCCTTTAATTTAAATCCTTTTATCCTGTTACTTTATACTCAATTCTTTCCGTATCTATTGGATTTCCGGGAAAAATCAAAGTGTTCGGAATTGGATTCTGACGATCTTTGCATACACTTATATACCATATAGAGTACTAATAAAATCTCAGAATATCCATATCAGAATCCCTACATAGTGTGGCATGAAAAGTTTTCTCATTCAGCAAAAACACTATTCATAAGGGTTTCAAAAATTTCCCAAAAATTGGGGTTATTACAGAATCTCCCCCTGAGTTGTTGCCAGGTTGACTTGATGATTCTTCGTCAGTAGCAGTGGTATCTCCATTATTGCCAATGTTTCCATCACCATTACCTTGAGTATCATCATGATTAACAGGTTCTTCACCAGCAGCAACCTCAGGTTCTTGATCATTTTCTAATTCTGAATCTGACATATCATCAAACTTCAGTTTCTCAGAAGGATCTTCAGTTTGGATACTAGGGAGTTTAGTGTCATCAAATGTAACATTGACACTTTTAGTTACTTTGTGTTGATCAATGATATACACCCTGTATGATCTTCTTCCATAACCAGAAAAATACCCTCATATGCCTTTGCCTCGAATTTATCACGACGATCATCTCCATCCTTGAGCACGAAGCATCTGGCACCAAATACATGAAAGTGTTTGATAAAAGGTTTCTGTTCATTCATAATCTCATAAGGAGTCTTCATGAGGTCCTTGTTGATTAGAGTTCGATTCTGAGTATAACATGCAGTATTGACAGCTTCAGCCCAAAAGTACATTGGAAGACCTGATTCACTTAACATAGTTCTTGCAGCTTCAATCAATGTACGATTCTTCCTTTCTACCACTCCATTATGTTGAGGGATTCTAGGAGCTGAATATTTTCTGGTAAACCCTTTGTCTGTACAAAATCCATTGAGAGGTGAATTCTTAAATTCTGTTCCATTATCTGACCTTATTACTCTAACAGGGACATTAGAATCTAACTCGATCAACTTGATATGATCAATCACAACTTGTGGTGTTTCATCCTTAGAGTGAAGGAATAAAACCCACGTATACTTGGAATAGTCATCAACTATCACAAGACAGTAACACTTCTTTGACATCGAAAGAACATTCACTGGTCCAATCAAATCCATGTGCAATAATTGAAGAATACCAGTTATGGAGGATGTATCAGTGCCTTTGTGACTTGCTTTCTTTGACTTTCCTTTCTGGCATACCTCACACAGTCCTTCTGGGGAGAATTCCAGTTGAGGCAGACCTCTGACCAATTCTCTCTTAACAAGAGAATTCATTGCATTAAAATTGAGATGGGAAAGTCTCTTGTGCCATAGCCAAATCTCATTTGACGATGCCTTTGCATAGAAACAATTGACTTCAGGACTACTTCCAGAGTTCATGTCAGCTACCAACAGATTTCTTTTCCGGATTCCCATCAAGGAGGGTTTTTCACTTTTCTTGTGCAGGATCTGACACTTTAGCTTGTCGAATAAAACATAGTAGCCCTTGTCACAGAACTGACTGATACTAAGCAGATTGTGTTCAAGTCCTTGCACAATATACACATTTTCAATGATAACATTTCCAGCTTGCAAACAGCCATATGCCTCAGTTAAACCTTTGTTGTTATCTCCAAAGGTAACCACTGGGTCAGCTTTCTCAACCATATTTGATAGCAGGGCTCTATCTCCGGTCATATGTCTTGACGATCCGCTGTCAAGAATCCACACTACCGGTTCCACCTGTTTAATGCCCTGCAATACAAATGGATTAGACCTTCTTCGGAACCCAAACTTGGTTGGGTCCGACATACATGTAGAATTGGCCTTTATCAGGCAAAACAACATTCTTAACTTTTATGTTCTCAACTTTCTCAACGACTGGACATTTGACCTTGTAAACAGCCTTAACAAATTTCTGTTTAGGCTTAGGCACAAATGTTTCCTTTCTAGCTTTAGGAGGACTAGCAGTCTTAGACCTATTATGCTTCCTATTATTCACATGTTGACGAGGAGTAGTCTTATCACTAGAAACATGCTTACCATTAAAATAAGCATACATCAAATTAAAAGCAGAAGACATGCAATTAGGAACACCACATACTTTATGAGAGGAATTAATAACAGGCAAATTATGCATGGTAGGCATGGCATTTTTGTTATCCAACTCAGGTGTGTCTGAGTTAGTCTTAGTTGCTTTCACAACTTTGACTGGAACTTTCGACACACTTGGCTTGGAAACAACCTTCTCATTAGCAAGATCTTCAGCACGTATTTCTTCTTGAATAATAAAGGAGGTCTCATCAAATGGTTCAGCAATTGATTCTTTATAGAGGGGTTTATCAACACCCTTAAGCACATGTGGTACTTCCCTACCTTTAACACAGACATGAGGAGGGGAGTTTATGCCTAATTCTCCAATAGCAACATTGTAATTATAACCTACTCCAGATGTTTGATTAATGGCTTGCTTATTATAGAATTCTTTAGCCTTAGAGCAAGAATTAAAGTAAGCTTTAACCTTAGTCTCAAGACCGGTGATCTTGTCTTTGAGAATAGTTTCTAGTTGTCTATAACAGTCAACTCTATTCTCTAGAAAAGATACTTGTTCTTTTAATTTGTCTTGATTAATGTGCACAAGTCTTAATTCATTGACCTCTTTCTCAAGGTCTTTGATATGTTGAGTTAACATTTCATTATCACGATGAGCACAATCTAAGGAGCCTCCTAGATGATAAACTAATTCAGCATCAGTAAATTTTACCTCTTTTCTTGACGATGAAGTGTTTCCATCAATAGCCATAAGAGCAAGATTCCCAACTTCTTCATCTTCATTGTCAGTATCATCCCAACTTCTTCCCTTTGCCAGGTAAGCCCTTTCAGATTTACTCTTCTGATTAGAATCATAAGAGTTCTTCCTTACTTGCTTTGGCTTCCTGCATTCTGTGGAAAACTGTCCCAACTCATTCCATTTAAAGCATCGAATGGTGCTCCGATCAACCATTCATGTTTTGCTGGTGTTAGAGGATGAAGATCCACCTTTCTGGAATCTGTTGTAGTTGGACTTGTACTTGAACTTGGGATTCCTCTTGAATCTGACATTGGAGAATCTCTTGACAATCAGGGCCATTGACTCATCTTCCAATTGCTCCAGCTCTTCCAAGGAGTAAAAATCATCATCAGATTGATTTGTAGTAGGAGGATTAAATTCTACTACTATCACATTTTCTTCAGCCTTGGAAGACTATACCATTCTCTCTGACTGTTGAGATTGTTTTTTTGTTGTTGTTGTTGTTCAGCTACTAGAGCAGTAGACGTGCTGACCACTCTACCTTACCCGTAGACTTCCTTCTGCTGAATCTGCTCCAACTCATAGGTTTTTAACACACCATAGAGCCTTTCCAAAGAAATCTCACTCAGATCTCTCGTTTCTCTTATGGCAGTGATTCTATGTTCAAGATGAGTTGACAGAGTTAAAAGGAACTTTTTGTTGACCTCCCTGATTGAATAATATTTTCCATTTATGTTCAGGTTGTTGATCAATTCATTGTACCTCTCAAACACTTCAGTAATTCCTTCTCCTGGATTGGATTTAAAATGTTCATACTCAGAGGTTAGGATCTCTAACTTGTTCTCCCGAACTTCCTCTGTTCCTTCATTAATCACCTCAATAGTTTCCCAGATGTGTTTGGAATTTTTACAGTTCATCACATGTCTGTTCATCAAGGAATCAAGGGAATCAACTAAAATTAATTGAAGGCTGGCATCCAAGGAGGCTTCTTCTTTTTCAGTAGGAGAAAAATCCTCAGGATCTTTTACATAGGTTCTAGCTTTGGTAATTACAACATCATTTTCTATAACCTATGGTTCAATAACCATCGGAATTTTTGGACCCTTCTTTAACACATCCAGATATTTGGGATTTGCAACTTGTAAGAACAAGAGCATCTTCTTCTTCCACATAATATAATTTTCTTTATCAAATAGTGGGATTTTAACGGTTCCAACTTTTTGTGAAGTCATTATGAATTTTTGAATAAATAAAAATTTAAGGAGTGGAAGAATCACAAAAGTCTAGGATCTTGATTTGTTCGTTAATCAGAAGGCTCTGATACCAATTGTTAGGTCCCAATATGTTTGTAGAAGGGGGGGTTGAATACAAACTATACCGTTTAGTCGAATTAAATGTGGAATAAAAAATGAAACAAAATTCAAGTTAAATAAAACAATTATTAAACTTGAAAGGTGTTACAATAACGGTATCGTTTATAAGGAATTAATCTCAAATAAATTATTACAAATCTAGAATAAATTCAACATGAATTTATTTCTATTTTTGTAATAAAATGATCAAAATGCTAAAAGCAATTTGAGATTAAGTTCTAGGGATTTTGATCCTCTAGATAGTTATACATGAACAAGATAATGATTTCTAGTGGTTTGAATTTAACATTAATGTCTAGAAATTAATGAGCTAAAATGCAGTTGAGTTTTACCTTTGGCGGCTGCTTCTTTTTCTGTTCGTGTTCTTGAGTTTGATGGTCTCTATATTGAATGTTGTAGTCTGTTGTAATTGTCTGAATTGGTTGTCTTTATATTCAATCACCATAAATCAACTGAATAGGCGAGACAATCGGTGAGACAATCCGTTGAGCTAGCAAGACAATCTGTTGAACCACCATGACTTTCGGTGAGATAATTGAATGAACTAGCAAGACTATCGAAATGAACTGGCAAGACAATTCTCCTTCCATTAGAACTTTCGGTGAGACAATCAGAAATGGCCTAGCATAACAATCGGTATGACAATCCAGATTGTCATGCCAGTTCAATTTCAATTGTTTTACTGAATTAAAACTGATTTTAATTCAATTATAATTCAGGAAATTCTTAGTATTAATTCAGAATTAATTAATCAATTAATTCAATTAATCAATAAATTAATCTTTGCCGATTTAATTTATTTTCTTAATTAAATTATATGACTTAATTAATTAATAGATAATTAATACTACTCTTGAACAACAGCCATTCTTCTGAAAATCTTCTGAAAATTATGAATCAATTCCACCACTTCAATGTTGACACTCGATGTACTGTCTGGTTCATGAGTGACTAACTTCTGTGACGTTTCTTCATGTCTTGACTTTAATAACTTAATTTTCTTCAGATTAAATACCTGTAATTAATTGATACCCTGACAAGATCTCTGTCACTTCACAATCTTGATTTATATCACTGAGGCTTGATCAATTTCTTGAACTTCTTCCAGTGAAGTAATTCCTCAAGTCTGTAGATGAACATTGTTTCTGAATCCTTTGACAGATGTTACTTTGAGAGATCTCTTTGACGGTGGATCTACCATTTACTTATTACATTCTTATTTGAGTTGAGTTAAATCCTCGAATAAACAAATAGGCTATGACATATGCCTTTTAGTAGTCTACCTTGTAGAGATAATATGTTTTAACAGGAATAAAAAAATAGGCACATGAACATACTATCTTCAAAACTCACTTAATTTTAAATTAAAATCAAGTATGTCTTGCTATAAATTTATGGGTTCTTTGTTGATAAAGAACTCAGCTTCTCTCTTGAAAGTTACAAGATTTTCTAGATCTATTTTGTTACAACTTAAACAAAGCATCCAGTGTTTACTTTATTGAATAGTAAACACAGGTTTTACACAACATGTAATAGCATGTACTTAACCCTACTTTAAGTTAACTAAATCTTTCTATTTCTGGCTTAGTATATCTTTGCAAATCGTGCATGTCTAGGACTTTACTTTGTTAGTTAATCTTGGCCTTTGATCTTGTACTCTTCAAGATGCCTTTGTAGACTTTTCAAATCAGTGATTGATTTCTTTATTGATTGATAATCTTGGATATTTAACCGGTCTGTATTTTGTACTTTGAGTTTTATATCGAGAACTCCAGTTTATTATATAGAGAACTCGACATCTCGATAAGTATAATGACTTATCGAGATCTCTTAGCTCTCTACAAGTGTTTTGACTTGTTGAGGTCTCTATGTTCTCGAATGTTAGCTTGACTTGTCGAGGTCTCTAAGTTCTCGAGTATGAACTTGAGTTGTCGAGGTCTCCAAATTTCTGCATGTAGAATTGACTTGTCGATATCTCCAATCTTCATATCCTTAATTTGGCTTGTCGATATCTCTGATTTCTCGAATGCAGGAATGACTTATCGATATCTCCAATCTTCACATTCTCATTTGGCTTGTCGATATCTCTGAGACTTCTCGATAAGTCATTTTGGAGTTCTCGAAGACTTCTCTATATCACTTGATCTGTGATTTGTAGATTTCTTGACTTAGAATTTTTTTCCCAAAACTAATTTATCCAACTACAAGCTTCTTCACAATGTCTCAGAGGCATGATCTTCATGATCTTCTTCCAGAGTTTATTCTTAGGCTTCAGACTGTTTACAGAAAAATACTCCAGTCTAATTTATTGACACTTTTACAGACTCAAGACACAATGCAAACTTGGATTATCATGCAACTTACTTAGGGATGTCAATTTGACTTAGTCTTTTTACAGTACATGCATGTCTTGCACAACAATCTCTCTCAATTTGTGAGAAGATTGCTTATCAAAAATCCATGCATGTTAACAAGATTAACCCCAAGCTATAATGAAGAATAAAACATTTCATATAAAATTGACAGAGATACAATATTTATACATTAGGTGATTGCTTGAGTTTGACGGATACATTCATCAGATAAATATCTCATCTCATGTTTTTTCTCTAATGAGGTCCTTTAGCTTTACAAGTACTTCCAGTTCTTTTATAATTGGTGTCCCTCTTAGAGCTTCTAGAAGTCTGAGTTTGTCAGGTAATGGATAACCACTCAATAAATCGGTCCTAAATTTTGAGAATCTGCCAGCTTTGACATTCAAAAATTGTCCATCCTTAGTAACTCTGCTCATCCCCTTTTCCTTGAGATCTTCAGATTTTTGTATATACATGTTTATCTCCTCAATATACTTTCTTTTCCTCTTCTCACTTTTAGCCTTGTTTCTTTCTCTTCTTTCTTCCCTTTCTACAAACCATTCAGCCAAAATAGATCTCCATGCCTTAGTTGCAGTATCCTTATCCTTCAGTAAGCTTATCACTCTCTTGATCTCTATGGGTGAAAATGTGTCCATTAAGTTGTTGCCAAGAAATGTGAAGGATCCATCCTACTAGTAGATTCTTATTCTCTTAGTGTTACAACCCAAAGTCTGACCATTTCTTCAGCTAATTGTTGAAAGCAGTCTTCATCTGAGATGCAGCAGTTCAGAGGTAGAAAATCACTTTGATTGAAACAGTTCCAGATGGCCCTCTCAGTTACTTGTAGTTTCTTTCATTTTCTCCCAACATATTTGTAATGAATTTTATTTGATGGCTTTGCAGAAGGTAGGTTTGAGATTTTCTTTAGATAAGTTTGTCTTGAGGTGATTGGTATTTTCAGTGAGGTATTGGCAGTTTATTTGTACAAGAATTTGGGCTTCGAGGTTTGAGGTGGTTTAGTATTTGAGTTTTTTGGCTTAGAGGGTTGATCTTGGTTGATTTGGATTGGTAGGGATTGCTTTTGTGGTTCTGAGGTGTCTTCCTTCTTCTTTCTTCTTATCTCTTCCCCTCTCTTCTTCTCATCTTGCTTTTTCTCATCCTGCTTCTTATCTTTTCCACCAGTGGTTTAGAAGTTTGACTTGGATTTGAGCCAGAAGGTGGTTGAATATCTTGATTCTACTCATCATCTTCGTCATCCTTTAAGTTGTATTATAAGTTTGGCAACATGGTATCAGCATTCACAAGATACCTTTCAAGGATTCTAATTATCTCTTCATCTTCAGTTTTCTTGTGATTCTTGCATTTCAGATCAGATTGAAGAGTCATTATCAGTCTCATGCTTCCTCTCACACAATTCTTAGGAATATTGAATATTTTGCATCTTTTAGACTGAGGACAGATGTAGGCCACCCCTTTGCTTGGATAGAGATAGGCTTCAGGAAATGCATCTATCTGAGCCTTCTTGAGTTCATGTAGAAATTGGGTGTCCTCTGGAATAACCACATGTACCTTGTCAATCACTACATCCAGCTCAGATGCTCTCATTTTTTGAATATTGGAGAGAGACACATGTAGACATATGTCTAATTCACAATCATTCACATTAGCTACAATCCTCTTCTCCAGAAAGTTATCAATCTTGACAATCACCACTCTAACAAAATTGATGTTATTGGCCAATTCTCTTTTTTAGGTGTTATAATTGTTGTGGAGAGACACCCTCAATCCTTCTAGAAGTTCATTGAATTCTTGATCTTAACAGGGTCCTTCTGCAGCTTTTAGAAGTTTGTCATTTCCAACATCTTTAGAGATTTAAGCTTTTGAGGAACTTTGACCAGGTTGAGTAGTTGATGTCAATTTTCCAGTCTCCTTTATTTTACCAGCATCCTTGGATTTTTGAATCCTAGCTTCTATCTCCCCCTTAGTCTTGGGAACATGCATGAGTAGGGGAGTTGGTATTTCTGGCCTCACAGTCTTAAGAAGTGCAGGCAATGGAATGTTAAGTTTTCCCATGATGTCTCCCAAAGCTACAGAGTTTTGTATTTGTAAATGCTTGTGGGAGTCCATAAAGGTCTGTATATCTTCCTGTTGACTCTATACTAGAGTAGTGAGAGCTGGCACTTGAGCTGTGATTGAGTCATTGGAGGACTGCAAAGTTGAAACTTGTTCTTGAAGAGCTTGAATTTGGAGATTTGGAGATGTAGAAGTAGGTTGTTGAGATCTTGAGGGTACTGAGGATCCAAAGGTTGCTTCCACAGCTTCCCTAATTCCTTCCATGAGCAGTGCAGAAGGCTCATATCACCTTTGATGAAGCTGGTTCAATTTAAGCTTTGTATTATCTGAACTTGTAATTTGTTGTTGAACCGCCTCATGCAAAGCTATGAAAGACTATATGAGACTTTTGACATCCTTTTCTATATTAGTCATATCAAATCTTGCCATTTGCTCAGCAAAATATTGAAATTTTGAAGTGATCTTGACTTGAGAAGGAATAATCTCATCCATCTTCTCTCTAACTAATTTCCTTATCTTGTCTTCATGGCCAGTCAATTTTATTTCTATTGCTTTACCAAACATGTGAAAAGATTTGAGTTGAGCCTTGTGAACCTTATTAACTACATCATAGACTTCTCCAGGAGTTTAAGCCTTTGCATTGGTTCCTAGTATGGTGAAATAATCTTCTCTGAATTTTGCCAAAATAGCTTCCATCTCAAGACTGTAGTCTTTGTTCAGCCAGGCATCACATTTGCCATCCTGTTTAGATTCATTAACAATTTTAACTTGTTGTTTTTGGACCTTTGTCTGATATGTGAGCATTATAGCCTGATAATCCTGGTTAGACATATCTGAATTAGCAGTTGTTGAGAGATTTGAGCAAGTCCAGACAACTGATCAACTAGAAGATCATCTACAGTTGTTAGTTGAGCTTCAGCTGCCTATAACCATAGGGAGATGAGATGTGGTTGAGAAGTAGATAGTTGATCTATTGGGTTAGAACCACCTATGACTGAGGTCACAGTTTGACTCACAGATTGCTCTGTGATTTTGATAGTTTGTTGTTCCTCACTTGTGGTGGGAACCTCCATTTGAATTGGAGGGGAGTTATCTAGGTTACTGTCATATACTCTAGCCTCAAACCCTTGCTCATTTTGCACTAAGCTTGCACTTGAATGTGCTAAGCTTGCCTCCCCTATAGCAGGATCATTGGCAATTGAACTCCTAGCTTCAATTGTTAGTACAATTTCGGCTAGGGTTTTGAGGGGAGTTGTTCATGTGACGGGAACCTCCAATTGAATTGGAGAGGATTTAGATAGCTCTCCCTCATGAGTACTACCCTCAAATCTTACAGCCTATGAAGGCTGGTTTACACATAAAGGTGCATCTGTAACTACCATGGGGTCTTCATTAAAAACTGATAGATCCTCATGTTTGTGATGGTGTCATCAAGGTCTACCCCAGCTAGTAGCCTCTCCCCATTTAGATTTGGTGTCTGGGTGGTGAGCACAATTTCTTGAACTATATCACTTGAAGTTGGCAACACTTGAGGATTAGATTCAAGTGTTTGATTATAAGATGAATAAATTTTAGAAATCAAATTTTGAATCTCAGATTGGAGTGTTGGCAGCTCCCCTGAATAGAAGAGGGAGCTTCAAGTGATGTGCTCTCCTTATGTGTGTCATCCTTATTCTTTCTTTCATACACTTGAATATGTTCAAGTGATGGTGCATACTCTTTACAAGGTGCACTAGGGGGAGTGCTCTTTTTAATAGAGACACCCTGTTGAGAGGATGCCCCTAGAGTCTATTTGTGTCCCTCTTTTACAGCTACATCCTTTTGAGCAGATGCAGAGGTGGCTTGAGTGGTCAGCTCTAAGCTTTTAGACTTCTTTGGTTTCTTGACCAAGGTAGACCCTATCTGTGTGTCATCCTCACCACTCTCATTGATAATTGGCAGAGGTGCCTGCTTTCTCTTCTTTTTACTCACTTCACCCTTTTGAGGGGATGAAGTGGTTGGCTTCCTAACAGCTACTGGTATAGAAGAAGGGGTCTCAGTATTGGAAGGTCCCTGTTGGTGTTCCTGTGTTTGTACTTCCACGGGTCAGGAACCGGTACTGCACTAGGTTGACTTACATTAGACCTCATGTCAGGCGTAGGATAGGGATAAGTCCTAAATTTCTCCAACATGAATGAAGTTAATTTAAGACCCACCTTCACCTTATTCTTTGTAGATAGTGATCCAAATAGAATTTTGGACACTTGCTTACAATTTCCTATTAATGATCTATCTACACCATCTATCATATGTATGTCATTTACTTTATAATTTAAAGCAGACATAATGAATCTAGGAAGAAAGATTTCCTAAATTTATAAAGGCATTGTTAGCCCGATGCTTAATTCCTCCGAGATGTAGTGTCCTAAATTTATTTATTTGTTGTGAGCCATTGAGTAGACCAGTTTCTGGACAACACTTGAAATGTTATCAAACCCTGACTTTCTGCAGGTGAAAGCCCTTATTACTGAATCAAAAAGAAAAGACCATTCCCTCCTAAGGTTCTTTTTGTTCATGCTTTCCAGATTAATCTTTTCAGAATAATTGATGAAGTCCATGAATTCATAAAGCTCATCCTGAGTTAGAACCTCCACCAGCTTGTCAGTAGGTATACCCAAAGCCATGTTGACATCATTCTCAGAGATCTCCACATGTGGGCCCTTGATTATACAATTTATCACTATTGATGCAGCCCGATTCTCATGCACCACTGTTCTTATCACTACTATAGTCCAGAAATCCCTTAATATATCCAAGTAGAGTACATGATTAGCTGTAAGAGCCCCCGCAAAGTATGTTTCAGACAGAAATTTCACAAAGCTTTTGAAAGCTCCAGTAGTTGATTTGCATCCATAAATGCAAGAAAGTTGGTTTCTTTTGGGATAAGGGGTACAATAATATTTGATGCCATTGGGAAGAGTATGAAGTTTAGTGGGTAAGAAAATTGGAAGAGAAAGAGTTTGAAATGAGAGAGAAAACGGTTTAGATTTGAAAATTCTAGGTCACTTAGAGTTCACGAAGGCGTAAGGATGTGTATGTTGAGAAGTATGGGTATTTATAGTAAAAGGGAAATGACTTATCGAGAACTAAAAATGGACGTTTGGGATTTTTTTATCGAGAAGTCATATTAAAAGAATAAATACATATCAATATGTCATTTTCCTAAATGTACCGAATTGTTTCCAATTTTTATTTGAGTAAATCAAAATAAAATCAAAATGATTTTGCCAAAAGTATTTTACCAAAATAATTTATTAGATTAATTATCTCATTTCTGAGTTATTTATAAGTCTAAAAATATACTTATAGAAACTCTGTGCATTAACACTTATAGAGAACTCTACAATGACATATTGATCAGTCATAATAAAGCTTATCGAGAAGTTCCTCGAAAAGTCAGATGATGTTAGATATATTTTTGATGTCATGTCTAATCTGATTTGTTTAGTTTCAGAACTTAGTATAAGAACTTAACTGGAAATCAGAACTTAAGTGCGGGTTCACTTTAGATAAGGAAAGCATCTGATTTACAGGAGAAGATCTGGATTAAACAAGTAAAGATATGCATGAAGAATTGGACAGCTATAGGATTGCAGTAGATAATTTCTGATTGATGTATTCTAGGAAATAGAATCATTATCATATCAATTAGGAGATATCTTGTAACTGTGTAGTATATAAACACAGATTAGGGTTTACACTATAAGTGTTATCATTCACGAGAATATTATTTATTGTAACCCTAGCAGCTCTTAGTGATATCATACATCACTGAGAGAGTAGATTAAACCTACTATAATAGAGTTTGATATATTGAATAAACTTGTTCTCTGTTACATACTTGTGTTTATAATCGAATTGATTGTAGATACTATATTCAACCCCCTTCTATAGTATCATTGAGGCCTAACAAGTGGTATCGGAGCCAATCTATTAAGCTTACAAACAGTTAAGATCCAAACAAACAATCAATCATGTCTGATCAAGCAAAAATACCAGACCCTCAAGAACCTGCAAAGGTTCAACCCATTCAAAACACCAGTATATATGAAACCATCAAGGTTCCTATGCTTAGGATGTCTGAGTACCCTGTATGGAGTGTGAAGATGGCGATGTTTCTGGAAGCTACAAATCCATAATATTTAGACAGAATTTATGATGGTCCACACAAGCCCACAAAGCTTTCTGTTGTAGTTGGGAATGAGCCACAGAAGATGATTCCCAAAGAAAAGAGAGAACTCACCACTGAAGACATCTCTTCACTAGGCAAGGATGCAAAAGTAAGACACTTACTTTATAGTGCACATGCCATGTCAAACAGGGTGATTGGATGCAAGACTGCAAAAGAAATCTGGGATGCATTGGAAGTGAGATGTCAAGGAACCAATGCCATCAAAAAGAATACGAAGACAATACTCACACAGGAGTATGAGCACTTTGACTCAAAATTTGATGAGTCACTAACTGATACATATGACAGATTCACAAAGCTGTTGAATGATCTGTCACTAGTGGATAAGGAGTATGATCTAGAAGATTCAAATCTGAAATTCCTACTAGCTCTTCCTGAAAAGTGGGATTTGAAAGCTACTACAATAAGAGACAACTATGAACTTGCTGATATGTCTCTTGATGAAATCTATTGGATGCTCAAGACTCATGAACTTGAGATGGAGCAAAGAAAGAAGAGGCATGGAGAGTTGCTTTAAAGACTGAAGAAAAGCCAATTGTCTCTAGGAAGGCAAAAGGAAAGGCTCTCATCATACAGTCTGATTCAGAGTCATCAGATTTTGATGATGATGATTCAGAACCTGAAAATTTATCTGAAGTGGATGTTGATGCAGAGATGATGCAACTGTGTGCTCTTATGGTGAAGGGTATCACAAAGATAGCCTACAAGAAATTCAGAAAGGGTAAGAAGTTTTCCAGGAAAGGTGGAAATTCTGACAAGAAAGGGTTCAGAAAGACTAAAGGCAAAGGAGGAAAGTCTGACAGAGGAGACAACTCAAATATCAAATGCTACAATTGTGGTGAAAGAGGCCACATCTCTCCTGATTGCAAGAAAGGAAAAGGTGATAAAGGCTAGACACTTATCACAAAGAAGAAAAACTGGGCAGACACTTCAAAATCTGAAGAAGAGGTTAACTATGCCTTAATGGCAAATACTGATAGCAGTTCTAATGTTGCTGAACTAAAGGTACCTCTATCAACTCTTGCTTTTGATACAGAAGATATTACTGAGTTAAGATTATTTCTGAAAAATATTTATATTAGCTATAGAGATCATAATTTAGGGAATGAAAGATTAAAATCTGAAAATCTAAAGTACAAAAATAGAAATAGCTATCTAGAAGAAGAGTTAGTCAAGATGAATACTATTCAGACAGAGAGAGATAATGCTGCGTATGTTAAGAATGAATTGCTTAAACCATTTTGATTATCTACAAACTTAATTAGAAAAAGAAAGAGAAATCATCAGGAATTGGACTAACTCCAGGCAAAACAACTCAGAATATTCTAAGTAGTGGAAACTGGAAAGAAGGGTTAGGTTATAAAGATGGTAAAAGTGAGAAAGGGACTTTGCCAATTAAGCCAAAGGTAAATCCTGTTAAATTTGTTGCAAAAACTGTTGTGTCTGATTCTGAAAAGATGAAAGACTCTGAAACAAAAGTCAAAGAAAAGTCAACTTCTGAAAAATTAAAACAGGATAAACCAGCTTTCATAAACATTGGCTTAATGACAAAGAAGTAGCTTAACTATAAGCTGAAAGAGATTAAAAATGTGAACAAGGTAAAGGAAGCTAGGAAAAATAGGAATGGAAAGGAAGGTGTGAATAAAAGTAATAATTATATGCATGTTCCTAATGCTCCTAGAAAGAAATGCTATAATTATGGAAACTCTAACCATCTTGCGTCTTTTTGCAGGAAAAATAAAGATATAAACTCTCTACCTCCTAGATCAGGAGTTAAGAGTCAATCTGTTAGGTTTAAACCACAAAATCCTTGTTTTCATTGTGGTAGTTTATGGCATTCTATTTATACTTGCAAGGAATATCATAGTTTGTACTATGATTATTATGAAATAAAACCTTCTTTAAAGAAAGTTAGTGTAATTCCTTCTAGTGTAAATTCTGATGCAAAGTATGATATAAAGTCTGATAAAAAGCATGTTAGCATAACTCTGAAACTAAATCCGCTGCAAATGCTAACAAACTTAACAAGGCCAAAGGATCCAAGCAAGTCTGGGTCCTTAAAACTAATCAATAGTGGTCTTTGTGATTGCAGGGCAACATGAAAAACATCCTGGTTCTGGATAATGGATGTTCAGGACATATGACTGGAAATAAAGCCCTGCTATTAGACTTTGTGGAGAAAGATGGCCCAGGAGTTTCTTATGGAGATGGCAACATGGGAAAGACTCTGGGATATGGCAATATCAATCTTGGGAATGTCATAATTGAAACAGTAGCTCTTATCTCAGGACTTAAACACAATCTGCTAAGTGTGAGTCAAATCTGTGACAGAGGTTATCATGTGGATTTCTTTGAAGAACACTGTGAAGTTGTAAGTAACAGGCAAAGTGGTTCTGAAAGGTTACAGACATGGTAACATATATGAAGCCAGACTTTCAACAAATTCTGATGGTTCTGCAATCTGTCTGTTAAGCAGAGCATCAATTGAAGAAAGATGGAATTGGCACAAGCGGCTCTCTCATTTAAATTTCAACAATATAAATGAGCTAGTAAAGAAAGATCTTGTGAGAGGACTGCCAAAATCAATATTTGCTCCTGATGGTCTTTGTGACTCATGTCAAAAGGCAAAACAAAGAAAATCTTCATTCAAGAGCAAAACTGAATCCTCAATTCTTGAGCCTTATCACTTACTGCATGTTGATCTATTTGGTCTAGTCAATGTCATGTCTATTGTAAAGAAGAAATATGCTATGGTTATAGTGGATGAGTTCACAAGATACACTTGGGTGTATTTCTTGCACAAGAAGAATGAAACTGCATCTACTCTAACTGATCATGTCAGACAGCTGGATAAGTTAGTCAAAGATTCTGTTAAAATAATAAGAAGTGATAATGGCACTGAGTTCAAGAATTCAATCATGGAAGAGTTATGAAAAGAGCAAGGAATAAAGCAGGAATTTTCAGCACCTGGAACTCCACAGCAGAATGGAGTTGTAGAAAGAAAGAATAGGACTCTTATTGAAGCTGCACGAACTATGCTTGATGAAGCAAAGCTACCAACCTATTTTTGGGATGAAGTTATGTAGACTGCTTGTTTTACACAGAATGCTACACTCATAAACAAGCATGGAAAAACACAATATGAGATGGTGAAGAAAAAGAATCCAAATCTGAAATAAGTTCATGTATTTGGATGTAAGTGTTTTGTTCTTAAAACTCATCCTGAACAGCTGTCAAAATTTGATCTAAAAGCTGATGAAGGAATTTTTGTTGGATATCCACTTTCGACAAAAGCCTTAAGAGTCTATAATTTAAGAACAAGGGTTGTCATGGAATCTATCAATGTATCTTTTGATGATAAAAAGATTACTGGACTTGAAGATTTCAATGATCATGATCAGCTGAGATTTCGAAATGAAGATGTAAATTCTAGTTCCGTAAATTATGATGACCTAAATCATGATCCTATAAGTTCTGACGGGTTAAATTCTGATGTCATTGAAACTGTGGTAACTGCTCCAAAGGAAATTGCACCTGTTCAGGGGGAGCAAGCTGATGATCATACCACATCTCAAGACTCTCAAGAAGCACCAGAACCAGTCACTGGCTCTTCAAGTTCTGATGAGCCAAATTCTGACCATTCTAGAAACTCTAATTCTTCAAATCCTGGAGGATCCAACTCAAATTATGGAATCTCAGAGAGCATAACTTCAGGGGGAGCATCAGAAATGTTGATGGAGACAGCATGGATCATGGGGGAGGATCCAATTCTAGAGATTAACTTTTATCTGCAAGGAAGTAGACTAAATCACATACACCTGACTTAATAATTGGAGATCCTGAAGCAGGTATCAGAACTAGAACAACAACAACAAATGAATGTCTCTATCATTTCTTTCTATCTCAGACTGAACCAAAGAAAGTAGAATAAGCTCTTCAAGATGCTGATTGGGTGCAAGCAATGCAGGAAAAGTTAAATAAATTTGAAAGAAATAAAGTCTGGACCCTAGTGCCAAGACCAAAGAACAGGTCCATTATTGGCACAAAATGGGTGTTCATAAACAAAACTGACAGTGATGGCATAATAACAAGGAATAAAGCAAGGCTGGTTGCTAAAGGTTACTCTCAACAGGAGGGTATTGAATATGATGAAACATTTGCTCCAGTTGCTAGATTGGAAGCCATAAGAATCTTTTTGGCTTATGCTGCTTACATAAAGTTTAAAGTCTTTTAAATGGATGTGAAAAGTGCTTTTCTCAAGGGAAATTGGAAGAAGAGGTTTATGTTGAACAACCTCCAGGCTTTGTAGATCCAAAATTTCCAAATCATGTCTACAGGCTTGACAAAGCACTTTATGGCCTTAATCAAGCTCCTAGAACATGGTATGAGACTCTGACTCAATTTCTTCTAGAAAGTGGATTTCACAGAGGCACAATTGACAAGACTTTATTCTACCTCAACCATGGAAAGGACTTACTTTTGGTACAGATATATGTTGATGATATCATCTTTGGCTCTACAAATACAAGACATTATGGAAGATTTTCCAAGTTAATGTAGTCAAGATATCAAATGAGTATGATGGAAGAGTTGAGTTATTTTTTGGGACTTCAAGTCAAACAAAATGAAGAAGGTACTTTTATCAGTCAATCCAAGTATACTAGAAATCTACTCAAGAAACTTGGAATGCAAGACAGTTCTACTTCATCAACTCCCATGGCCACTACCACCAAGTTAGATAAAGATGCTGGAGTATCAGTATATATTACTAACTACAGAGGTATAATTGGCTCTTTACTCTATTTAACTGCAAGTAGACCAGATATCATGTATGCCACCTGTCTTTGTGCAAGATTTCAGGCTGATCCAAGAGAACCTCATCTAATAGCTGTGAAAAGAATTTTCAAGTACCTCAAGGGTACAGCTGATCTAGGATTGTGGTATCCTAGGGAATCGGATTTTAAGCTAATAGGTTACTCAGATGCAGATTTTGCAGGATGCAAAATAGACAGGAAAAGCACTAGTGGAAGCTAATTTCTTGGAGGCAGATTGGTTTCTTGGTTTAGCAAGAAACAGAAATCAATTTCCACATCAACTGCAGAAGCAGAATATATTGTTGCAGGAAGCTGTTGTGCACAGATTCTTTGGATGAAGAATCAGTTACTGGACTATGGGTTAGAATTTTCTAAAATACCTATTTACTGTGATAATCAAAGTGCTATTGCTATGACATAAAATCCAGTTCAACACTCAATGACGAAGCACATCAGCATTAGGTATCAATTCATAAGGGAACATATGATGGAAGGTACAGTGGAATTACATTTTGTTGCAACAGATCAACAACTAGCAGATATTTTCACAAAACCACTATGTGAAGCTAATTTTTACAAGACTGGTAAATGAACTTGGAATGGTTTCAGGTTCTTTCTTAAAATCTGTTTAGTTTTTGTTCTCATACATCAGACTTTATGATCAGTGTTTACAGATTTTCTTATCTCAATGTAATTTGTGCTTAAATTGTAACATATTAAACACTGCTTATTATCTGATGTGATTCTATAAACTCTGAAAGTGTTTTGAATGTTCTGTGACTATTCAATCCATTGAGGATTATCTTGTTAGATGTTGACTTAGTAGTCTTTAACAAACTATGTATCCCATGTTTGAATTAGTTATTTATGTGGAAATCAATAACACAAGAAAATTCTAATTTTGATCTTAGTCAAATTTACTTCTTATATCTTATTACTAAGTCACAAACTAGATTATTGCTTCTTATCTGTCAAATTCTGATGTCAGTAAATCTTAAGGATAAATTACATGCTTGATAAGCCTCACTTATCTATTGAAAATAAAAAAAATGAAATCAGGTACTTCTTTGAGATCTAGAGTAAATATGTGAAAGGGAAGATCCAAGTGCATTGCTGGTATTAAGTTATATGCATTAGAAAAGCAAATTAATTATTCTTGGTGACTTTTCACATTCTCTTATTACTGGAGAAATAATCTGATAACAGCACTAATTCTAATGGCAGTTGTAACTCATTTACAATGAGAAGCCCTTGTCAAAAGAATTTCAAAAGATGCATAAAATAAGCACAAACAGTTGAGGTGGATTCTTGCATAACTTTATTCTACAGTAGACTTCACAATTCTAGACAGATTTTAAGCATTTTTCTTAGTTATGCCTTATTTCTAAGATATAATGAAGTTTATCAGACTTTAATCTTTATCTGATCTTTTGTACATACACACACTATCACTTCATATGAATGATGAAAATTACTGTGGTGATTAAGTTGTTTCTAATAAATAGTTAAGTATTATTTGCATAAATTCTGAGGACAAGTTTTGATTATGTTCTGATGATTAAACTCTGAAGAAATCAGTCAGTATTTATGTGAAGAAACACAAGAACATTTATTCATTTTTTTTGGTACAGAAGCTATGTTCTGATGACCGTTAACTTCTGATAATAGTCAAGTTCTGATGCAAACTCTGATGCTTACGTGTCACATTTTAATTGATTGATTTATTATTAGTTTTTACTGTAAAGGTCATTTTTTCTTAAAATAATTAAGTGAGATAAAAACAGTGATAATCATTTAGTTAATGGGTTGCGTGTTTGTTTTGGTAACCGCATGTGAGCAATAATTACTACACGTTTACCGTGTCCACTAATAATGTTTTAACTGTTTACATGCTGCCAGGTGTAAATTGTCTGTTCTGCTTCATAAATATATCTGTCGTCACGTGGAGAGTAAAATATTAGAGTTAAAATATTTTACAATCTTTTACCTACTTTTACTCTTTTCTAATCTCTCTTATTCTCTCTCACTCTCAATTATTCTCTGAAGCTATTTTCTCACAGGCATTTTAACAAACACTCTATACACACACAACTTTTCACTTAATTTTCACAGAAATGGCACCTAAGGATCTTATCTATGATGGAGCCAAGTTTGTCCCCAACAACTATATGGCTATTCTCAACATGGACGAGGCTCCTTCAGAACTTCACTTCATTCAAGATTTTCTCACTCGAAGTGAAATTAGGTATGCTCTGACCCAACCACAGGCTCTCTCAGGCAAGCAAATTCTGGAGTTTTGGAGGTCTGGAGTCTATGATAATGGTGGTGAAAGTGGGTCCCCAAGCATCATTTTTACAATAGGGGAAGATGAGCACTTGGTTACCTTGTCAACTGTTCGACAAGCATTGCATCTGCCAGAAAACTGTACTTACAATTCACAAGTTGGGGAGCCAGTTCTTCAAAACATGATGGCAAATCTTGGCTATGAGAAGTCTTTGTCGAAGCTGGGACAACTGAAGAGGCCCTACATCAGGAGGGAGTGGAGCTTCTTTTTCGATTGTATTACCAAAGCCTTTGCCAACAAATGCTCCAATTTTGATTTTATTCCAATCATGAGTCAGCAAATCGGGTATGCTCTTCTTAATCAAACTCATTCTGATTATGCTAGTGCTGTGCTAGGGTTTATAGGTGATAGGATGAAAAAAGATAGAAACATAGTATGTTTTGCTAGATTCGGTCAGCTTATATATAGTTCCTGTTGTTCTGATGCACCTCAAACCTTTAGTTAGTTAATTGAACCCTTTAAACTTCACAAAAGGGCTTTCATAGACTTATTATCTGCTGAAAATAAGAAGGATATACTAAGACCCCTCCAAATTCCCAAATCTTTCAAACAATTCTTAGTAAATTCTGATCCTCACACATACACAACCATATATCCTGATGTTTCACCTACACAGCCTACTACTTCCCAACCTCCACCAACCCAGCCTTCCAATACTCAACCAGCACAATCCTCTCAACCACAACCATCATCAGCACCTACTATCAGAACCTCACCTCTCAAGTCCAAATCTAAACCATACTCTGGTACATCTAAACACGTGCCAGTTATGAAATCTGCTACACCATCTAGGCCCAAAACCAAAAGAACCATCTCTGTGCCTAAATCTCCACCAAGGAGAAGAAGAAAGTTGATTCTGAGAGATGAATCTAATGAGGATGAACAAGTCCAGGTTCCTGCATCAGAACCTGTGACATTAGAAGCTGAAGAGTCAACTCTTTAGAAGGAGAAAGCAGCTGAAGCTTCTGGCATTCAGAAAAGAAAGAGGTCTTCACATTCTGATATAGATCATGTCACCCCTCCATCTAGAAAATCAAAATCAAGGAAGACTAGAGCAGGTGTCCATATTGCACAAACTCAATCTGAGGATATTGAAGATGCTGAGGAAGGGGATCAGGAACCTCTGATTTCATCAGAACCTATTGTGATAGAAGCCCTGCCAGCAGCGGAAGAAGTTCTGATTCAGGAATCTAAAATTTCTGAAGTCCACAGATCAGAACTTGTACAAGATTCTGTGATTTCTCTACCTCACTCTCCATTTAAAGAAACTGCCTCAGTTGAAGATTCAGAGTTAAGTCCTGAAATTGACATTCACAGGTTGAATATTCCAACTATTTTATATCTGGAAGCACCACCAGCAAAAGAGTCAACTCCACATGTTTCTCCAATACTAAATGCTGAAATTCCTAATACACCAATTCTAGATTTGGAACCTGAAGATAAGAAATTTGGAAACAGATGAAATTGCTTTAGAATCTCTTTCAGTTACACACACTCTGGTGTTATCAGAAGATGATGAGATTTTATCAAATTCTGGAGACAGTGCTCCAGCAAGTGCTCAAGTCAATGCTCCGATTCTTGGCAAGGAGGAACTGTTTAAATTTGATGAAGAAGATGCTCCTGTTCCTTGGGAGGACACTCACAGAGGAGTTGAATGGACAAAGAAGTGGAATGAACCTGACTTCATTCCCAGCCCAACTGTTCTGACAGATCATGTTGCAAAAGCTGATGAGTTGCTAATAAATTCTGACTTCAAAACACAACTTAAAGTCACTACTCTCAGTACTAAAACTCTTCAAGGTCTACACTCCAAGACTCATGTAAAGGTTGATAAACTTCAGGAAATAGCTGATAAGCTAGACATGATGATCAAACTAGACAAGAAGAGATTTATCAAAAAAAATCAACAAAAAGTAGATGCTATTGAGCTTGTTCAAGACAAGCAGCAGGCCCAACTGGATGAGGTCTTACAAAATCAAGCTGCTCAACAGACTCAGTTAAATGAGATCCAATCTTCAGTGCAACTCCTTCTTTCTCTACTCCTGACAGATGATGCCAAAAAGGGGGAGAAGGTAGTTAAGTCCAAATGCTCAATTAGCAAGGCACTGAAGAAAAAGGATGATTCTGAAGAAGACCAGGAAAACCATAGAAATGGCAAAGGTCAAAGTCAAGGAAAGCAAGTTAACAGAATTCCTATTCAGAAAGTACCTAATAGTAAGATTTCTGATAAATCTACTATTCAAAGGAGTATTAAAGAAGAAAAGAAGACTTCAGCTACAGATCAAACTTTGTCGCTCACAAGTTCTGAAATTGAAGATCAAGTTCTGATAGCAAGTTCTGATAATCAAATTCTGATGACAAAGTCTGATGTTCTCATTCAAGGTGGAAGTCAAGACTCGAAGAAATTCATGCAAACCTTAAAGTTCAGGGGAAAGAAGGCAATCTTCTTTTACAAGGATCCTAAGATTCAAGCCTTAGATAAGGAACTTGCAAAGACACTGTTCCTTAGGATAATCCAGGAGTGGATTTAGAGGAACTTAGATAAGAAGAAGCAAGATTTAATGCTGAAAAGTCAAAACTACAGTCTAAAGCTTCTAATGCAAAGAAGCCTCCCAAACCTTAGGAGAAAGGTATAGTAATAAGAGAAAGATCTACCACAGAGATTCCTAGATCAAGTACTAGATCTCAAACTACAACTGATCCCAAAGACAAGGGAAAAGGAAACGTTGGGGAGACGGTCAATAAACAGTAGATGAAGATTCCTCAAATTCTGATGGATCCTGTGTGCACGATGGTTCAAGTCTTTGATGATACTGCTGCTGAAGATGAAACAGTTGAAACTCTAAAGAGAAAGAGGATGACAAAAGAATCTAAGACAACCTCTGACATAGCTCAAGTTGTTCAGAGTGGAGATATTTCAGAACAGCAAGCTACAGATGAAACTGCAAATCCTGACCAATTCATCAAGACATCAATCTCTGATGTAATATCTGGGATATATCGTGTAATTATTTTTGCTAATAAATAAATATTACGCATGTTCAGTATTTATTATGTGAATTATTTGTTAAGTGGTATATGTGTTTAGATGTTTAAAAATAATATAAATTGAGTATTTTAATTTTTATATGTCCAAAATAAAATATAGATAATTGTCATATCTTCCTATTTATTTTTATGTTGATTTATGATTTTATAGGAAATTTATGGATTTTATAAATTCTTTTTCCGAGTAATTATAAACTATTTTATATAATCGAGAACCAGCCGACTTCACTCATTTTTATGTTTTTATAACCCGAAGCTCTTCCGAGAACTCCTTCCTAACCTAATTGCAATATTCTGAGCATTTTCCATGTTTCGACTTTTTCGATCCGGTGTACGGTTTGTCCTGTGCGGGTCCCGGCGCAATATTTTCGATAAATTGTTCATTTCGGTAATCAATAAAACTCGTATTTTCGATAAATGAGATCTTTTTATTAAACTATTATAATTATCACCTCGTAATACGTGTAACCAAGCGCTGAGACCAAGACCGCAGTACATATTTTACTTATTTGGATAATTATCCCGAAAAACAGTACCGTTTGGATCTATTTTTATAAATAAACGTACTATTTTATATCCGGAATGATCCAACGGGATACTAATTTTCCGTAACTATAAATAGCCTTTACCGTATTTTATTTCGTACCGAAAATCATTTGCAAACAGTAATTATATAATTTTACAGAGAAAATACTTATATTTATATAACCTTTCAAGAATCAAACTGCAAATTGGAGGTGTTATTGATCTTTGTTTGAAAAGCTCGAGTAACCAACTCGAAGGGTTTAACGAGTATTATCAAAATTTGTGCTTCATATCACTGCAGAATCAAATGTTTATTTTTTATAATTTTTATTAATTTCAAATTATTTTGATTAAAAATAAAAAAATTTGCACTGATGATTCTTTGAATGCTTTAATGCTTGCATGTTGTAGAGCTTGTTTTCCTGATGATTTTGATATGTCATATGACTGATTTGGAGTTCAATAACATATTCAAAATTGAGTTTGATTTTCGAATTTTGAAATTAGAGTTTATAACCCGTATGAATGTTCTTGAAATTTAGGGCTTTTGTTCTAGGGGTTACTAGATGTTCTAGATGGATGGGTTTTGTTCCCCTTGAAATTTGCAATCGATTGGTATTTAGTATGTTAACAGGCGATCCCTAGTTTGAAAGGAGTTGTGTTCTGAAGTTTCTTCGAGTTCCCGGAAACCGGCTAACTTGTCGTCCAATTTCTGGCCAACTCAGGGAGTATCAGAATGATTTGATTACATGGTTGTGTTCCTTGTGAGCTGTAGACCATATCTGGAGGAGATGGTGGTATGAGGATGTCGGGAACGTATTCTCCGGCGATCCCCGTAATTTTCCGGCGACTGAACTGCAAAATTGCAGTTTAGTCCCTGAATTATTGAAGAAGATGAAGTTTAGTCTCTGTAGTTTTCAGAAGTTGCAGAAATAGGATTCCTGTTTATAAAATATTTAAGAATCATATTTCCTATTTATTTTAATTATAAAAATTCATTTTTAATTACTGAAAATTCCAAAAATTATTATTTTAATTTTAAAAATTATTTTTAGTTCAAAAATAAATATAAATTAATTTTAATTAATAATTAATTGATTAATTGGTCAATTAATTCGAAAATTAATTGATTAATTGATTTAATTAATTATTAATTAATTTAATTAATTATTTATAGGATTTAATTATTTATAAATGATTTAAAAATTTCAAAAAATAGTTTCGAGCTTTAAAATATTATTTTAAATTGTTTTCAAGGCTCGATAATTATTAGAAAATTATTTTGAAACCAGATGTGGCCAACCGAACCCTGTTTATTGCTTTAAAACCTACCCAACGACACGTTTTGACTCCGAAAAATGTTTTAAAAATTATATTAAATATCCGAAAGACTGTTTATGACCCGAGACTTCCTTATAAATGAAATTTCATTGATTGTCTGACATGCTATGTGCTATATGTGACTTGTTTTTTTTTGATTGTCGGTCTATATGTTCAGTGGTTACTTGTTTTTAGCGTAACTTTTAATCCGTTAGTCGGATTTGGGTAAAACGAAGGGTAGATAGAAGTGTATACTGAATAGAATCATATGAGTTGAGTATTGATAGATGCTTATAGTATGTGAGCAGAAGAGGCAAGGCGTAGGAAAGGGAAACAGATAGTCGAGGAGTAGGAGATTGTGACTGGAAATTGGTGAAGTATAGCAAGCTAGTACCAGGCAAGTGTTCTGAACCTTCTCAAGATATATTGTAGATAATTGATAGTTCTGTTTTATATTGCAAGTGCTTTGAAGCACTGAACCCTAAACCTTAATTCCAGCTATTGATCTTTGAGTCGTAAACCTTATTCTTTCTGAACCATTGATTGTTAAATCCTTGAATACGAACCACAGATATACGATACTACTCCACAAATACATGCAAACTAAATACCAAACACTGAATCAGATTGCTTACATATTTAAACCATTGTACCATATGCTTTGAAAGACCAAATCCTTATAACCTTGAAACTTTGATTCTTTTGTTATCCATTTCTTTCACCATTTGATGGCCATATTTCATTTGTGAAGATTGAAACCATCTTATTATTGGACATCCAATGTTGCTTATGATTTTGTATATTGCCTTGCATTGTTTATTCTATTATTATGTTAGAATTGGATTATTTTATAAAATTGTGGACCAGATTTCAATATGTGCCTTGGATCTAGTAATTAGAGCAGAGTTATGTGCCTTGCTCATGGTTAGTGCGTGACTGATCAGCAGCCTAACCTTGGTTTTTTAAATAAGAATATAATATCCGATTCTAAATCATTATTCATTATTCACTTGATACCATAACTCTTTTCACGTGATGATCATTATTCTCAGTCTTGTCAATGTGACTTGCTGAGCTAGTTAGCTCATTTGTGCGATGTTGTTTATGTTCTTTTCCAGTTAAGAAGGAACTCATTGGTAGTGAGGATCCCCAATCCAGTGCGAGAGCTAGGGGTCCAGGTTGATCGAGTTAAGCTAGCTGATAGCTTTTGGAATAGTTTAAATTTATGAAGTTTGTAATAATGTTTAATATTTAGTTATAAGTTTGAATAGTTGGGATTTGGGTGTTTATAATATAAGTGTGTGTGTGTGGCTTGTGGGCATACTTTAACCTGTTGCGATACGTGGTAGTTGGTAAGTAGGGTCACTGCATATTATTATTTTCTTTAATATTATTATAAGCATGTTATAATTAAGGTGTGTGTGTGTGTGGACCCCAAACTTCTGACCCGGGTTGGGAGGGCGCCACAGGTTGGTATCAGAAGTATAAGTTATAAGTCACTGACACAAGCCTAGGTTGACGGGAATGGGTAGAGGGTTACGATTAGAAGTAAGGAAATAGAAAGATAGAACGTCAAGAGGATGAGTTCAATGGTATAACAGGTATTAGTATAATTCGCGTTGTGGTTCGAGGTATAACATGTATCAGATAGTAGCGATGGTCAACTCTTTCATCTCCGTACCAACTTATCACTCAGAGCCCTCAGTTGGAGTACAATCTTCAGATCCACGTCCTGTTGTTCCACTAGTGTTGGCTATTTTACCTCCACCTGTGTTGCAGCCCGTACCACTGTAGCCCATTCAACCCCCGGGCATGAGACCACCTATCAGAGGACTCCCACCAGCTGATTCAGATTCCACTGGGCATTCAGTTGCGGGTGCCCCATTCCAGTCTACATTGCATCATGTTCCTTATTACCGGTATGAGGCTCTTCTATTGGAGCGTGATTCCTTGTTGGCACAGATCCGAGAGCTGCAACATATCTTCAGGACTACAGATGTTAATCGTGGTGTGAGGGAGCTTCGATAGGAGATCTATGTGACACGCAGGATTCTTGAGGCTAGGCTACATGGAGCTACATTACCTGGCCGAGGCTCTGATGCATTTATGGGATGGACTAGTGAGGTGATGGAGGATCTTGAGAGGCTAGGCGGACTAGAGTTTCCTTGGAGTTAGATCCAGAGATGGAGATGCTGATCAGTACTGTTGTGGTTGTTTAGTATGTATCAGTAGACTTTTGGGTTGTATTTATAGACTAGATCTGCTGACTAGTGAGTAGGTTTGTTGTACCCTTTTGCTTTTACTTCCGAAGTATTTTAATGCTTGTACTACCTAAAAATTTTGATCTATATATATCAGTACCTTTTCCTTTCCAGCATTGTCATTTACATTACTGCACCTATTTTACTTTACTTTATTTATTGCACCAGTTATACCCCTGTGATACCATATACCCTATTCCCTTAATTGTTTATATTCTGTAAAGAAGCATGCAATTTACTTAGTTCAACTGTTACAACTGTTTTCAAAAAGAGATATTTCTGTTTTACAAAACTTTTCTTTTATGCAAAGGATTTGATTTAAAGGCTAAATAAGTTGTTTGATTCTTTATAGAAAATGCCTCCCAGAAGAAATACCCGCACCAACACCCAGAATGAAGAAACCAACAACAACAATAAAAACCAAGATGATACCAACCAGAATGCAAACCCAGGACCTATAGACCCAGCAATAGCCCAGATTCTTCAAATCTTGGCTCAACAAACAGTTCACCTGACACAACAGCAACAAAGACAAACCAATCCCCAGGTAACTTTCAAAACTTTTCAGGCGGTAAACCCACCAGGATTCAAGGGTTCCTTAGATCTGATTGAAGCGAATGTTTGGTTAAAGGAAATAGAGAAGTCGTTTGCTTTAGTTAAAGTGAAGGAAGAACAGAAGGTGGAGTTTGCAAGTTATTATTTGAAGAATGAGGCCACCTATTGGTGGGAGACTATGAAGACATTGGAAGGTACAGATGTTATTACTTGGGAGAGGTTCAAAAAATTATTTTTAGAAAAGTATTTTCCCCAGTTTGTTCAGGATCAAATGGAGCTGAAGTTTTTAGAGCTAAAGTAAGGAAATATGTCGGTAGCTGATTATGAAAATAAGTTTGAAGAATTGTCAAGGTATGTGCCATCATATGTAGATACTGACAGGAAGAAGGCCATGATTGCAGAAACTGAGAGTGAGATGTCCCAGAAAGAAAAAGAAAGTAAGAAGAGGAAGTTTGAAGTAAATGAAGGACAGTCACAATCAGGGAAGTTTCCAAATTTTAGGAAGGGCAAGTTTTAGCCAGGGAGAAATTTTAATTTCAAGAAGCAAAATACAGGCAACGGAGGCAAGGGCGACCGTCCAGTCAATGTGAATCAGCAGAATCAGTTGAGGCTAACTTTTCCAGATTGTCATGTATGTGGGAAGAAGCACGAAGTTTGTAATTAGTTGAACGTGGTTTGTTTCAAGTGTAATCAGAAAGGGCACTATTCGACAGAGTGCCACAACCATCCAGCAAGAGAGCAAGTGAGCAAGGATCAGCCTACCCGGAATCCAGCAATTAAGGTTCCAGCTATTGGATTTACATGCTTTAAGTGTGGAAAGCCGGGACATATAGCCAGGGATTGCAAGATACCAGCCCCAGTCAATAATGCATTAAAAATTATGGGATCTACTCCAGCAGTAAATGAGACTCCAAGGGCTAGAGTTTTTGATATGTCTGCGAAGGATGCTATCTAGGATACTGATGTCGTGGAAGGTACGCTTAATGTGAATTCTTTATATGCCAAAGTGTTAATAGATTCGGGAGCAACTCGATCGTTTATTTCTCAAGATTTTTTTAGTAAGTTAAACTGTTCAGTTGAGTATTTAAATGAAAAAATGACTGTGGAATTAGAAAATCAAGAACGTATATCTGTTAATCAAGTTTGTGGGAATTGTGAGCTTGAGATTTCTGGTAATAAGTTTTATGTGGACTTGATACCATTTAAGCTAGGAGAGTTTGGCGTTATCTTAGGAATGGATTGGTTATCTAAGCACGATGCCCAGATAGATTGTTGAAATAAGAAGGTAATGGTGAAGACGCCAGACGAGAGGATGGTAATGTTTAAGGGCCAGAAACAAGCAAAGAAGTTCTTAACGCTGATCCAAGCTAAAAGGTTATTGTGACAAGGATGCGAGCATTTCGTTGTATATGTGATTGATAGAAGTCAGGAGCCAGCAAAACTTGAAGATATACCGGTAGTCAATGAATTCCCAGACGTGTTCCCCGATGAGTTACTAGGACTTCCTCCAAATAGAAAAATTGAGTTTGCGATCGACTTAGCACCTGGAACGGAACCAGTATCCAAGGCCCCGTACAGAATGGCGCCCGTTGAGATGAAGGAACTAGCAAAGCAATTGCAAGAGTTGTTAGAGAAAGGAGTAATCAGACCCAGTGTATCCCCGTGGGGTGTACCGGTACTATTTGTCAAGAAGAAGGATGGGAGCTTGAGACTGTGTATCGACTATCGAGAGCTCAACAAGCTTACAATCAAGAACAAGTGTCCGTTACCCAGAATTGATGATTTGTTTGACCAGTTGAAAGGAGCCAAGTACTTTTCCAAGATTGATTTGAGATCGGAATATCACAAACTAAAGATTAAGCCAGAGGATATACCAAAGACAACTTTCAGGATAAGGTATGGACATTATGAATTTTTAGTGATGTCTTTTGGATTAACCAATGCCCCGGCAGCATTCATGGACCTGAGGAACAGAATTTTCAAGGAATACTTGGACAAGTTTGTTATTGTGTTTATAGATGATATTTTGATTTATTCACAGACAGAAGTGGATCATGCAGAACATTTGAGAACAAATTTAGAGATTTTGAGGAAGAAAAAGTTATATGCTAAATTCTCGAAGTGTGAGTTTTAGTTACAGGAAGTCCAATTCTTAGGATACATAGTTAGTAATGAAGGGATCAAAGTGGACCCAGCGAAGATTGAAGCAATTACAAATTGGGAAAGACCGAGAACACCAATAGAGGTAAGAAGTTTCTTGGGATTAGCGGGATATTATCGCCGATTCGTTCAAAATTTCTCAAGGATTGCGACACCATTGACAAAGCTTACAAAGAAGAATGAAAAGTTTATATAGAACGATAAATGTGAAGAAAGTTTTCAGGAATTGAAGCGAAGATTAATCACGACACCTATTTTGTCGCTTCCAGATGATGAATTTCGTAATCTATAGCGATGCTTCCCATAAAAGACTCGGATGTGTTCTGATGCAGCACGATAATGTTATTGCATATGCGTCAAGGCAATTGAAACCACACGAACAAAAGTATCCTACTCATAACTTGGAGCTAGCAGCCATAGTATTCGCTTTGAAGATTTGGAGATATTATCTATATTGAGAGAAATGCGAGATTTATACAGATCACAAAAGCTTGAAGTATATATTTACACAGAAAGAGCTTAATATGAGATAGAGAAGATGGTTAGAGTTGATTTAGGATTATGATTGCACGATTAACTATCATCCCGGTAAAGCAAATGTTATAGCGGATGCGTTAAGTCGGAAAGAAAAGTTGAATGTGTTATCAATACCCGAAGAGATATACAAGGAATTTCAGAAACTGGAATTGGAGATTAGAGTTTGCAAGCCTAATGAAGCAAAAGTGTATAGTATGACTTTCCAGTCGGAGTTATTAGAGAAGATAAGGAAGTGTTAGGAGGAGGTAATGGATCAGGACATTAACCGTTTGATAGGTGAAGAATTGTGTACGCAAAAGGACGATCAAGGTATTCTTAGGTTTTCTTCTAGAATTTGGATTCCACCAGTGACGGAGTTGAAGAATGAAATTTTACAGGAAGCTCATAATTCAAGGTATTCAATCCATCCAGGGAGTACCAAGATGTACAGAGATTTAAAGGAAAATTATTGGTGGCCCGATATGAAGAGGGAAATTACAGAATGGGGTAGCAAATGTTATACATGTCAAAGGGTTTAAGCAGGGCATCAGAGACCAAGTGGATTGTTGCAGCCATTATAGATTCCAGAGTGGAAGTGGAAGCATATTTCCATGGATTTCATAGTTGGATTACCAAGGACGAAAGCTAATCATGATGCCATTTGGGTTATAGTGGACAGACTTACCAAGTCAGCTCATTTTCTGCCTATAAATGAAAGATTTTCGTTAGACAAATTAGTCCATATGTACCTGAAAGAAATCATAGTTCGTCATGGAGTTCCTGTGTCTATCATATCCGATCGAGATCCGAGATTTAATTCGAGGTTTTGGAAAAGTTTTCAAGAATGTTTGGGAATGAGTATGAATATGAGTACGGCTTACCATCCACAGACGGACGGCCAGAGTGAAAGACCAATCCAGACAATCGAAGACATGTTACGTTTTTGTGTTATTAATTTCAAAGGAAGTTAGGACGAGCATTTACCTTTGGTAGAATTTGCTTACAACAACAGTTATCATGCCAGTATTGGTATGCCACCCTACAAAGCTCCTTATGGACGCAAATGTCGATCTCCTGTATATTGGGACGAAGTAGGAGAACGCAAAATACTTGGAACTGAATTAGTGTAACAGACGAAGAAAGTTGTTAAAGTTATCCAGAAGAGATTGATAGCAGCACAAGACCGTCAAAGAAAGTATGCAGATCAATCAAGAAAAGATATGGAATTCGAATAAGGAAATTTGGTATTACTGAAAGTATCGTCGTGGAAAGGATTGACCAGATTCGGGAAGAAAGGAATACTAAGCCCTAGATATATCGTACCTTTTGAGATTCTAAAGCGTGTTGGCAAAGTAGCTTACGAGTTGGCGTTACCTCCACACATGGAGCACATTCACAATGTTTTTCACATATCGATGTTTAAGAAGTATAATCCAGACTCCAGGCATGTAATCGAATATGAGCCAATAGAGCTTCAAGCAGATTTGTCGTATGTAGAGAGTCCGATAGAGATTCTAGAAGAAAGAGAGAAAGTGTTAAGAAATAAACTGGTAAAATTAGTAAGAGTACTGTGGAAAATCCCAAAGGTTGAAGAGTCAATCTGGGAGTTAGAAAGTGATATGAGAGAAAAATACCCTTATTTTTTTTCTTAGGAGATTCTGAGGACAAAATCCTTTTAAGGGGGGAAGGATGTAATATCTGGGATATATCGTGTAATTATTTTTGTTAATAAATAAATATTACGCATGTTCAGTATTTATTATGTGAATTATTTGTTAAGTGGTATATGTGTTTGGATGTTTAAAAATAATATAAATTGAGTATTTTAATTTTTATATGTCCAAAATAAAATATAGATAATTGTCATATCTTCCTATTTATTTTTATGTTGATTTATGATTTTATAGGAAAATTATGGATTTTATAAATTATTTTTCCGAGTAATTATAAACTATTTTATATAATCGGGAACCATCTGACTTCACTCGTTTTTACATTTTTATAACCCGAAACTCTTCCGAGAACTCCTTCATAATCTAATTGCAATATTTCGAACATTTACCATGTTTCGACTTTTTCGATCCGGCGTACGGTTTGTCCTGTGCGGGTCCCGGCGCAAGATTTTCGATACATTATTCATTTCGGTAAATCAATAAAACTCGTATTTTTGATAAACGGGATCTTTTTATTAAACTATTATAATTATCACCTCGTAATACGTGTAACCAGGCACTGAGACCAAGACCATAGTACAAATTGTACTGATTTGGATAATTATCCCGAAAACCGGTACCGTTTGGATCTATTTTTATAAATAAACGTACTATTTTATATCCGGAATGATCCAACGGGATACTAATTTTTCGTAATTATAAATAGCCTTTACCGTATTTTATTTCGTACCGAAAATCATTTGCAAACAGTAATTATATAATTTTACAGAGAAAATACTTATATTCATATAACCTTTCAAGAATCAAACTGCAAATCGGAGGTGTTATTGATCTTTGTTTGGAAAGCTCGAGTAACCAAATCGAAGGGTTTAAGGAGTACTATTAGAATCTGTGCTTCATATCACTGCAGAATCAAAGGTTTATTTTCTATAATTTTTATTAATTTTGAATTATTTTGATGGCTTGAATGATTTGATGCTTGCATGCTGTAACACCCCCAAATCCGGGGTCGGGGATCCGGGTTGTCACGAGTTCCATTTCCCTTAATAATACTTAATCTTAATAATCAACCAACTACTGCGTACTGTGACCCCGCAAGATACACACACACCACAAGTTATAGTCTCAGAGATGAATACCAAACAATAACACAAGTCATTTTATTCCACAATTATAAGTCATTACACCTCAAAAGGGTTTCTGAATAAATTTACATATTTTTTGCCATTATTACAATTCATAAATATACATAAGTCTGGTACATCAAAAGTTGAAAGCCTAACCTATTGGTAGACCCTACCTCAGCTACAACGGCATCAACGCCTACAGGAAACTGCGGATCGTTTCCTATCCGCTCGCGAATTGGGAGCTTGATCCTGTTCATCTTGTCTATCTGTTGTTGTGTGATGAAAGAAGAAAGCAAGGGTGAGCAACAAGCCCACCAAAATCATATGTATTATAATTAACAATATATGAGCATTCTCATAGTACTCATGAAAGTCTTGGTCAAGAAGAAATGAACCAAGTTTGTTATTTTAATGCGACGAAGTCGCAAAATATTCAGTATACATATATACTTCTCAAATCTTTGAAATCCTCTGACATGTATAATATACACAGAGTTCCAGTTTATAACTGTATAAAATATTGTTGCAAGGTGATCTCATATATCTAACCTTGTCTCAACGTTTTTCTGAAAATCTTTGTCATGCATAAGATAATCATTTACTAGATATAAGTTGAAAAGATGAAGTTACAAGATACTCCCACATACTTATATCTTTTCCCAATACTACTTGAACTACCACCGTTCAAGTTATAAGTAGTTTCAAAAGTTCATCACACAGATGAGACTACAAGATAAGACTTGAATAGATTCAATCTTTGAAATATTATTGAATGAAATGAAGTTACGAGATACTTCATTAAGTCCCGATATATATATATATATATCCATATATATCTCTCACACATTTCCTGAAAACCTCTGTCATGTAAAGTATGAACAAAGTTACAATATCCAATGAATTTGGAAAGAAAAGAATTTTGGCATAAAGCCGATATCTTGCTGATCGGGCAAAGATACCAATAAGTAACCTTTTCTACTGTAGATGGATGAATTCCTCGCCGGTCATCACCCTGGCCGCATTAGGACCTCGCGCTAGACCGTTACCCGGCCACTCACACATGAATGGACTGTCACCCAGCCTCTTACACCTTGATAGACCGTACCCCGGCATGTCGCTTATGCCGACTCAATTAGATGGACTTACTTCCCAAACGTTGGGCAAGTAATCAAATTGTTATCTCAAAATAGCAACCTCGTTGCGAATATAAAATACACCAAAGAGCCGGATCCCCAAGATTTTTGAGCGAATATTCAAGTCTCCTTCGAAAGGATGATCTTAAATCTGAAAATGAGTTTTGGGATCCGTTCTAACTTTTAAAATCATTTTGAAGACTCAAAAACATTTTTAAGAATGTTTGGAGTAAAGCTGATTTAATGAAATAAATCAGTTCCGATATATTAGAAAATATCTGAATATTATTATTTAAATAATATTCCCATAAGGATAATCCTTATAAAAATAATTGAAGTAAAAGTTTTAAAACTTATACTTGAAATGAATAATAAATAACCAAAGATATACTTATACGAAAGTACGATCTTTATTTGAATAATCGAAAATAAGTTTGATTATCGAAACATTATTCTTTAATAAAATAAAGAATATTATTTAATAAATAAGCGGAGTCATAAGTCCTCAAATGAATATTCAAAATAATATTCATTAAATAAAATAAACGGGGTCATAAGTTCTCGAATGAATATTCAAAATAATATTCATTAAATAAAGTAAGCGGAGTCATAAGTCCTCGAATGAATATTCAGAATAATATTCATTAAATAAAATAAAGTTATCGAATAAACCTTATTCGATTAATAGTTTTGAAAACTATATCAATATATATCTATATATTATACTCGGGAACATCGACTCCCGGTTTAGAAAAATATTCACCTTTGGGTCCCCTATACTAAGGGTATACGGAACTATTGCTTATCTCTAGCATAGGTATTATGCAACTTGTAAGAAATTGAATCAACAATTAGATATCAAGATTACGAAACAGACATGCATATATACCATATCACATGCTCCAATATATCGCAAGATTTGCTAATAACAATCATGCACTTATCACAAGATAATGCATATATATATATATATATTTACATCACAACAACAGTATAACGGGTAGAAAACTTACCTGAGTGCTCCCGGATAGACTTAAGCTTAGAGTGGGTCCGATAACCTATGAACAACAACATAAGTCGGAATTAAACCCCGCTCGCTTAAGAAACTAGACTTTAACCAATTGAACCCTAACGTTCGCTTTTGCGCTTAACGATTCACTTAAGTCGTTCGAGTACCCTCGGCTCCACCATTTTTAATAAATTAACCATTAGGAATTTTAAGGCGATTCTTCCTCGAGTACCTTACCAACTGCCTAATCCACTTAACATAATTGCTTAATACCCCAATTAGTCATTTAAAGTCCTTAAACAAGGTTTCAAAGTAAGGCGAGGGGTAATGGTTCGGTCGCGAAGCGCCGTTACTTAAAACGGTCGTTTCTCCTAAACCGTACATCGGATTCAAACGAACCACATATCAAAACGAAGCTCGTAACATGAACTATCTAATAATGGAAATGGTCAAAATCTAAGAGTGAGTTCACGGGTCCTGATGTTAAGAACAAAAACAGTCTAAAGTAAATCGGGCATTACGACGGCTATATTTACGCGATTACCAAGTTTTAAACCACCCCAAACAACCACCATTCAACTCACAACCAACAATACAACCAACCCTCATACAAACCTTACTACATCAGTGCCCAAACCTCAAGATTTTCCAATTTATACAACCCCACACATAAACTACTAGCTATACTTAAGTTTCATTAACTATAAACAATATTTCAACATCCAAATCACTACAAATCCAATCCAAACTCTAAACACACAAGCATCATGCTTCTCATTTACTATAACCATCAAACCCATCTTAATACTCAAAGTAAAGGTAGGGTTTGGACGTGTTATACCTTCCTTGGAGTGATTAGAGTAGCTAGGAAGCCTTAAGAAGCCTTGAGAAGCCTTGAGATAGCTTAGGAATGCTTGGATCTTAAAGGAAATCAAAGAAAATAAAGTTAGTAATCTTGAAAACTGTTGGATTTTAAAACGCATCGGGGCGTGGAAAAACACTTTTACACATACAAAATCCAAATAAAAGCATATAAATCGTGAATAAAAATTCGAGGGATCGAATCTAACCTTTTAAAATAATTCGGAGACAACGATCAGAGATCCTTAGCAGTTGCTCCTCAAGTATGAAGCACTCCACCGGTATCCACCAAGAAAATGACTTTTAGGAGGAGGAGGAGGTGGAGAGAATTTGGTTTTCTAAAACTTTTGGGTTTCTGGGGTTCAAAATAAAAATAGGGTCTATAATAGTGTATTTATAGGCAAAATTTTCAGCTGAAATTTTCCCATAAATAATATTATTATTATCCCATTTATTATTCTCATTAATAATTAAAACACCTTTTAATTATTAATCCTTTTTCTAAACACTTTAGAAATAATTCTCTCTCTTGATTTAATTTCCAAAAATTAAATCCTTAATTAATAATATTAAGAACTTTTCTTAATTAATTTATAATCAATTAAATCTCATTTAATCAATTATTAAATTTGCCAATTAATTATTTATTTCACAAATAAAAAATTATTAGCCATTATTAATTAATTCCTCCGCCATAAAATCATTCTCTTTTTATGGTGTGACCCTGTAGGTTCAATATTAAGCCGGTAGTAGAAATAAATAATAATAAAACTATTTTATCATTATTTATATAAATTCTCTAATTTATTAAATATGATTAATTAATTAATCACATTTATTCAACATCGTGAGTGATGCTTCTCAACATATCGCGACTATCCGGATAATATGAATTCACTGCTTAGAATACCAAGAACCTGTCAGTGAATAGTTATCGTACAATAAACTCCTTCTACCCTACAATGTCCCGATTAAATACAAGGCATGGATCTCATGTCAAGCCTATCTAATTCAACCACTTGCTTACCATTTACTATGTGTAGTTCTATGCAAATTAGAAACTCCTTTCTAATTTCATTCACTCTGGCCAGAGATTCCTGAACTAGCATAAGTGGATCAGCTTTGAACATTCGCTTCCTTCACTGGAAGGGGTAGATCCTTTATTGATCATACACTATCTTCGTGTACAAATTCCTATACCCAGAAGAGCCCTAATAATTATCCCTGGAGACTAATAACTAAACCAAAGCATAGTTCAGTGTACACAAGATGACTATGATGACCTCAAGTCTAAGGATACTTGTACAACTATCACTAAGTGAACAACTGCTGACACGTGAGTGAACTCCATCAGTTGTTCAGCTGTGCGAATCATGTTTAGTGAACTTATTCTATAATAAGCACCTACATACTAGCTATAGTCACCACACAAATGTCTATGAGAACAGACATCCTTCATAATGAAGCAAGCATAGTATGTACCGATCTTTGCGGATTATTAATTACCAGTTAGTAATCCTACGACCAGGAACTATTTAAGTTTAGAGTTATCATCTTTTTAGGTCTCACTATTATGATCTCATCATAATCCATAAAAAGCTTTACTCTAAACTATGGTATATCTTATTTAAACACTTAAATAGATAGAGCCCGTAACAAAAAACCAAACAAGTCTTTTATTAATATCAATGAAATCAAAACAGATTACATAAAGAGTTATTCCTAAATCCAAATACCTGATTGGACTTAGGACATATTCCTTTCAATCTCCCACTTGTACTAAAGCCAATCACTTTGGTATCTAATACCCATCCTGTCATTATGACGATCAAAGTGACTTTCATAAAGTAGCTTTGTGAGTGGGTCTGCTATGTCGTTATGTGTGTCAACTCTAATTCAATACAATACAAGAAATGTTACCGCGCTCCCACTAACCCTTTTGTAGACGCATGGTTCATCTACGTTTTTTTTGATAAAATCAAACTCTTTGATTGTCTCATCAAAACGAATGTTCCATCTACGAGAAGCCTGCTTTAAACCATATATGGTTCGCAATAGCTTACACACTAGGTTTTCATTTCCCTTGGAAAGAAAACCATCTGGCTATATGCCAGATTACATAGTCGTAGTAAGCAGCAATCGCAAGCAAAATCCGAACTGATTTTAACAGGGCTACAGGTAAAAGGCTTCATCAAAGTCAATCCATTGCCTTTGTTTGAATTCTTTTGCCACAAGCCTGGCCTTATAGGTCTCCACCTGGCCGTCTGCTATAATCTATCTTTTGTATACCGTATACATAGATTCCATTCTGGATTTCATGGCACTATGCCATTTCTCTGAGTCAACACTACTCATAGCCTCATTATAGGTCACAGGGTCATCATCATCAATGATCGACAGCTCATTGTCATTCTCAGTGACAAGGCCATATTACCTCTCAGGTTGGTGAGACACTCTCCCTGATCTATTAATGGGCTTTTCCACAAAAGGTTGTTCAGTCAGAACAGGTGTTTCTACTTGATCCGTAGTAGTTTGTGCTTCTTGAACTTCATCAAGTTCAATTTTGCTCCCACTGTTTCCTTCAAGGATAAACTCTTTTTCCAAGAAGGTAGCATGTCTGGAGACAAACACCCGATGATCGGTGTAAAAGTAATACCCTAAAGTCTCTTTAGGATATCCCACAAAACTACATTTTACGGATCGATATTCCAGCTTATCTGGGTCAACTTACTTGACATAAGCTGGACATCCCCAAATCTTAACGTGTTTAAGACTCGGTTTCCTTTCTTTCCATATCTCATACGGAGTTTGAGGAACTGATTTGGAAGGCACCTTATTCAGTAAATATGCTGAGGTTTCCAATGCATAACCCCATAGGAATACTGGAAGATTTGCATAGCTCATCATGGACCGAACTATGTCTAACAAAGTTCGATTTCTCCTTTCAGATACCAATCTGGAGGAGTCCACTGGGAAACCATACCATTTACTTTGAGATAATCTAGAAACTCTCCGTTCAAGTATTCACCACCTCGATCTAATCGAAGAGTTATAATACTATGTTTGGTTGTTTCTCCACTTCATACTTATATTCTTTGAACTTTTTAAAGGCCTCAGACTTGTGTTTCATCAAACACATATCTGAATCCAGATCTATCATCTATGAAAGTAATGAAGTATGAAAATCCACCCATGGCTTGCGTAGACATTGGTCCACATACATTTGTGTGTACCAATCCTAGCAAATCTGCAGCCCTCTCTCCATGTCCACTAAATGGAGACTGCAGTGCCACAATAAAGTGAGATTTTCATCATCCCTTTTCTTTTATTAGTTTGTTCAATCTGAAGTAAATTATGTCACATATATACAGACCATTATTTAAAGCACCACGTCCATAAAGAATATTATCTCTAAGAATAGAACATTCATTATTCTCAATAATAAATGAAAATCCAACCAAGTCTAACATGGGAATAATATTCCTCACAATCGAGGGAACAAAATAACAATTATTTCAAACAATAGTCTTGCTCGTAGGCCTATGTAAATGAAATGATTCTACATCTACAGCAACAACTCTTGCTCCATTTCCATCAGTAGAATCACCTCCTCTTTCTCAAGAGTCCTACTTCTTCTTGGTCCCTGCAACAAATTACAGATTTGAGAACCACAGGCGGTATCTAATACCCAAGTAGAAATGACATATTCACTTCTATCATGAACATACCTGAATCAGAAGCGGTAGTCTCACTACCCTTCTTCTTCAATTCTGCAAGGTAAACCTTGCAGTTCCTCTTCCAGTGCCCCACCTTATTATAGTGAAAGCAAACGACTTTGCTCTTGGGGTCTTCAGCTTTTGGTGGAACCGGCATTTTCTCACCTACTTTCTTCTTCTTAGAAGGGTTCCTCTTCCTTTTCTTAGGATTGGAACCTTCACCAATTAGAAGAACAGAACTCTTCTTAGGGGGAAAATTCGATTCCGCAGTCTTCAACATGTTGTGGAGTTCAGGCAGGCTGACATCCAACTTATTCATGTGAAAGTTCACAACAAACTGTGAGAACGAACTCGGAAGCGATTGCAAGACCAGGTCTTGGCTCAGCTCCCCATCCATGACAAAACCAAGTTGTCCAAGACGTTCAATCAAATTGATCATCTTAAGTACATGGTCATTCACAGATGATCCCTCGGACATCCTACAACCGAACAACTCCTTCGATATCTCATATCGAGCTGTCCTCCCTGCCACATCATAAAACTCTTATAGATGCATGAGGATAGTGTGAGCATCCATATGCTCATGTTGCTTCTGTAGCTCAATGTTCATGGAAGCTAGCATGATGCATTGAGCAACATTTACATCATCTATCCACTTACGATACATAACATGTTCATCATTATGCGCATCGCTAGCAGGTTCAGTAGGCTTAGGTGAGTCAATCACGTATTCCAGCTTCTCAATCCTGAGAAAAATTCTCAAGTTTCGAAGCCAGTCAGCATAATTAGGACCAGTCAATTTGTGAGCATCTAGTATGCTCTTGAGTGATAGTGCAGAAGACATAATGTATATTGTAAACCTATAAATGATAAACACATAACACTTAGCAAATATTCGATTTCATTTCAAAACACTATATGAATCGGGTCTTTATTCATAAGTGGCTCCCACTAGTTTTCCAAATTTATTCAACCCCCTACGTGAAAAATTAAGTCATAATGCTAGTGGGAATAGGGATCCTACATTCCATTACACAACCCCGGCTGTGGCACGAAACGCCATGTAATGTTCAATAGGCAGACAACTCTTGTCAATTACATCTAATGTTATTCCCTAATCAAACTTTAGCCTCTTGAATAATTGAGTCACGGCTGTGGCACGACAAACTCAATATTCTAAGTCAAGTCTAACCCAACATTCCGTACAATTGAATCAGTCCCCAAAGGCCCACGGCTGTGGCACGTAACGACCTTTAGATTCTTATTCAATGTACACATCTCTATGTAATAGACAAGTATTTCTTATTTCGAAATCAAAGCCCTCGGCTGTGGCACGAAACGACAATGATTCAAAAATAAGAACTACTTTCTACCATGTTAGAAGGCTATGACCGACACAAGCCCGTTGTGTCATTGGCCAATTACTACTTGATATTATTTAATTTTAGAGGGATTATATTACGTTACAATCATAATCATATTATAAAGAGATTCTTCCTTTTAAATTAAATATTTCAAATCAATAATCAATAATCAGACGATTCCCAGATCGGGTGGAGCATTGTCAAGAGGCGTCACTTAATAACCCTTTCTTACAGATAGAAATCTGTTATTGATAGAATCATCCTTTCTCTCATATCAAAAATTAATATTCAATTACGTGTTTCATAAACAAAAGAATCTCATGATTGTATTCATAATATTATTATTAAGGTTATGAAATAATTTCACTATACTAGGTTGCCTAACAAACGCCTTATGTTTATTTAAGTTCACCTAAATCTATCATCGCATGATAAACTAAGCATATATCACATATATCAACATGAATAAACATCAAGGTAGGCATGTTACATCATCTAGCACATTAGAACAAGCAATATACATCTCTATGTATCACAAGAAGCATTTAAAATCAATTTAAACGATCAAAAACAGCTTTAAAACACTTCATGGAAATATAAATAGTTCAAAACTTTTATATAAACTAAAATTGATCACTCCATTAGATCCGTCTCGGAAAAAAGAATCCAACGGTATATTGCACGCCTAAAACGGAGTTACGAAACTCCCAGAAAATCAATTTTAAAACCAACAGACGGGTTGTAACGCATTACAGGAACGCGTTACAAGACCTGTAACGCATTCCGGTGATGCGTTACACCCCTTTTCAGCCATTAAAGGGTGTAACGCATTCCGTGAATGCGCCACAGGTGTGTAACGCATTCCCGGAATGCGTTACACCCCTATTATTATTATTATTTTTTTTTTAATTATTCTGCCGCCTGACAGCTTTATCTTTCTCGGTTGCCGTGCCTGACAACTCACCTCAGAACAGCCGTCCTTGCCATACAGTAAACAACAGACGTACAGCAGATATATGCACTAATATATATACTTACAATTTATATATATACATATATGATTATTTAATTACGAATTTAATTGCTAGAACTTCAAAAATTCGTAATAAAAAATCTATACATCCTAAAATTATGAAAAAAATACCCAGACGATCTACAACACTTGTAGAACCCAGATCAACATTCAAAATTATTCTGAGAAACAATTTCTCATCAGACTAAATTAATCCATGATATAACTTGTAAAAATCATAATTAATTCATACAAGCACATAAAATTCTGAAATTTTTACCACAGATCTATATGCATACAACCTATGCTCTGATGCCATTGTTGGATTTTAAAATGCAGCGGGGCGTGGAAAAACACTTTTACACATACAAAATCCAAATAAAAGCATATAAATCGTGAATAAAAATTCGAGGGATCGAATCTAACCTTTTAAAATAATTCGGAGACAACGATCAAAGATCCTTAGCAGTTGCTCCTCAAGTAAGAAGCACTCCACCGGTATCCACCAAGAAAACGACTTTTAGGAGGAGGAGGAGGTGGAGAGAATTTGGTTTTCTAAAACTTTTGGGTTTCTGGGGTTCAAAATAAAAATAGGGTCTATAAAAGTGTATTTATAGGCAAAATTTTCAGCTGAAATTTTCCCATAAATAATATTATTATTATCCCATTTATTATTCTCATTAATAATTAAAACACCTTTTAATTATTAATCCTTTTTCTAAACACTTTAGAAATAATTCTCTCTCTTGATTTAATTTCCAAAAATTAAATCCTTAATTAATAATATTAAGAACTGTTCTTAAATAATTTATAATAAATTAAATCTCATTTAATCAATTATTAAATTTGCCAATTAATTATTTATTTCACAAATAAATAATTATTAGCCATTATTAATTAATTCCTCCACCATAAAATCATTCTCTTTTTATGGTGTGACCCTGTAGGTTCAATGTTAAGCCGGTAGTAGAAATAAATAATAATAAAACTATTTTATCATTATTTATATAAATTCTCTAATTTATTAAATATGATTAATTAATTAATCACATTTATTCTACATGGTGAGTGATGCTTCTCAACATATCGCGACTATCCGGATAATATGAATTCACTGCTTAGAATACCAAGAACCTGTCAGTGAATAGTTACCGTACAATAAACTCCTTCTACCCTACAATGTCCCAATTAAATACAAGGCATGGATCTCGTGTCAAGCCTATCTAATTCAATCACTTGCTTACCATTTACTATGTGTAGTTCTATGCAAATTAGAAACTCCTTTCTAATTTCATTCACTCTGGCCAGAGATTCCTGAACTAGCATAAGTGGATCAGCCTTGAACATTCGCTTCCTTCACTGGAAGGGGTAGATCCTTTATTGATCATACACTATCTTCGTGTACAAATTCCTATACCCAGAAGAGCCCTAATAATTGTCCCTGGAGACTAAGAACTAAACCAAAGCATAGTTCAGTGTACACAAGATGACTATGATGACCTCAAGTCTAAGGATACTTGTACAACTATCACTAAGTGAACAACTGCTGACACATGAGTGAACTCCATCAGTTGTTCAGCTGTGCGAGTCATGTTCAGTGAACTTATTCTATAATAAGCACCTACATACTAGCTATAGTGTCACCACACAAATGTCTATGAGAACAGACATCCTTCATAATGAAGCAAGCATAGTATGTACCGATCTTTGCGGATTATTAATTACCAGTTAGTAATCCTACGACCAGGAACTATTTAAGTTTAGAGTTATCATCTTTTTAGGTCTCACTATTATGATCTCATCATAATCCATAAAAAGCTTTACTCTAAACTATGGTATATCTTATTTAAACACTTAAATAGATAGAGCCCGTAACAAAAAACAAAACAAGTCTTTTATTAATATCAATGAAATCAAAACAGATTACATAAAGAGTTATTCCTAAATCCAAATACCTGATTGGACTTACGACATATTCCTTTCAATCTCCCACTTGTACTAAAGCCAATCACTTTGGTATCTAATACCCATCCTGTCATTATGACGATCAAAGTGACTTTCATAAAGTAGCTTTGTGAGTGGGTCTGCTATGTCGTTATGTGTGTCAACTCTAATTCAATACAATACAAGAAATGTTACCGCGCTCCCACTAACCCTTTTGTAGACGCATGGTTCATCTACGTTTTTTTTGATAAAATCAAACTCTTTGATTGTCTCATCAAAACGAATGTTCCATCTACGAGAAGCCTGCTTTAAACCACATATGGTTCGCAATAGCTTACACACTAGGTTTTCATTTCCCTTGGAAAGAAAACCATCTGGCTATATGCCAGATTACATAGTCGTAGTAAGCAGCAATCGCAAGCAAAATCCGAACTGATTTTAACAGGGCTACAGGTAAAAGGCTTCATCAAAGTCAATCCATTGCCTTTGTTTGAATTCTTTTGCCACAAGCCTGGCCTTATAGGTCTCCACCTGGTCGTCTGCTATAATCTATCTTTTGTATACCGTATACATAGATTCCATTCTGGATTTCATGGCACTATGCCATTTCTCTGAGTCAACACTACTCATAGCCTCATTATAGGTCACAGGGTCGTCATCATCAATGATCGATAGCTCATTGTCATTCTCAATGACAAGGCCATATTACCTCTCAGGTTGGTGAGACACTCTCCCTGATCTATTAATGGGCTTTTCCACAAAAGGTTGTTCAGTCAGAACAGGTGTTTCCACTTGATCCGTAGTAGTTTGTGCTTCTTGAACTTCATCAAGTTCAATTTTGCTCCCACTGTTTCCTTCAAGGATAAACTCCTTTTCCAAGAAGGTAGCATGTCTGGAGACAAACACCCGATGATCTGTGTAAAAGTAATACCCTAAAGTCTCTTTAGGATATCCCACAAAACTACATTTTACGGATCGATATTCCAGCTTATCTGGGTCAACTTACTTGACATAAGCTGGACATCCCCAAATCTTAACGTGTTTAAGACTCGGTTTCCTTTCTTTCCATATCTCATACGGAGTTTGAGGAACTGATTTGGAAGGCACCTTATTCAGTAAATATGCTGAGGTTTCCAATGCATAACCCCATAGGAATACTGGAAGATTTGCATAGCTCATCATGGACCGAACTATGTCTAACAAAGTTCGATTTCTCCTTTCAGATACCAATCTGGAGGAGTCCACTGGGAAACTATACCATTTACTTTGAGATAATCTAGAAACTCTCCGTTCAAGTATTCACCACCTCGATCTAATCGAAGAGTTATAATATTATGTTTGGTTGTTTCTCCACTTCATACTTATATTCTTTGAACTTTTCAAAGGCCTCAGACTTGTGTTTCATCAAACACATATCTGAATCCAGATCTATCATCTATGAAAGTAATGAAGTATGAAAATCCACCCATGGCTTGCGTAGACATTGGTCCACATACATTTGTGTGTACCAATCCTAGTAAATCTGCAGCCCTCTCTCCATGTCCACTAAATGGAGACTGCAGTGCCACAATAAAGTGAGATTTTCATCATCCCTTTTCTTTTATTAGTTTGTTCAATCTGAAGTAAATTATGTCACATATATACAGACCATTATTTAAAGCACCACGTCCATAAAGAATATTATCTCTAAGAATAGAACATTCATTATTCTCAATAATAAATGAAAATCCAACCAAGTCTAACATGGGAATAATATTCCTCACAATCGAGGGAACAAAATAACAATTATTTCAAACAATAGTCTTGCTCGTAGGCCTATGTAAATGAAATGATTCTACATCTACAGCAACAACTCTTGCTCCATTTCCATCAGTAGAATCACCTCCTCTTTCTCAAGAGTCCTACTTCTTCTTGGTCCCTGCAACAAATTACAGATTTGAGAACCACAGGCGGTATCTAATACCCAAGTAGAAATGACATATTCACTTCTATCATGAACATACCTGAATCAGAAGCGGTAGTCTCACTACCCTTCTTCTTCAATTCTGCAAGGTAAACCTTGCAGTTCCTCTTCCAGTGCCCCACCTTATTATAGTGAAAGCAAACAACTTTGCTCTTGGGGTCTTCAGCTTTTGGTGGAACCGGCATTTTCTCACCTACTTTCTTCTTCTTAGAAGGGTTCCTCTTCCTTTTCTTAGGATTGGAACCTTCACCAATTAGAAGAACAGAACTCTTCTTAGGGGGAAAATTCGATTCCGCAGTCTTCAACATGTTGTGGAGTTCAGGCAGGCTGACATCCAACTTATTCATGTGAAAGTTCACAACAAACTGTGAGAACGAACTCGGAAGCGATTGCAAGACCAGGTCTTGGCTCAGCTCCCCATCCATGACAAAACCAAGTTGTCCAAGACGTTCAATCAAATTGATCATCTTAAGTACATGGTCATTCACAGATGATCCCTCGGACATCCTACAACCGAACAACTCCTTCGATATCTCATATCGAGTTGTCCTCCCTGCCACATCATAAAACTCTTATAGATGCATGAGGATAGTGTGAGCATCCATATGCTCATGTTGCTTCTGTAGCTCAATGTTCATGGAAGCTAGCATGATGCATTGAGCAACATTTACATCATCTATCCACTTACGATACATAACATGTTCATCATTATGCGCATCGCTAGCAGGTTCAGTAGGCTTAGGTGAGTCAATCACGTATTCCAGCTTCTCAATCCTGAGAAAAATTCTCAAGTTTCGAAGCCAGTCAGCATAATTAGGACCAGTCAATTTGTGAGCATCTAGTATGCTCCTGAGTGATAGTGCAGAAGACATAATGTATATTGTAAACCTATAAATGATAAACACATAACACTTAGCAAATATTCGATTTCATTTCAAAACACTATATGAATCGGGTCTTTATTCATAAGTGGCTCCCACTAGTTTTCCAAATTTATTCAACCCCCTACGTGAAAAATTAAGTATTCATAATGCTAGTGGGAATAGGGATCCTACATTCCATTACACAACCCCGGCTGTGGCACGAAACGCCATGTAATGTTCAATAGGCAGACAACTCTTGTCAATTACATCTAATGTTATTCCCTAATCAAACTTTAGCCTCTTGAATAATTGAGTCATGGTTGTGGCACGACAAACTCAATATTCTAAGTCAAGTCTAACCCAACATTCCGTACAATTGAATCAGTCCCCAAAGGCCCACGGCTGTGGCACGTAACGACCTTTAGATTCTTATTCAATGTACACATCTCTATGTAATAGACAAGTATTTCTTATTTCGAAATCAAAGCCCTCGGCTGTGGCACGAAACGACAGTGATTCAAAAATAAGAACTACTTTCTACCATGTTAGAAGGCTATGACCGACACAAGCCCGTTGTGTCATTGGCCAATTACTACTTGATATTATTTAATTTTAGAGGGATTATATTACGTTACAATCATAATCATATTATAAAGAGATTCTTCCTTTTAAATTAAATATTTCAAATCAATAATCAATAATCAGACGATTCCCAGATCGGGTGGAGCATTGTCAAGAGGCGTCACTTAATAACCCTTTCTTACAGATAGAAATCTGTTGTTGACAGAATCATCCTTTCTCTCATATCAAAAATTAATATTCAATTACGTGTTTCATAAACAAAAGAATCTCATGATTGTATTCATAATATTATTATTAAGGTTATGAAATAATTTCACTATACTAGGTTGCCTAACAAACGCCTTATGTTTATTTAAGTTCACCTAAATCTATCATCGCATGATAAACTAAGCATATATCACATATATCAACATGAATAAACATCAAGGTAGGCATGTTACATCATCTAGCACATTAGAACAAGCAATATACATCTCTATGTATCACAAGAAGCATTTAAAATCAATTCAAACGATCAAAAACAGCTTTAAAACACTTCATGGAAATATAAATAGTTCAAAACTTTTATATAAACTAAAATTGATCACTCCATTAGATCCGTCTCGGAAAAACGAATCCAACGGTATATTGCACGCCTAAAACGGAGTTACGAAACTCCCAGAAAATCAATTTTAAAACCAACAGACGGGCTGTAACGCATTACAGGAACGCGTTACAAGACCTGTAACGCATTCCGGTGATGCGTTACACCCCTTTTCAGCCATTAAAGGGTGTAACGCATTCCGTGAATGCGCCACAGGTGTGTAACGCATTCCCGGAATGCGTTACACCCCTATTATTATTATTTTTTTTTTAATTATTCCGCCGCCTGACAGCTTTATCTTTCTCGGTTACCGTGCCTGACAACTCACCTCAGAACAGCCGTCCTTGCCATACAGTAAACAACAGACGTACAGCAGATATATGCACTAATATATATACTTACAATTTATATATATACATAAATGATTATTTAATTACGAATTTAATTGCTAGAACTTCAAAAATTCGTAATAAAAAATCTATACATCCTAAAATTATGAAAAAAATACCCAGACGATCTACAACACTTGTAGAACCCAGATCAACATTCAAAATTATTCTGAGAAACAATTTCTCATCAGACTAAATTAATCCATGATATAACTTGTAAAAATCATAATTAATTCATACAAGCACATAAAATTCTGAAATTTTTACCACAGATCTATATGCATACAACCTATGCTCTGATGCCATTGTTGGATTTTAAAATGCAGCGGGGCGTGGAAAAACACTTTTACACATACAAAATCCAAATAAAAGCATATAAATCGTGAATAAAAATTCGAGGGATCGAATCTAACCTTTTAAAATAATTCGGAGACAACGATCAGAGATCCTTAGCAGTTGCTCCTCAAGTGTGAAGCACTCCACCGGTATCCACCAAGAAAACGACTTTTAGGAGGAGGAGGAGGTGGAGAGAATTTGGTTTTCTAAAACTTTTGGGTTTCTGGGGTTCAAAATAAAAATAGGGTCTATAATAGTGTATTTATAGGCAAAATTTTCAGCTGAAATTTTCCCATAAATAATATTATTATTATCCCATTTATTATTCTCATTAATAATTAAAACACCTTTTAATTATTAATCCTTTTTCTAAACACTTTAGAAATAATTCTCTCTCTTGATTTAATTTCCAAAAATTAAATCCTTAATTAATAATATTAAGAACTGTTCTTAAATAATTTATAATCAATTAAATCTCATTTAATCAATTATTAAATTTGCCAATTAATTATTTATTTCACAAATAAATAATTATTAGCCATTATTAATTAATTCCTCCACCATAAAATCATTCTCTTTTTATGGTGTGACCCTGTAGGTTCAATGTTAAGCCGGTAGTAGAAATAAATAATAATAAAACTATTTTATCATTATTTATATAAATTCTCTAATTTATTAAATATGATTAATTAATTAATCATATTTATTCTACATGGTGAGTGATGCTTCTCAACATATCGCGACTATCCGGATAATATGAATTCACTGCTTAGAATACCAAGAACCTGTCAGTGAATAGTTACCGTACAATAAACTCCTTCTACCCTACAATGTCCCAATTAAATACAAGGCATGGATCTCGTGTCAAGCCTATCTAATTCAATCACTTGCTTACCATTTACTATATGTAGTTCTATGCAAATTAGAAACTACTTTCTAATTTCATTCACTCTGGCCAGAGATTCCTGAACTAGCATAAGTGGATCAGCCTTGAACATTCGCTTCCTTCACTGGAAGGGGTAGATCCTTTATTGATCATACACTATCTTCGTGTACAAATTCCTATACCCAGAAGAGCCCTAATAATTGTCCCTGGAGACTAAGAACTAAACCAAAGCATAGTTCAGTGTACACAAGATGACTATGATGACCTCAAGTCTAAGGATACTTGTACAACTATCACTAAGTGAACAACTGCTGACACGTGAGTGAACTCCATCAGTTGTTCAGCTGTGCGAGTCATGTTCAGTGAACTTATTCTATAATAAGCACCTACATACTAGCTATAGTGTCACCACACAAATGTCTATGAGAACAGACATCCTTCATAATGAAGCAAGCATAGTATATACCGATCTTTGTGGATTATTAATTACCAGTTAGTAATCCTACGACCAGGAACTATTTAAGTTTAGAGTTATCATCTTTTTAGGTCTCACTATTATGATCTCATCATAATCCATAAAAAGCTTTACTCTAAACTATGGTATATCTTATTTAAACACTTAAATAGATAGAGCCCGTAACAAAAAACAAAACAAGTCTTTTATTAATATCAATGAAATCAAAACAGATTACATAAAGAGTTATTCCTAAATCCAAATACCTGATTGGACTTAGGACATATTCCTTTCAAAAACACTATTCATCATCTTCTTCCTTGATTTATTGGAAGAGATTCATGAAGAAATAGAAGTTTAAACTCCTAGGATATGCTTATCTAATCATAAGGGACCTTGGGTAATTACCTTGCAAATTAACAAAGCTAGAAACTTGATTTTTGGAATTTTTCTCCTTGAAAAAATGAAAAAGCCATGAGCTATGTGTTCTTGGAAGATTATTTGCTTTGTTGAATGTTTTTGTGGTGGAAAATGAAGTGAATGGGATATTTGGATGATTTGTTGGTTGTTTAAAGTGAGTGGAGTATGACTAAGCATGACATCATCTTGGTGACTTCATCTCTTGCCACTTGTCATCACTTGGTGGTGGAAGCATCTTCTTATGCTAATCCTTGCTTAATTGTTTGGTTAATGACCGCTTATCTATTATACGGTTCGCTTAATTTTCGTTCTCGTTTATCGTTTGAGGGATCATACCCGGGATCTTATTACTTGGGTTCCCCTAAACCTTTCTCAATATATTATATTTCTTATATGATCCTCTCTTATAATCCTTGAATTTAAATCCTTTTTATCCTGTTACCTTATACTCAATTCTTTCGGTATCTGGCGGATTTTCGGGAAAAAATCAAAGTGCTCGAATTTGGATTCTGACGATCTTTACATACACTTATATACCATATAGAGTACTAATAAGATCTCAGAATAACAATAAAAGAACCTCTACAAAGTGTGGTATGAAAAGTTTTCTTATTCAGCATAATCAGCAAAATCACTATTCATAAGGGTTTCAAAAAAATTCCAAAAATTGGGGTTATTACAGTCTCCCCTCCTTAAAAGGATTCCGTCTCGGAATCAGATAGAAAATGAATAGGGATACTCTCTTAGCATTGCACTTTCTAACTCTCGAGTAAATTTTCCCACATTGTGGTCCTACCACCAAACTCTGCCTAGTTTGATAACCCTTCTCATAAGCACTTGTTCCTTTTCAATCTATAACCCTTCTTGGTTGCTCCATATAGGTTACGTCGGGTTGCATGTCTATGCGCTCATATGCCCCTATTTGTCTGGCATCCGAATTATACTTCCTTAATATTGATACGTGGAACACGTTATGAACTTGCTACATGTTCGGGGGTAGGGCTAGCTCATATGCTAACTTCCCAATACGTCTTAATACCTCAAAGGGTCCAACAATTCATGGGCTTAGCTTTCCTTTCTTTCCGAACCTCATCCATCCTTTCCAAGGGAATACCTATAACAGCACTAGGTCCCCTACTTCCTATTCCTTGTCCTTTCGTGTCAAATCAACATACTGCGTGTGCCCATCTTGGGCTACTACTAGCCGTCCTCTGATTAAATCTATTATATCATTGTTCCTTTGGACCACTGCTGGTCTAAGCATCTTGCACTCTGCAACATCATCATATCATAAGGGAGATCGACATTGTCTTCCCTCAAGGATCTCATAAGGCGATATCTCAATACTGACATATGATCTATTGTCGTAAGAAAACTCAATCCGTGTTAAGTGACCATTTCAAATTCTTTCAAGTCTATTGCACAGACTCTCATCATAGCTTCTAGCATTATAGCTTTTGCTTCTCAATACCCATTCTTTTCTAGTTCGTAATCGCTACTATCTTCTGTTCCTAATATTATACTGGTTATACTTTTGCTCGTTAGCGTTCTATAACCTTTTAATAATTACGTCAACCTTAGTATCACGAACGCGTTAGATTCAGAATACCACTGCACTGATACTACTCCTATGTAGCTACTTCTATCTTCGAAAGCTTGATCCATCGTATAGAAGTAAAAGAATTTATTGAGAGATCACTATGATCATGAACACTTGTTATATCGCATAGTTAGTACAGAAGGTGGCCAGCCTTTAGTACTTGACAAGCAATTAAATAACATGTGGTATCCTACTAGGCTTCTATCACACAGATAGATAGTCATTCGGCAATACCTCCCCTTCTGGAAGGGTTGTTCTTCTCAGCTTACATGAAATGAAAAGAAGAGAAAAGAACGAACTGAAGAGAATTGTATATATGTAAAAAAATATTGCCATAAAATATCTGGCTTGGAATCTACCTCTGAACTATAGAGGTTTGTCATAGGAGAACAAAACATATATATATTTATATCAACATCAAGTATTATAACATCGTATTTCACATGCCTAAATATTTTTGCTATTCCGTCCATCATTCTATGGACCCATGCTCTTCCTCGAGCTTATACACAATCACCTTTGAAACTCCCTCAACATCGAAAATCAAATCTGGGATCTCATTCTAGACATCATCGTTACTAGAATTCTATGTTTGCATCGCAACCTTCCTCGTATAGTCATACGACCCTCTATTGATAAGGAGGAATAAATATTCAATAGGTAAATAATCTACTTAATTAGTCTATTCAATGATAACTTATACATCAGCACGACCCGATTAGTGGTACTCAATCTCAACATTCATTACAATACAACTCTCACAGTTGTCATTGTCTCATTATTCATAGACTCATTGGAGCATTACTATGGTCTACCACTGACCTACTGTAGTCATTCGCTTTCCATGAAGTCTTAATAGCTAACCATACGGAGTCCATACATATCGTATTGAATTCTTCTAAGGAGGTAACATGATCACCGTTCATGATTCATGAAGAACACTCCTGATCCTGACGTACATTCATGACATGAAGCAGATAAAATGCAGAAGAGTTTTAATGAAAGCAACGATAGTAGGTTAATACCATTCTTAATCATATGTCTATATTAGGAGACATGAAGCTCAAAGGTTCATTTAGTCCTTTTTGAAACATGGTCCTGGCTTATTCTCAAGATAGTTCCTTCTAAGATAGATAGCCCACTCATGGCGATTACACGAATTAAACCTTTACCAAACTACTATTACGGTTGGGTATTGCACAATCATCAGAAGGAATGTCAATCTTCCAAACCATAATACAACCTTCACGGCTTCAACCATTATCACTGCATTCCTCTGGAACGAGCAGCCTATAATTGCTCTCTTGCACTTAGAGTGTCGGCCACCTCATTGGCCTTTCCTGATAGTAATAGTTCCTTATAATCAATGTCTTTTAACCACCTTCAACTAAATTTTCTACCTCATTTCACTCATTGTTTATGTGAAAATGCTTTTCTTAAGTCCTGGTGAGAAAGAAAAAAAATCACAATTTTTCCATAAGTCATTGCCTTAGTCTTTAGATGTGAACATTGTCACGGTTGACTCTCGATCATACTTAGGACGTCTCTTATGATGGGTCCTTCTTGTTTTCACCAATCTTGACCCTCATTGGGTCGATCTATACTTTCTTATGGTTCAACACGTGCCCCACCTGGCATTATTATAATTACGTCATATTTCCTTTATCAAAATTTCTATTCTTGAGAAATTTGAATATTACCTTTTTCCTTGTAAAACCTTTAAGGTTATCCTTGAATCACTCCTCCTGTATTCCGTAGATACAGGGCATATCAAAATACCATTTACTAATACTAGAACCATTGTCTATGTATTTCTAAAAAATTTCTCTACTGATCTTTAAAGGTTGTTGCTACCTTGATCCTTTCCAATTCATAATGTCAAAACTCATGCTATCCCTATTATGGGTGGAATGCCAACCTTCATGCATTCCCCTAGGATTCATCTCAAGTTATCGAAGTTATATCCTTAATTCCACCTTTAAAAAGGTACTTGCATCCTTCCATGGATAAATCAAGTCATATATCCTTGATAGATTACCTTATTCATCATTCCCACCTCGATAGTCTATACCTAATTTCATAATAGTATCCTTATTCAAATTGAGGTCAATCAATATGGCCTCCAAAAGATAACTACGGTTATCTACTTTTCTTGCCTGATTTGGTACGATAACAAGGATGTTCTGGAAGATATTGGTTGTGTTCAACGTGAACTTCTTCTTAATAATTCCTTATTTACTCTTGTTGTTTATCTCAACAGTCATCTCAATGTTGGGATATCTCTCATACCTGGCGTCTCCCTTTCTGGGTATCATGCCACTGGTCTTACACTTCACATTCTTGAAGGTCACTTCCTTCATCCCATTTTCCTAATTTCTTACTTCCTTGTCTCCTCAGTCTATCCGCGTCTCATTATTTATCCTTCGAACTATCTCCAGGTTTCCTCGAATCCTCCCAACTTACAGCGGATAAAATATATGTATCTCTTATGCCTTCAACCATCAATTTTAACTCATGGTGAATCACCCTCATCCTGACGATTACATACTTTTCTATTTCTATTGCTACAAGTCTTTAGGGTTTCCTCATACCCAACTTCCTTATCATTCCTCAAACTCTATTGCCTTTATTTTCCTTTCCACTTCAGTTTCTTTTTATTATCCTTTCTCTTATCGTTATTTCATGAACCAACCCAACATAAGCATTGATTTCAAACATCCCGTCATTCTGGATTCGTGTCCTCAGAACGAATCTTGACAACTTTTACAACTTAGATTCATAATTCATCATACTCATCCGCTTTTATTCTAGCTCCAAAGCTTTTACACTATCTCCTTATCCTAGGGAATTACTTTCCCGAAAACAATTGACTGAACTTTAATCAGTTTATCATGACCTCTGGCTCCGTGCCTTTCTTGGCCTTTCACCAGCGGGTGGCCTCTCTCTTAGGAAGGTAAGTGACAAAAACAGTCTTTTGCGCTTCATCAATCATTTAGAATATAAAATCATTTCTCTATTTCCTTTAGCCAGGCTCTTTCCTCGGCTAGGTCAGCTTGTTCCTTGGAACTCTGAGAGCTTAGCGACTTAAAGGTCGTGAAAGAATTTCTCACCGCATTGTTTCCTCAAGGTGGTGGTTGGGAATAAAAGTATAAGTTATGTTTAGACAGGTCCATGAATTGCCCAATAGGAGTACCGTCTCGGGTCTCCTTTCCTTACTCGACTTTCTGTTTCCTTATATCTTAATTGCGACCTCCCTGATTATCACATTCAAGGTTTGCCCCTAATATTATTCCTCGTGGGGGCATAATGCTTTGAAAATTTTTGAAAATCTCTGGATATTTGTCTTACTTACTTTGCTTAAATCCTTCCCTCGTTCAGTCCTTGCATGATTGCAAATTATGAATTCTCAAGTTCTATAAACTTCATGACACTTTCTTAAGTGTTCACAGCGCAATTAACAATATGAACTTATCACAAACAAACTGATCTAAACTGAAATTAACGAATATATACTTAACCATTTGTTCGAGGGTACAACAACTAAACACATTAAAGAGAATTACATCATTTGAGCTGATCGCTTCTATCCCAAAAGTACTACCAAAGATAATCATCTAGTCATTAAAACTAATCATTCATAACTTAGGCTAATCCTCCAAAAGCGGTGCTGCATAAAATCCTTGTCAGATTGCTCAGACTCTGCACGCTAATATGGATCAAGAAATGCGGGCACGCACGACATCCCTAACCTGCTCCATTAAAGCGGTGATGAGGTCTAAGATAGTTGCAAGTAGAGCTGGATCAATCTGACCCTCAAGATGGCCTCTAGCTGTAATTCGGGGGGTAGCCTCAATCCTTTCCATGCTATAAGCTAATCCTGCCGGAAGTACCCCGCCCTCAATCCTTGGTGCAGTAAGTCGATCCAACAAATCACTCCCAACATTACGGGCCTCAGACAGGCCACCCAAAGTCATATAATAATCGGCGATAAGAGAAGCCTGAGTGGTAGCATCTAGTAGTCCATGGGGTGCAGGTGGTGCAGATACGGGAGATCCAAATGGATGACCAAGCACGGTATCAGGTGACCATGGTGCAGGAGATAAAGGTGGCATTTCCTCAGTAGGTGCTGGGCTCTGTACAGGGGAGGGAACAGGAATTGGTGGAACCTCATGGATGTCTACAGGAACCTCTGGAAGAGGGTCTGACACTAGTATAATTGGTGTCGTGGAAGGCCTCACTCCTTCTGCCCTCATTATCCTTTGTGCCCTTGGTAACTCTTCATCCTCTAGTGTCACCCTCACGGCCATTCTAGCTCTGGTAGTCGCCCTGACTACGATCATCAATTCCTCAGCGGTCCTCTCTTCATTCTCATCAGGATCCTCCACGAGATCCTCCTCAGCAACAATCCCTTCTGGGATAACATCCTAAACTGCAACATTTTCAATATGAGTCTCATCCGGTCCCTCGTTAGGGTACTCTATTGGATTCACAATTTGATCTCCAATATGTAATAAAACATCCCCATGCTGATGCTCCTGAACCTCAGGGTTCGGTGCCCCGCTGCCCTATACGAGAACGAACTATGTTACTATCATAATATTTATAAGGGTTCCCGTACGGGCTTTAACTGTCAGTACTACGTTAGGTAGCCCGACTATGAACTTGGCAAGAGTTCTTATTATCTTTGTGAACTTATTATCTTAACGTCACAACATCTCTGAGGTTTATAACGCTTAGCTCTGATACCATTTCTATAACACCCCCAAATCCGGGGTCGGGGATCCGGGTTGTCACGAGTTCCATCTCCCTTAATAATACTTAATCTTAATAATCAACCAACTACTGCGTACTGTGACCCCACAAGATACACACACACCACAAGTTATAGTCTCAGAGATGAATACCAAACAATAACACAAGTCATTTTATTCCACAATTATAAGTCATTACACCTCAAAAGGGTTTCTGAATAAATTTACATATTCTTTGCCATTATTACAATTCATAAATATACATAAGTCTGGTACATCAAAAGTTGAAAGCCTAGCCTATTGGTAGACCCTACCTCAGCTACAACGACATCAACGCCTACAGGAAACTACGGAACGTTTCCTTTCCGCTCGCGAATTGGGAGCTTGATCCTGTTCATCTTGTCTATCTGTTGTTGTGTGATGAAAGAAGAAAGCAAGGGTGAGCAACAAGCCCAGCGAAATCATATGTATTATAATTAACAATATATGAGCATTCTCATAGTACTCATGAAAGTCTTGGTCAAGAAGAAATGAACCAAGTTTGTTATTTTAATGCGACGAAGTCACAAAATATTCAGTATACATATATACTTCTCAAATCTTTGAAATCCTATGACATGTATAATATACACAGAGTTCCAGTTTATAACTGTATAAAATATCATTGCAAGGTGATCTCATATATCTAACCTTGTCTCAACGTTTTTCTGAAAATCTTTGGCATGCATAAGATAATCATTTACTAGATATAAGTTGAAAAGATGAAGTTACAAGATACTCCCATATACTTATATCTTTTCCGAATACTACTTGAACTACCACCGTTCAAGTTATAAGTAGTTTCAAAAGTTCATCACACAGATGAGACTACAAGATAATACTTGAATAGATTCAATCTTTGAAATATTATTGAATGAAATGAAGTTACGAGATACTTCATTAAGTCCCGATATATATATCCATATATATCTCTCACACATTTCCTGAAAACCTCTGTCATGTAAAGTATGAACAGAGTTGTAATATCCAATAAATTTGGAAAGAAAAGAATTTTGGCATAAACCCGATATCTTGCTGATCAGGCAAAGATACCAATAAGTAACCTTTTCTACTGTAGATGGATGAATTCCTCGCCGGTCATCTCCCTGGCCGCATTAGGACCTCGCGCTAGACCGTTACCCGGCCACTCACGCGTGGATGGACTGTCACCCAGCCTCTTACACCTTCATAGACCGTACCCCGGCCTGTCGCTTATGTCGACTCAATTAGATGGACTTACATCCCGAACGTTAGGCAAGTGATCAAATTGTTTTCTCAAAACAGCAACCTTGTTGCGAATATAAAATACACCACAGAGCCGAATCCCCAAGATTTTTGAGCGAATATTCAAGTCTCCTTCGAAAGGAAGATCTTAAATCTGAAAATGAGTTTTGGGATCCGCTTTAACTTTTAAAATCATTTTGAAGACTCGAAAACATTTTTAAGAATACTTGGAGTAAAGCTGATTTAATGAAATAAATCAGTTCCGATATATTAGAAAATATCTGAATATTATTATTTAAATAATATTCCCATAAGGATAATCCTTATAAAAATAATTGAATTAAAAGTTTTAAAACTTATACTTGAAATGAATAATAAATAACCAAAGATATACTTATACGAAAGTACGATCTTTATTTGAATAATCGAAAATAAGTTTGATTATCAAAACATTATTCTTTAATAAAATAAAGAATATTATTTAATAAATAAGCGGAGTCATAAGTCCTCAAATGAATATTCAAAATAAGATTTATTAAATAAAATAAACGGAGTCTTAAGTCCTCGAATGAATATTCAAAATAATATTCATTAAATAAAATAAGCGGAGTCATAAGTCCTCGAATGAATATTCAGAATAATATTCATTAAATAAAATAAAGTTATCGAATAAACCTTATTCGATTAATAGTTTGGAAAACTATATCAATATATATATATATTATACTCGGGAACATCGACTCCCGGTTTAGAAAAATGTTCACCTTTGGGTCCCCTATACTAAGGGTATACGCAACTACTGCTTATCTCTAGCATAGGTATTATGCAACTTATAAGCAATTGAATCAACAATTAGATATCAAGATTACGAAATAGACATGCATATATACCATATCACATGCTCCAATATATCACAAGATTTGCTAATAACAATCATGCACTTATCACAAGATAATGCATATACATATATTTACATCACAACAACAGTATAACGGGTAGAAAACTTGCCTGAGTGCTCCCGGATAGACTTAAGCTTAGAGTGGGTCCGATAACCTATGAACAACAACATAAGTCGGAATTAAACCCCGCTCGCTTAAGAAACTAGACTTTAACCAATTGAACTCTAACGTTCGCTTTTGCGCTTAACGATTCACTTAAGTTGCTCGAGTACCCTCGGCTCCACCATTTTTAATAAATTAACCATTAGGAATTTTAAGGCGATTCTTTCGCGAGTACCTTACCAACTGCCTAATCCACTTGACATAATTTCTTCATACCCCAATTAGTCATTTAAAGTCCTTAAACAAGGTTTCAAAGTAAGGCGAGGGGTAATGGTTCGGTCGCGAAGCACCGTTACTTGAAACGGTCGTTTCTCCTAAACCGTACATCGGATTTAAACGAACCACTTATCAAAACGAAGCTCGTGACATGAACTTCTAATCATGGCAATGGTCAAAACCTAACAGTGAGTTCACGGGTCCTGATGTTAAGAACAAAAACAGTCTAAAGTAAATCGGGCATTACGACGACTATGTTTACGCGATTACCAAGTTTTAAACCACCCCAAACAACCACCATTCAACTCACAACCAACAATACAACCAACCCTCATCCAAACCTTACTACATCAGTCCCCAAACCTCAAGATTTTCCAATTTATACAACCCCACACATGAACTACTAGTTATACTTAAGTTTCATTAACTATAAACAATATTTCAACATCCAAATCACTACAAATCCAATCCAAACTCTAAACACACAAGCATCATGCTTCTCATTTACTATAACCATCAAAATCATCTTAATACTCAAAGTAAAGTTAGGGTTTGGACGTGTTATACCTTCCTTGGAGTGATTAGAGTAGCTAGGAAGCCTTAAGAAGCCTTGAGATAGCTTAGGAATGCTTGGATCTTAAAGGAAATCAAAGAAAATAAAGTTAGTAATCTTGAAAACACTATTCATCATCTTCTTCCTTGATTTATTGGAAGAGATTCATGAAGAAATAGAAGCTTAAACTCCTAGGATATGCTTATCTAATCATAAGGGACCTTGGGTAATTACCTTGCAAATTAACAAAGCTAGAAACTTGATTTTTGGAATTTTTATCCTTGAAAAAATGAAAAAGCCGTGAGCTATGTGTTCTTGGAAGAGTATTTGCTTTGTTGAATGTTTTTGTGGTGGAAAATGAAGTGAATGGGATATTTGGATGATTTGTTGGTTATTTAAAGTGAGTGGAGTATGACTAAGCATGACATCATCTTGGTGACTTCATCTCTTGCCACTTGTCATCACTTGGTGGTGGAAGCATCTTCTTATGCTAATCCTTGCTTAATTGTTTGGTTAATGATCGCTTATCTGTTATACGGTTCGCTTAACTTTCGTTCTCGTTTATCGTTTGAGGGATCATACCCGGGATCTTATTACTTGGGTTCCCCTAAACCTTTCTCAATATATTATATTTCTTATATGATCCTCTCTTATAATCCTTGAATTTAAATCATTTTTATCCTGTTACCTTATACTCAATTCTTTCGGTATCTGGTGGATTTTCGGGAAAAAATCAAAGTGTTCGAATTTGGATTCTGACGATCTTTACATACACTTATATACCATATAGAGTACTAATAAGATCTCAGAATAACAATAAAAGAACCTCTACAAAGTGTGGTATGAAAAGTTTTCTTATTCAGCATAATCAGCAAAATCACTATTCATAAGGGTTTCAAAAAAATTCCAAAAATTGGGGTTATTACACATGTTGTAGAGCTTGTTTTCCAGATGATTTTGATATGTCATATGAATGATTTGGAGTTCAATAACATGTTCAAAATTGAGTTTGATTTTTGAATTTTGAAATTAGGGTTTATAACCTGTATGAATGTTCTTAATTGAAATTTAGGGCTTTTTGTTCCAGGGGTTATTAGATGTTCTAGATGGGTGGGTTTTGTTCCCCTAGAAATTTGCAATCGATTGGTATATAGTATGTTAACAGACGATCCATGGTTTGAAAGGAGTTGTGTTTTGAAGTTTCTTCGAGTTCGCCGGAAACCGGCGAATTTCTCGGCCAATTTCCGGCCAACTCAGGGATTATCAGAATGATTTGATTACATGGTTGTGTTCCTTGTGAGCTGTAGATCATATCTGGAGGAGATGGTGGTATGAGGATGCTGGGAATGTATTCTCCGGCGATCTTCATAATTTTCCAGCGACTGAACTGCAAAATTGCAGTTTAGTCCCTGAATTATTGAAGATGATGAAGTTTAGTCCCTGTAGTTTCCAGAACTTACAGAAATAGGATTCATGTTTATAAAATATTTAAAAATCATATTTCCTATTTATTTTAATTATAAAAATTTGTTTTTAATTACTAAAAATTCCAAAAATTATTATTTTAATTCTAAAAATTATTTTTAATTCAAAAATAAATCTGAATTAATTAGTTAATTAATTTTAGTTAATAATTAATTGATTAATTGGTCAATTAATTCGAAAATTAATTGATTAATTTCTTTAATTAATTATTATTTGATTTTAATTAATTATTTAATTAGATTTAATTATTTATAAATGATTTAAAAATTCGGAAAAATAGTTTCGAACTTTAAAATATTATTTTAAATTGTTTTCAAGGCTCGATAATTATTTAAAAATTATTTTGAAACCAGATGTGGCTAACCGAACCCGGTTTATTGCTTTAAAACCTACTCAACGACCCGTTTTGACTCCGAAAAATATTTTAAAAATCATATTAAATATCTGAAAGACTGTTTATGACCCGAGACTTTCTTATAAATGAAATTTCATTGATTGTCTAACATGCTATGTGCTATATGTGACTTGTTTGTTTGACTGTCGGTCTATATGTTCAGTGGTTACTTGTTTTTAGCGTAACTTTCAACCCGTTAGTCGGATTTGGGTAAAACGAAGGGTAGATAGAAGTGTATACTAAATAGAATCATATGAGTTGAGTATTGATAGATGCTTATGGTATGTGAGCAGAAGAGGCAAGGCGTAGGAAAGGGAAACAGATAGTCGAGGAGTAAGAGATTGTGATTGGAAATTGGTGTAGTATTGCAAGCTAGTACCAGGCAACTGTTCTGAACCTTCTCGAGATATATTATAGATAATTGATAGTTCTGTTTTATATTGCAAGTGCTTTGAAGCACTGAACCCTAAACCTTGATTCCAGCTATTGATCTTTGAGCTGTAAACCTTATTCTTTCTGAACCATTGATTGTTAAATCCCCGAATACGAACCACAGATATACGATACTACTCCACAAATACATGTAAACTAAATACCAAACACTGAATCAGATTGCTTACATATTCAAACCATTGTACCATTTGCTCTGAAAGACCAAATCCTTATAACCTTGAAACTTTGATTCTTTTGTTACCCATTTCTTTCACCATTTGATGGCCATATTTCATTTGTGAAGGTTGAAACCATCTTATTATTGGACATCCAATGTTGCTTATGTTTTTGTTTATTTCCTTGCATTGTTTATTCTATTATTATGTTAGAATTAGATTGTTTTATAAAATTTTGGACCAGATTCGTGGTCAGACCAGATTGGTGTTCAAGTTAGGCCAATGTGTGCCTTGGATCCAGTAATTAGAGCAGAGCTGTGTGCCTTACTCGGGGTTAGTGCGTGACTGATCAGCAGCCTAACCTTGGTTTTTAAAAAAATATAATATCCAATTCGAAATCATTATTCATTGTTCACTTGATACCATAACTCTTTTCACTTGATGATCATTATTCTCAGTCTTGTCAATGTAACTTGCTGAGCTAGTTAGCTCATTTGCGCGATGTTGTTTATGTTCTTTTCCAGTTAAGAAGGAACCTGTTGGTAGCGAGGATCCCCAATCCAGTCTGAGAGCTAGGGGTCCAGGTTGATCGAGTTAAGTTAGCAGACAACTTTTGGAATAGTTTAAGTTTATGAAGTTTGTAATAATTTTTAATATTCAGTTGTAAGTTGGGATTTGGGCGTTTGTAATATAAGTGTATGTGTGTGGCTTGTGTGCATACTTTAACCTGTTGTGATCTGTGGTAGTTGGTAAGTAGGTTCACTGCATATTATTATTATCTTTAATATTGTTATAAGAAGGTTATAATTAAGGTGTTTGTGTGTGGACCCCAAACTTCTGACCTGGGTTTGGAAGGCGCCACATCTGACACTGCTCAAGTTGACATAGACAGCTTAACACTTGATTAGAAAAAGAAGCTGCTATGGAACAAAGCTACTCTAGTGGAACCTAAGACCAATCTAATGTTGAATCAGCTTGTATCTTTTGGGGTTAGACCTAAACAAGCTAGAGACAAGTTTGGGTTAGGTTCTGACAAAGAAAAGAGACAAACAGGAGTAGAAGTTACTCTCAGAGATCCTTTTATTTTGACAGACAAACCATATGAAGAAATCAAACAAAAGCACCTTGATAAAATGTTGTCTACTCAAATTGTTATGGATACTAATGATGAATTAGAAGTTAAAGAAAAATTGATCCCGTTTCTCAATGGTGGCAGAACTTACAGACTAACAGATTCTGATGTGCTAAAGAAGTCTGTCAAAGAGCTTCAATATATTCACTACCTTCTAGAAGTAAAATCTGATGTTACAAGAAGATGGTCAGATTACATTTTGAAGGCAATAAGAGATCTTCTCAGAATTTCTGGTGCAAAAGCTTCTGAATACATTCCAAAAATTACTGAAGATGATGGAAGGGAAGTTTCTATGAAGAAGAAGTCTGCCAAGATTGAAGTAATTCTGAAGGGAAAGTGTTTATACTACAATGAAGACTCTTCACATCCCAGAGTTATCAGACTTGGAGATGGGTTTGAAAGAACATCAATTCATGCACTCAAAGCAGCCATTTATCAGATTGGTGATAATGAAGATGAAGAACTGATGTAAGTCAAAGCACAGTTAGTTGAAGTTCTGAGAAATGCTGAGGACAAGCTGGTAACAGACTTTACAAGGAATCACTATGGATTCAGATTGATCCAATAATATTGGTAAAGCTATGTGTACTGTAAGTTATATTTAGCTGTTTAAAATAATATCTCATTGCATTTGTACTTAATTGTTTTTGACATCATCAAATCTGTTAACTTGTATATTTTTCATAATTTACAAGTTGGGGGAGATTGTTAGATATATTTGTGATGTCATGTCTAATCTGATTTGTTTAGTTTCAGAACTTAGTATCATAACTTAACTGGAAATCAGAACTTACTGAAGACAGGAAGTTATCAGAACTTAAGGCGTCAGAACTTATATCAGGACTTAAGTGCGGTTACACTTCAGATAAGGAAAGCAGCTGATTTACAGGAGAGGATCTGGATTAAACAAGTAAAAATATGCATGATGAATTGGACAGCTATAGGGCTGCAGTAGATAATATCTGATTGATGTATTCTACGAAACAGAATCATTATCATATCAATTAGGAGATATATTATAACTGTGTAGTATATAAACACAGATTAGGGTTTACACTATAAGTGTTATCATTCACGAGAATATTATTCATTTTAACCCTAGCAGCTCTTAGTGATATCATACATCACTGAGAGAGTAGATTAAACCTACTGTAACAGAGTTTGATATATTGAATAAACTTGTTCTCTGTTACATCCTTGTGTTTATAATCAAATTGATTGTAGATACTATATTCAACCCCCTTCTATAGTATCATTGAGGCCTAATAATTGACTTATCGAGAACTCACTCGAGAAGTCTTAAAAAAACTTGTCGATAAGTCAATTAGACTTATCGACAGCTCAGTTCTCCATATACTTTTGATGACTGATTCTGCCTTGTGCTAATTTTATATATTGAAAATGCAAATTAACATTTAGACAATTTTCTTAGAATTGAAAAATTCCTAGCTAAATTTTGAATTTTGAAAAATAAATAAGCAGAGATTTCTGAAATATTTATAATTCATATTCTAGTTAATTTCCAATCAAATCAAATTAATTTTGATTTACTAGAAATTAATCTACTGCACAACACTAGCTGAGTTCTTGCCTTAGGATAAAGAATTTAACATTCCAATTTCACCTACAAATCTAGTGAAAGTTGCTTCATCCAAAGGTTTAGTAAAAATGTCAGCTAATTATTTTTCTGTTGGAACAAAAATGAGCTCAATGGTACCATTTACAGCATGTTCTCTAATAAAATGGTACCTTACAACAATATGCTTTGTTCTAGAGTGATTAACTGGATTAGCCAAAATAGATATAGCACTAGTATTGTCACACATAATTGGGATTTTATGTAACACTAGGCCATAATCCATTTGCTGATTTTTAATCCAAAGCACTTGAGCATAACAACTTCCAGCAGCTATGTATTCAGCCTTAGTTGTGGAAGTTGACACAGATTGTTGTTTCTTGCTATACCAGGATACAAGTCTTTGTCCAAGAAACTGACAGCTTCCACTAGTGCTCTTTCTGTCAACCCTGCATCCATCAAAATCTGCATTTGTGTATCCAACAGCTTCAAAACCAGTTCCCTTAGGATACCATAATCCCAAGTTTAGAGTCCCCTTCAAGTATATGGAAATTCTGGATCATCAAAACCAGGTGGTTGTTGCACATAAACTTCTTCTTCTACCTCACCATTAAGGAAAGCACTCTTGACATCCATTTGATATACTTTAAAATATGAATGAGCAACAAATGCAAGAAAAATCCTTATTGCTTTAAGTCTTGCAACTGGAGCAAAAGTTTCATCATAGTCAATTCCTTCCTCCTGTGAGTAGCCTTTTGTAAGCAACCTTGCTTTATTTCTGGTGATAATTCCGATTTCATCCATCTTGTTACTGTACACCCATTTTGTTCCAATTATACTTCTGTTCTTTGGTGCAGGAACCAATACCCAAACTTTGTTTCTTTCAAACGGATTTAGCTCTTCTTGCATAGTAGATATCCAATCAGGATCAAGTAGAGCTTCTTCAATTTTCTTTGGCTTAATTTATGAAAGAAAACATGTTCATTTACAGTTGCACTTCTGGTCCTCACTCCAACAGTTGGATCACCGATAATTGCTTCTCTAGAATGATTTCTATCCCACTTCCTGGTGTGAGTTTGTTGACTTCAGTTTTCTGTATTTCCTTCACCATTGGCATGACTTGCAGAACCTTCTTCTCTTTCTCCCCCTGAGTTTGTGCTATCAAATTCAGGTACATGAGATGAACTTCAATTCTCATGAATCACTTGTTCAGTAGACTCTTCATTTGTTCTGTGATTTATGTTGACTTCAGCTTCATCATCAGAATCACTATCAATGTTGATATTTTTAAACTTTAGGGCTTCAGCTTCATTTACATCAAGGCATTCTAATCATGGACACTTGTCATCATCAAAAGTAACATCTGCAATTTCCATAATTTTTTTTGTTCAAGCACATAGACCTTGATGGCAGTTCTTTCCAATGAATATCCCAGAAAAATTTTCTCAAAAACTTTAGAGTCAAATTTTCCCACATATTTTCGAGTTGTTCTTCAAAACATAGGACTTACTTCCAAACATATGAAGATGCTTCACAGTAGGCTTTCTTCATAGTAGGCTTCCTTAACTGGTGACTTGAAATCTTGGTTGACTATGGGCTTCTTTTCAACTTTAGAAGTTGGAGTTGTTTCCGCATTTTTCTTCTCATTATCTTCATCAGCAATTTCTTGCTTTATGATCAACTCTTCTTCACTGAAGTCTACTTCACATGCTTTGAACATAGGCGAATCAACCTTTCTCAGCATAGCTGGGACATCTTCATTTTCAGTTGCTTTACCTTTACCACCTACAGCTTTCTTGTTGTTGTTTAAAGCATCATAATCAAGACCAATAGCTATGTTAGCACATGGCTTATTTTTCTCATGGTATTGACCAACCAACTCAGATGCATTCCTGAAAGACTTTAACTTTACTTCATTCTTTTCAATCTTCTCCCTCAACACAGCTTCAATTTCAGCAACACACTTCAGCTTGTTTTTCAGATAATCATTTTCTTGCTTGACTGACTCAAGCTCTACAAGCAGCATATCTAGATTTTGCTTCTAACTCTCAAGCTTCTCAATTGCTTTGGTTAGCCTACTGACTTCCTCTGTAGCTGTTATCATGCTACCGAGTATATGAAACCTCTCTACATTCATCTTCTCAACAGTCTCCTTATATTGACTAGCATTTAAATTAATAGTGGTTAGAGTTGGTACCTCTGATTTTGATGTGAATGCTTCTTTATGCTCAAAAGCCATTAGTGTATAGTTTCCAACTTCTTCATCCTCATCATCATTGTCAGTGTCATCCCAACTCTTTCCTTCTGCAATATAGGCTTTTCCAGACTGTTTCTACAAGAGAGCTTCACACTTTGCTTCCAGTTCCAAGTAAGCTTTATCCTTCTTTACCTTTTTGGGATTTTTGCATTCAGTAGCAAAGTGACCCAACTCATCACAGTTGCACCTTATCTTTGATTTGTCCACAAATCCTATTTTGTAGCCACCTTTGCTAGCTGAATTCTACTAAGCTTTTGGTTTCCAATTGTTATTTTGGAAGATTGTCCCTTACTTTTGAAAAACCTTGATTTCTTGACTCTTATGTTGGAGAATTTCCTAGCCAAGTAAGCCATGGATTGATCCATTTCATCTAGCTCATCCAGGGTGTAATATTCATCTTCCTCTAGCTCCAACACAACTTGCTTCTGAGGTCCTTTGTTCTTTTGTTCTACAGCTTAAATAATTGGAACTTGATTTTCTTGCTCATCTTCACTTTCTTCTTTGTCATTTACAATCAAAGCACCGTAACCATCAAAAACATGTTCATGATGTGCTTTTAATGACTTTCTTTGTAACATTTCAAGTTCATAAGTTTTTAAGATTCCATATAGAACTTCCAAAGTCATTCTACTTAGATCTCTTCCTTCTCTTATGGCTGATATCTTCTGTTCAAGATGGTCAGGAAGGACTAGCATAAACTTTAGGTTAACCTCCTCAGCTTCATAATATTTAACATGTAGCTACAAGTCATTTATCAGTTTATTGAACCATTCAAAAACTTCAGTGATTCCTTCTTTTGGTTTAGCCATAAACCCCTCGTACTGAGAAACCAGAATCCTCCTTCGGTTTGACCTAACTTCCTCTGTTCCTTCATATAGGATCTCTATTTTCTCCAAGATCTGTTTGGTTATGTCACATTTGACAATGTTATTGTACATTACATTATCAAGTGACTCTATTAAAATTAGCTGCAAGCCACTATCCAGAGAGACTTTTTCCTTTTCAGGTTCAGTATATTCTAAAGGATCTTTAGGAGCATAATGTGTTGGAATAACCATGTCTCCGTCTCTAGATTCCTCAACTCTTACCATGGGGTTAAAAGGCCCATTCTTGAGGATATAAATATACAATGGTTGGCCATTCTTATGAACATCATCATTTATTTCCATAATGTGTACTTAGATCTGTCAATGGTAGGGATCTTGATATTGCTAAGCTTCTGTGTATTCATTCTTCCAAGATCTTTAATCTGTTTGCTTTCAGATTTTACTCTGATACCACTTGTTAGGTAATGAATACAACACAGAGGAGTGAATGTGTTTTGGATAATTTTTAACCTTTTTGAACTATTATGGAAGTGGTGAATAAAGTAGTCTAACTTGTAGAGATAATATATTTTAACAAGAATAAAAAACAGTCACATGAACACACTATCTTCAAAACTCACTTAATTTTATATTAAAATTAAGTAAGTCTTACTACAAATTTTTGGGTTCTTTGTTGATAAAGAACTCAGCTTCTCTCTTGAGAGTTACAAGGTTTTCTAGATCTATTTTGTTACTACTTAAACAAAGCCTCGAGTGTTTACTTTATAGAACAGTAAACACAAGTTTTACACAGCATGTAATAGCATGTACTTAAACCTATTTAAGTTAACTAAATCTTTCTATTTCTGGCTTAGTATATCTTTGCAAATCGTGCATGTCTGTGACTTTACTTTGTCAGTTAATCTTGGCCTTTGATCTTGTACTCTTCAAGCTGCATTTGTAGAGTTTTCAAATTAGTCATTGATTTGTTTGTTGATTGATGATCTTGGATATTTAACTGGTGTGTATTTTGTACTTTGAGTTTTATATCAAGAACTCCAGTTTATTATATAGAGAACTCGACATCCCGATAAGTATAATGACTTATCGAGATCTCTTAGTTCTCTATAAGTGTTTTGACTTGTCGAGGTCTCTGAGTTCTCGAATGTTAGCTTGACTTGTCGAGGTCTCTAAGTTCTCGAGTATGAACTTGACTTGTCGAGGTCTCCAAATCTCTGCATGTAGAATTGACCTGTCGATATCTCCAATCTTCATATCCTTACTTTGGCTTATCGATATCTCTGAGTTCTCGAATGCAGGAATGACTTGACGATATCTCCAATCTTCACATTCTCATTTGGCTTATCGATATCTCTGAGACTTCTCGATAAATTATTCTTGACTTCTCGATAAGTCATTATGGAGTTCTCGAATGAATTCTCTATATCACTTGATCTATGATTTTTAGATTTCTTGTCTTAAAATGTTTTTCCCAAAACAGATTTATTTAACTCCAAGTTTCTTCACAATATCTCTGAGGCATGATCTTCATGATCTTCTTCCAAAATTTATTCTTAGGCTTGAGACTGTTTACAGAAAAATACATCGGTCTAATCTATTGACACTTTTACAGACTCAAGTAACACAATACATAATGCAAACTTAGATTATCATACAACTTATTTAGGGCTGTCAATTTGACTTAGTCTTGTTATAGTACAGGCATGTCTTGCACAACAAGAGTAAACCTTTGTCAAGAAATCAAAGAAGGCAAAACAAACTGAGTTGACCACTCAAGCCACCTCTGCATCCTCCCAAAAGGATGTCAAACCATTGACGAATATTGATTTGAAGTATTTTATTCAAGGAAAAATTGGGAATCTCTTTATGATGGGATCATGATCGTTTTAAAATTAACAAAACCCTAAAGTTAATATTAAGTTGATCAGATGTCTTCCAATGAGTCCAATGCATTAACCGGGTTCGCCAAAGCGAAGTACTCCTATCTATCGTGGGAGATGTGTTGAAGTATATTGATACTTTTTGACTATTGGGTTAGACTTAACCAAGTTGTCACAATAGGATTGTGAACTTAGAGGCATAGAGTTTGGCGAGATTTATTAGATAAATATGAATAAATGTTGTTCCACCAAGCTATCCAAGAGTTATATAGTTGATATAATTGACAAATGTTATCTACCTAAATAATCGTGTTTTAAGAGAAAAATCAAAGCTGACCTAACGCGTGGTGAAATATGGATATTGGCTCACTAGAAAGGATATAAAAGATATTCTTTCCGAATTAATAGTTAGGGCTGTTGATTTGATAAAAATAGTGGGAGATATATATTGTGTATATCTATATGAATAATCACTTGAATATAATTTAATGATCATCTATAGACTAAGTCATTTTATGCACTTTAATATTATAGATATCGAATGAAAAATAACACAAATAACTTCTCCATGTAATAGTCCTTGAGAAGGACAAGCTGACATGAAATAATTTCCTCGATTGAAATTGGAACTTGAGGATTGTCCTCAGGTTCAAGGATGTCACTCAAACCCATCCCTTATTTCTTCTAGCTGAGAATGAAACATGTGCAGAACAAAATACTTACCAGAAGCAAATTAATTATGCAACTGATATATCATGTCTCATGCTTGTAATTATGAGTGTTGAGCTTTAGAAGCAACAAGAGCATAATGATGCTTATGATATGATTGAGCACCTTCAAAATATGGTTGAAGGATAGGTTCATCAGAAAGATTTGATAATAATAAGGCACCATACTTTTGCATTAATGGGAGAATCATATCCGGTTGGACCACATGTTCTAAAGGTGATATGCATATGTACCTTGATATTTTGGGTTTCAAGAATGGTCTAGAGACTCAGCTTGATTTGATCAAACGATCTTTGAACAACTTCTATTCTCAGTTTGTTAAGAACAAAAGGAATGAGATAGACAGAACACTCACTGCGTTGTTAAGCATGTTTAGAACTGCTAAAAATAACAAGGTAAAGGCATGAATTACATCCATATTGATGATGTACACATGGAATGCAAATGGGAAAGGAAAACGGACAGGCAAGGTAAAGATTTGATCTTATTCAGTGCCAAACCAAAGTCCAATCCCAAAGGGCTTTTGAAGCCTAATAGTGGTTTTACTAAAGGAGATGATTGTCATTTCTATGGAAATAACTGGATGAATGGAAGTTAAATTGTCGAGCTTATTTGGAAGATCTAAAGAAGAAGAATAGCAATGGTCAAGCTTCAGGTATAGGGTTAGAATTGGAGCAAAAGTTGTTGCTCTAGTTGAAGGAACTCGATACCTAATGTTACCCATAAGGCGAGATTGAGAACTTGATAAATTGTTATTACGTGCCTGCCTTTAGCGGATACATTAAGTCAATTTCTTGTCAGGACAAGAAAGGTTTTCATTTTAATTAAATAAACAATAGATGTTTATTCTATTTCAATGATAAGACTTATAATGTTGCATAATTAGTTAACAATTTAAATGTTCTAATTTGACTCAAATCAAACATTACCTCTAGAATTGTCGTTAAGCCATATTAATGAGAAACGCATTTCTGAGTTACATATAGATGAATACTTGGATAAGTTTGATTTTGAATCATACGGAAGATGCGAACTTTGTCTCATTTGCAAAATGACTAAAGCTTCATTTACCTGATCAGGTGAAAGAGCCACCGAACGATTATGACTTATACATAATGATGTATGTGGTCGAATGCGTATGATGGCAAGGGGTGGCTTATACTACTTCATAATATTTACTAATGATTTCAGTAGATATTTATATGTGTTTCTTATGAAGAATAAATCTGATTTTTTTGAAATGTTCAAAGAATATAAGGCTGAAGTAGAAAAGCAAACAGAGGAAAGTATAGAAGTTCTACGATCAGATCGTGGAGGAGAATACTTAAGCCTCAATTTCAAGAGTTTCTTGAAGGAGTGTGATAGTGTATCATAACTTACTCCTTCTGGAACACCTCAAAGGAATAGAGATTCTGAGAGGAGAAATTGTACCTTGTTGGACATAGTGCGATCAATGATGAGTCAAGCGGATCTTCCATTCAGTTTCTAGGGTTATGCTCTAAAAACGGCTGCATATACACTTAACCAAGTTCCGACTAAAGCGGTTCAAAATATTTCGTATGAGATATATAGTGATAAATGTCAAAGCATGTCATTTATGAAAATTTGGGGACGTGAATCGTTTGTAAAACGTTTAGCCTCTGACAAGCTTGGACCAAAATTAGATAGATGCTATTTTGTGATATACCCAAGTGAGACTAGGGTATAGTTTTTATAATACTTCCGGGAACAAAGTGTTTGTTGCTCGGGCCGCTGTATTTCTTGAGTGAGAACTACTTTCTAAGAAAATCAGTGGGAGAATAATACATCTCGATGAAGATCGAGAACCACATGATAACATTGAACCAGAGTTGTAATAAGATCAGGATGTACATCAAAATGTTGAAAGTAATCATGTCCAAGAAACACAGGTTATTCGTAGATCTAGTAGGATTCACCATGAGCCCGGGAGAAGTTATGAATTTCTTTTGACTCAAGATGGTGATGTGATTCTTATGGATAATGATAAGCTTCTCACCTACCAAGATGCTATAAACAGTTTAGACTCCGAGAGATGGCTAGAGGCCATGAAATCCGAGATGAAACCATGTATCAAAATAAAGTATTGACTTTAGTTGATCTACTCGAAGGGGTAAAATCTATTGGGTGCAAGTGGGTTTTCAAGAAGAAAACTGACATGGATGATAAAGTACAGACCTATAAGACGCAGCTAGTGGTAAAAAGTTTTAAACAAATTCATGGTATAGACTATGATGAGACTTTTTCATCGGTTACTATGGTCAAGTCCATCAGGATTTTGTTAGCAATAGTTTCTTACTTTGACTATGAGATTTGGCAAATGGATGTCAAAAATTCTTTCTTATATGTGAGCCTTGAAGATGATGTATATATGATACAACCTGAGGGTTTTGTCAATCCAAAGTTTGCTAAGATAGTTTGTAAGTTACTTCTATCTATTTATAGATTGAAGCAAGCCTCAAGGAGAATGGATATTCATTTTGATGAAATGGTCAAAGAGTTTGGATTTATTCAAAATGAAGATGAACCATGTGTTTGCAAGAAGGTTCGTGGGAGCCATGTGACATTCCTAGTATTATATGTAGATGACATATAACAAATAAGGAATATCATACCTTCTCCACAGGCTGTTAAGACTTGGTTGAGAAATAGTTTCTCGGTGAAAGACTTAGGCGATGATACCTATATATTAGGGATTAAGATCTATAGAGATAGATTGAAAAGATTAATCGACCTAGTCGGAGTACATACATTGATAAAGTATTACATCATTTTACGATGCAAGAGACAAAGAAAGGATATGTTTCAATGACTTATGGGATAGGGATCTCAAAAGATAATTGCCCCCTAAATCATTAGATGATAAGGGCAGTTTGAGAAACTTCCAGATGCGTCAGCAATTAGATCTATATTGTCTACAATGATATGTATTTATCCTGATGTTTCATATGCTTTGAGCATGACGATCAGATACCAGTCTAATCCAGGTGAGGGTCACTTGATAGTTTTCAAGAATATTCTTAAGTACTGAAAGAGGACCAAAGATTTATTTTTGGTGTATGGAGAAGATAGGGAACTGGTTGTAAAGGGTTACACGGATACTAGTTTCTGAACCTAATTTTTGGATAGACATGGATGATTATGAGTTTATGTATGTTTTGTGTTTTGTCTAAATATAATTGATGTTAGCTTGAATAGTTCACAGTAAGAACATTGATGATTCTATGGAAGCCGAATATATTGATATTTTTTTAAAACAACCATGGAGACTGTTTAGGCATGTCCTTAAGTAATATCGCCTTATTAATGAGATTAATGATTAAGGAGATATAAATGTAAAGTGCATATTAATGATAGTGTTGCAGACCCGCTGACTAAGGCTTTGTCGCAGCAGAATTACGATAGTCATACTAGTTCCATGAGTATTAGATATATTGGTGATTGGCTCTAGTGCAAGTGGGAGATTGTTAGTGTTTGTGCCCTAGAGACAACACTATGATGTTTTAGTTTAAGACATTAGGATTATTATTGTTTATCTTTTATCGATTATTCTCTTTATAATTTACTAATTCTTAATTTACAGCGATATAAATGTTAGATTAATAAATGTCCTTGAAATATGATATGCAATTCTATATCTCTAAGTACGTGACTTAGAAATGAGATTATGAGAAAAGTATCAATATTCCTAAAGGTCCCTAGTCGAGTAGTATTATTAAGGGACAATAATAATGCATTAAGACTAGTGTGTTTGTTGACTGATGATCACATCAAATTGATCATAGGTATAGTGATACTAAATTCAAAAACACAGGTAGATATATATGTACATGGTGCTGGACAGACCCAATGTGAGATTCTACATGTCTGTTGTGTCATAAGTAATTCTCACAGTGATAATGATGTAATGGTCCTTAGACCTGAAGTCATTATATTTCTATACAAGAATTAATATACATTGATTCCATTAAAAGTTATCCTTGACCGGGTAATGATAAATGTGGACATTGGGTATATTATAAATCGTATGAGAAATATGAATGATCTAGATGGAATTTAACCCTCCTATTTTAGGAGTGGTATTATTTGCCTCTTGTGTGAGCTAGACTATGAAATATGTGGCCACGCTCAAATGTTGATTTGATATGATAGTCTACTCATTGTTCAAGGAAACTTGGATTAAACTATGATGAGGATGACACATTACATGCCTCTAGTTTAATCTATAATATTTGGTTAAAGAGATTATATTACATTGTACATTATTCACGAAAGGTTTAATCGATCACCGATTCAATTATTATTACTTGGGTAGCAATGATGTATTACTAGATGCCTCCCATTGTTTACGATTTTAAATCAGAAGTAAAATTCGTTGCCAACGTAATAATAACCTATAGGGTCACACACTAAGAATGCTTGAAGGATATTTAATTTAAATTGGATTTAAATTATATTAAAGTAATTCGAATTATTTATAATATTAATTAAGTATGACTTAATTAATTAGATAAATGTTGATATTCGAATTTACTAATATTAATTATGGAATTTATTTGTTAAATAATTAAGTGAAACTTAATTATAATACAAATAGGAATTTCAAATTAATAATAACTCTTAATTAGTTAAGAGTTATAATCATTTTTCTACTCTATATAATATCTCTTGTGTGGCTGATTTTGAGAGCAAGACTTTTACTAAAACCCTAGCCACTAAGAGAGAAGATGGAGAGAGCAAGAAGAAATAATCATGTGCTAGTACACATCCAATCCTTGCGTCCAAGCATTCGTGTGGATACCGATAGAGCGTCGATCGTGAGAGCGGGATGCGTGGTAATTGAACAAGCTTTGGATCTCCATTAGTCAACCAATTGGTAAAGCTTCTTAAGGTAAACAATCTGATCTACGAATTAAATATATGTTTTTCGCATGGATCATGCGGTGGGTTTCAAAAATTCTGATTTTTCACATTTTTAATTACTGTTTTCGTTGCGTTTATGTGCTTGAAACCCATTATAAATAAGGATGGCACACACAAAGAGAGCACATCTTTTGAAGCTCCCTCATCTATTCAGGGGGAGCTGCTAACACTCAATTCTGAAATTCAAAATCTAATCTCTAAAATTTCTTCTTCATTCAATCAAACACTTGAATTTGATTCTCAAGTGTTGCCAACAACATGTGACATGGTTCATGAAACTGTGCTCACCACCCAGGACCCAAATTTAGTTGTTGAGAGGCTACATGCTGGGGTAGACCTGGATGACACCAACACAAACACAGGGGTTTCATCAGTTTTTATTGAAGACCCTGTGATAGTTTCAAATGCACCTTCATGTGCAAATCAACCTTCACAGGTTGTAAGGTTTGAGGTTAGTACTCTTGAGAGGGAGCTATCTAAAATATCTCCAATTCAATTGAAGGTTCCTCTTGAAGGAACAACTCCCCTTAAAACCCTAGCTGAAATTTATCTCACAATTGAAGCTAGGAGTTCAATTGAAAATGATCCTGCTATATGGGAGGCAAGTACATCACATTCAAGTGACAGTGCTTTGAAAGAAGTACAAGGGTTTGTGGCTAGGGTACATGACAGTAACCTAGTCAACTCCCCTCCAATTCTAGTGGAGGTTCGCACCACAAGTGGAGAACAACAAACTGTCATAACCACAATTCAACTTGTGAGTCAAACTGTGACATCTGTCACATGTGGTTCTATGGAGTCTCTACCTACCACCTTAAATCCAAATTACCAACCATCCACCTTTAATCTTACTCAACCACAATCTCATTTGATCTCTAAGTGATTGCAAGAAGTAGAAGCTCAACCAACAACAATGAATGATCTATTTATTGATCACTTATCTAGCCTTGCTCAAATCTCTCAATAGCTTCTCACCTCAGATATGTCTAATCAAGATTACCAAGCTATCATGCTTTCCTATCAGTCAGATGTTCAAGAACAGCAAACAAAGATTGTAAATGAAGTTAAACAGGATGGTAATTGTGATGCTAGGTTGGATAAAAACTTCAATCTTGAGATATAAGAAGTTTTGGCCAGATTTAGAGAATAGTACATCACCATCCTTGGGAGCAATGCCAAAGATCTAAGTCCACAAGAAGTTTATAATGTAATCACAGATATCTATAAAGCTCAAGTTAAAGCCTTTCACCTCATAGTTAAAGCTCTAAAATTGACTCAAATTGATCATCAAGACAAGATAAGGAAATTGGTCAAGGACAAGCTAGATGAGATCATTCCTTCTCAGGTGGAAATCAAGCAAAAAATCTCTAGATTTACAAATCAAATGGTCAAGTTTGATTTATCATCTGTCGACAAGAGCATCAAGAATCTGAGGGAATCTTTCATAGCCTTACATGAAGTTGTCCAACAGAAAATCACTAGTAATAATGACATCAGGGTCAAACTAGATCAACTCCATCAGGCTAGATATGAACCATCTGCTCTTTTGATAGAAGGAATTAAGGAAGCTGTTCAAGCAACATTTGGCACTTCAACCTCTTTTAGTTCTCAAACACCATTATCTACATCATCAAATCTCCAACTTCAATATCTACAATGATAAGTTTCAACTTTACAAGCCTCTAATGACTCACTCATAGCTCAGGTTCAAGTTCTCACTTCTATAGTGCAGAGTCAACAGAATGACATCAGGACCCTAGTAGACTCCCATAAACATCTTTAAATGCAGAACTCAGTTCATTTTGGAGCTATCATGGGTGCCTTGAATGTTCCTTTACTTGCTCTTCTTGAAGCTGTGAGGCCAGAAATTCCCACTCCACTACTTCTGCCTGCCAACAAGACTAAGGGGGAGATAGAAGGTAGGATTCAATAATCCAAGGAAGCTGGTAAATCTACACAATATTAAGGGGCTTAGAAATTTACTACTCACTCTGGTCAAATTTTTATGCAATTAGAACTCTCTCAAAGTGTCAGTAAAGACAGGCTCCAGAAAGCTGCAGAAGGACCCTGTCAAGATAAGGAGTTCAATGAGCTACTGGAAGTTCTAAGAGTCTCTTTGGCCAATAACTACATTACCTACAAGAGATCTTTGGCCAACAACATCCATTTCTTGAGAGTGGTAATAATGAAAGTTGATAACTTTTTGAGAAAAACATAGTAACCAATGTCAATAACTGTGGATTGGACAGATGTCTCGAGGTGTCTCTCTCAAATCTACAAAGAATGAGAGCATCTAAGCTGTATGTGATAATTGACAGAGTTAATCCAGTAATTCCAGAGGACACCTAACTTCTCAGAGAACTCAAGCAAGCTTAGATAGCTGCTTTTGCTGAAGCCTATCTTCATCCAAGCAAAGGGTGGCCTACATCTGTTCACAAACTAAAAAGTGCAAGTTCTTTACAGTTCCAAAGAATTGTGTAAGAGGAAATGTGAGATTGATAATGACCCTTGAAACTGATATAAAGTCCAAGAAGAACAAGAAAATTGAAGATGAGGAGATGATCAGAATCTTGGGAAGATATCTTCAAAATGCTGATACCATGTTTCCAAACTCACAATTAAACTTAAAATATGACAAGGATGATGATGAGCAGAAGCATGATGAGAAAAAACCTTCTGGCTCAAATCCAAGTCATTCTTCTAAGGCAACCGGTAGCAAAGTAGAAGAAAGGAGGCAGGATGAGAAGAAGAGAGATGACAAGAAAAGGGGAGATGAAAGAAGAAGAAAGAAGAGGGAAGATGGTGAAGGCTCAAAGAAAAATGTCCAATCAATTCAAATCCAACTTGCTCAAACCTCTAAGCCAACGAACTCAAACTCTTTACCACCTTTAACCTCTAAGCCTAAGTTTTTGTACAAATATACTGTAAACACCATACTAAAATACCGATCACTTTCAGCCAAACCACTCTAAAGAAAATCTCAAACCTACCTTCATTTAAGCCACCAATCAAAACTCATTACAAGTATGTTGGAAGAAAACCAAAGAAGATGCAAGTCAAAGAGAGGGTCATCTGGAACTGTTTTGATGAAACTGATTTTCTACCACTAAATTGGTGCAACACAGATGATGACTACTTTCAACAATTATCTGAAGAAATAGTCAAAGTTTGTATTGTATCATTGAGGGAAGTCAGAATCTATTACCAAGATGGCACTTTTACTCGACTTGGAATAGAACTGGTGGATATATTTTCAACCATAGAAATTAAGAGGATGATTAGCTTACTGAAGGATAAGGATACAAGTACTATGGCATAAAGGGTTGCATTGGGTGTATGGTTGATAGTAAGGGAAGAAAGAAGGAAAAAGAAAAGGCTGAAAGAGAGGAGAGGAAAAGAAAATATGCTGAAGAGATAGAAATATTTGGGCAAAGATCTGAGGAACTCAAGGAAAAGGGGATGAGCAGAATTTCTTAGGATGGACACTTTCTGAACATTAAGGTTGACAGATTCTCAAGATTCAGAGTTGGTTACTTGAATGGTTATTCATTGTATCATAACAAGACTAAGTCATATTGACAACCCTAAGAATTAGTTGTATGATAATCTAAATTGGTATTTTGTATTGTATTACTTGAGTCTATAAAAATGTGAAATATTAGACTGGAGTATTTTTCTGTAAACAGTCTCAAGCCTAAGAATAAACTCTAGAAGAAGATCATGCCTCAGAAAAATTGTGAAGCAGCTTGGAGTTGAATCAATCTGTTTTAGGAAAAATGTTCTAAGTCAAGATATCTACAAGTCACAAATCAAGTCATATAGAGAAGTCATCTGAGAACTCCAGAATGACTTATCGAGAGGTCCAAAATAGCTTATAGAGAAGTCTCAGAGTTATCGACAAGCCAAATGAAGACATGAAGATTGGAGATATCGACAAGTCATATTATCATTAGAGATCTCACATATATCTATAAGTAAAAATGTATATAGAGATCTCCGAGATATCGACAAGTCATTTCTGCATTAGAAAACTCAGAGATATCGTTAAATTAAAATGAAGATGTGAAGATTGGAGATATCGACAAGTCAATTTTCTCATTAGACATCTCAGAGATATCGACAAGTCAAAATACTTATAGAGATCTTAGAGATATCGACAAGTCATTTCTACATGCAGAAATTTGGAGACCTCGACAAGCCAAGTTCACTTATAGAGAACTCAGAGACCTCGACAAGTCAAAGACACTTATAGAGAACTCAGATATCACGATAAGCCATTATACTTATCGATATGTCAGTTCTCTATAGATCAAACTGGAGATCTCGATATGAACCTCAAGTACAGAATGCATACAAGTTAAATATTCAAGATTATCAATCAACAAATGATCTAATCCATTAGATTGAAAATTCTACAAAAGCAGCTTGAAGAGTGCAAGATCAAAGGACAAGATTAACTGACTAAGGAAAGTCACAGACCTACATGATTTGCAAAGATACACTAATCTATAAAGTAGGGTTAACTACTTTATAACTTAAAATAGGGTTTAGTACATCTTATTGCATGTTGTGTAAACCTGTGTTAACTAAACTATAAAGTGAACATTGGTTCTTTGCTTTTAAATTGTATCAAACAGATCTAGTTTTTCTTGTAATCTCTCAAGGAAGGCTGAGTTCTTTACTTACAAAGAACCCAGGATTTGTAACAAAATACTAGCTTAACTTTAATACAAAATTAAGTGAGTTTTGAAATATTGTGTGCACTATTTTATTTCAGCTAACATAATATTACTGCATTTCTAATCTGCTTTGTTAACCAAGTAACAAACATTCAAAAAGCCTTAAAAATATCCAAAATACATTCACCCCCTGTGTTGTATTCATTACCTAACAAACATCAACTACGAATTGTATAGAGAACAAGAGTATTCAGTTATATACTAGTGGTTTGTGAACCAGACCAATGCACTAAGCATTGGCATATCAAGAAAAGAATCATTTAATTCAAGACAAGAGAATTTTATTGATCAATAGGAAATGAATTAGTAATGTCTAAAGAACAGAAAAGAAATTGATATAGATAGAAAATGTTCTAAGGCATTATACTAGGCACCTTTGTCGAACTCTAAAAGGAAGATGGTCCTAAAATTGACTAAGGCATGATAAGAGTTTCTTCTTATCGAGTCCTATATTTTGATGAGATTGTTAAATAAATTTCTGGAGTTAGAAGAGTCAGAATTTGGCTAGGTACTCTCACAAGGGTTACTTATCGAGCCCTAGGATAAAGAAGTCTAGATTTGGTTATCAAGTCTACCAGGATGATATGTTGAGTCCTAGAGCTCTTAAAGTATATTTCATTGGAGCCTAAGAAAGTAATGAGTTTGGAGGCTAAGGCAATTCAAAGAAGAAGATCTTTCGAGTCCTAGAATTACTCTAAAGAGAATCATATTGAGCTCTAGTACTTGGAAGCTTCAATTGATTGAAATAAAATCATATACTTGGTTATAATTGAGCCACGTGTCTTGGTTGAGGAAGTTTACACAAAAGAAGCAAAAGACAATTAACTTATATTTAATCTTCTTCAGCAACCGACAACACAAATGCAAGAGCTCCATTGAAGGTTACATCCATTTCTAAACTCATATTTGTACAGTTATGTTGTCAAATTTATTATAGTTAATCTTGATTGATTAAAGTGATAGCAAACTCAAGATTTGTATAAATACAACAATATTTTCATTGAACTAGTTATTCGTGTTATTTAGATTCCACACTTAAACTATTAATTTATTAAAAAATTTAAATATTTGTGAGTATCGCATTTAACCCATCATTCTACGATACTTTAGAACCTTATAATTACCACACCTCAATTTGCCTAGAAAATTTGCATGTCTGTATGTATATGTGGGAGAGAGAGTAAATATATTGTTAAGGGTTCTTTCCTTCGATTCAACTTCTTTCTCAGTACATGAGCATATATCATACATATATTCATATTTTAGAGGCTTATTATTATTATTGTTGTTATTATTATTATTATTATTATTATTATTATTATTATTATTATTATTTGTATGTCTATATAATTATATGTATATAGCTATTCAAGTCATGGCCTTTAGATCGCTACTGTTCGTGTCAATGCCTTGACTCTATCACTCAAGGTCTATAGATCGTTCGTGTCAAGGACTTAATTATGTTGCTTAAGGCCTTTAAAATAAATCTTTTTTTATTAAGGCATTGAACTAAATTCTTAAACCCTTGATCCTGATATTGACAAACATAACTCATATAATCCATACAAGAAAATATTTTTGCTCTTATTTTTCTATAAATTACACCAAGAAAATTACTTAGATCCACATACGAAGTTTTCAAAAATTATGTAAGGAACCTACTATGTTTAAACTCCCAACTTTTAAATTTCTAACATTCCCCCATAAATTCATATCAAAAATATATATCGGATTTTGTCATGACATGTTTTTTTGGAGTGAGTACTCTTCTGAGCTTGAATCCTTATGATTCCTCTACTTCGATGATTACCAAATATAGAAGAATTTTTCACCCTGAATCTCTATATGTTTGGTGTAACGAAACTTCATAAACGATGATGCGTCAAAGGCTACGATGATGATCTACGGCTTTGAGACTTTAATGGTCTTGTTTCGATCTTGTTCATTAAATGCTTCAATGAATAACCCTTTACATTATTACCTCACAATTACATTCGCTTAGTTGGGCATCTCTAGAGATTTATAACTACCATCTCAATATAAAGACTTAACCCCATTCATATTTATGTAAACTTTTTCTATACTTGTAATTTTAGTACCTTGGAGGTTTATAACTGATAGACTCCAGATACATAAGTAGCGATTTATAGTTAAGGTACATCTGACTCACCCTTACTACTCGTTATCACCATAATGAATTCACTTCGAGTGATCTCCTCTAGGTGTTTTGGGTTCTCGCCGTATTTGAATCATGTTGGGCTAACAATCAAATCCCGAAGCTCGACTTAAGGACTACGATATTTTCAAGTCCTTTAGTCATACGATTAAATATATTATTTTGAGTATCAATAAACTCAATAGCAACGAGCATATCAGACATTAAACTCCTTATAGACTTCAGTCTAACTTGGACGTGTCTTTTAGCATTGTACTTCATAGTGCTGATCTTGTCGATAGTTGTGTTAGGTCACACAACACTGTAGAAGAGGGTTGAATACAGTGTAGAATACAATCAAATCGATTTAGAACACAAGTAACAGAAAACAGATGTATTCGATATAATAAACTCTGTTACAATGGAACTGTTCTCTCTCAGTGATGAACAAATATCACGAGAGCTGCTAGGTTACAATGTATGATCTTCTCGATGATCGTAACACATATAGTGTAAACCTATGTCTGTGTTTATATAGACACATAGTTACAAGATAACTTCTAATTGATATGGAATATAATTCTGTCTCCTAAAATATATCAATCAGATATCTTATACTTCTTCTAGTCCTCTAACTCTTTCCATGCATATCTTCTTCTGTATTAGTCACGATCTTCTTTCCTGTAAATCAGCTTCCTTCCTCAACTGCTAGTCCTCCGGTACTTAACTTCTGATATCCATCTTCTGATATTATCTTCTGATAATCTAAGTCCTGATATCCTTAAGTCCTGACTTCCAGTAAGTCCTGATTCCAGTAAGAACTGATATTTCCTGTTTGTTAAGATCTGAAAACTAAACATGAAACATATTAGACATGACATCTCAAATATATCCAACAATCTCTCTCAACTTATAAATTATGCAAGAATGTACAAGTTAATAGATTTGATAATGTCAAAAACATTTAAGTTCAAATGCAATAAGAGTTTAATAAGACTATTAACTACAACTTATAAAACATCAAGCTTTACCAACATCACTGGATCAATCTGAATCCATAATGATTCTTAACAAAATCATTTATTAGATTATCTTCAGCTTTTCTCAGAACTTCAGCTAACTGTGTTTTGACCTACATCAGTTCTTCTTCTTTACTATCACCAATTTGATAAATGGTTGTTCTGAGAGCTTGAATGGATGTTCTTTCAAGTCCATCACCAAGTCTGATAACCTTAGGATGTGAAGAGTTTTCATTATAACATAAGCATCTTCTTTTCAGAATAACTTCCACCTTAGCAGAATTCTTCAGCATAGGAATTTCTCTTCCATCACCTTCAGTAATCATTGGACTGTAATGAGAAGTCTTTGTACCAGAGATTCTGAATAGATCTCTTATAGCCTTCAAAATGTATTCTGACCATCTTCTTGTAACATCAGATTTTACTTCCAGAAGATAGTGAATATGTTGAAGCTCTCTGACAGACTTCTTTAGTACATCAGTATCAACTAGTCTATAAGTCCTTCCATCATTGAGAAATAAGATCAATTTCTCTTTTAGATTCTCTTTGTCATGAGCATCTATCATAATTTGAGCAGACAACACCTTGTGAAGGTGCCTTTGTTTGATTTATTGATATGGTTTGTCTGTCAACATGAAAGGATCTCTTAGAGTAACCTCTACTCCTGTTCGAATCTTCTCTTCGTCAGAACCTAATCCAACTCTATTTCTAGGTTGCTTGGCTCTCAACCCAAATGTAGCGAGTTGATTATCATGAGATTGGATTTTGGTTCAACTGGAGTAGTTTTCTTCCATAACAGCTTCTTCTTATCAGCAATTGTCATTTTTTTCGAATCAACTTGAGCATAGTCAGTAGTTGATGTCTTGATAGCTTGATCAGAATTTGTTATTTCTTCTGTACCTTGTTGTCCTTTATTTTGAACAACAACTTGAGCAGTGTCAGAGGTTGTTTTAGATTCTTCAATTATCTTTCTTCTTTTCATAATTTGAACAATTTCATCTTCAACAAGATTATCATCAGTTACTTGAACCATTTTGCACACTGGTTTCATCAGATCTTGAGAAGTTTTCAAGTCCAGTGGCTTGGTTGGTTCCTCAACTTTTCCTTTACCTTGGTCTTTGGGATCACTCTCAGTCTGTGATCTAGTCTTGAACTTTGAAGTTTCAGAATTTGACTTTTCCTTGATCACAATGCCTTTTTCCTTAGGCCTTGGAGGTTTCTTTGCTCAGAAGCTTTAGACTTAAGATTTGTCTTCTCAGCAGCAAATTTAGCTTCTTCCTCCTTGAGAGTTTCTAAATCTATTCCTGGATTGTGTTTCAGAAATAATCTTCTAGCTATCTCCTCATCAAGTGTCTGGATTTTAGGATTTTTGTAATAAACAGTAGTCTGCTTCCCCTTTAACTTCAGAGTTTACAAAAACTTCTGAGAGTCTTCAGATCCTAACTGAATCAGAATATCAGAACTTGACATCAGACTTTGTTTATCAGCACTTGACTTCATTCTTTGAGCATTCACAGCATCAGAACTTGACTTGTTCTGAATAGAAGATTTTCCTTGAATTTTTATTTGACCTCTGCTCTTTTCAGAGTTTCTCTGGTCATCACCTTTATCATCCTTTTTCTTCAGATCATAAGTAGGTGAGAATTTGGACTTAACTACCTTCTCCCCCTTTTTGGCATCATCAGGAAGTAAGAGAGAAAGAAGAAGTTCAACTGAAGATTCGATTTCATCCAATTGAGCTTTCTGAGAAGCTTGATTAGCCAGGACCTCAGCAATTTGGGCATGTTGCTTCTCTTGAGTTTTCTCAATGGCTTCAACTTTTTCAGAAATAGGTCTGATATACCTGTTCTTGTCAAGCTAGAGCTGTAGATCGATCTTATCAGCTTGTTCTCTGAGTGTATCAACCTTTTCATGAGTAGAAGTATGTAGACCTTGAATATGTTTTATAGATAGAGCTGTGATCTTGAGTTGTGTCTTAAAATCAGCATTTGTGAGCAACTCATCAGCTTTTGCAATATGCTCTGTCAGAACTTTAGAACATGGAATAAAATCTGATTCATTCCACCTCTTGGTCCACTCAACACCTCTATGAGTATCCTCCCAAGGAATAGGTGCTTCCTTTTCAACAAATTTCTTCACCAATTCTTCCTTGCCCAAAATAGGATCTGGATGCTCAGCAGAAACACTGTCATCAGAACTTGAGGAAGACTCATGCTGTTCTGATAGCTCAACAGTGTGTGAAGCAACTGGAGATTCAGGAATAACATCATCTAAATTCTGAGGATCGGAATTTATCTCCAGAGCTGGTGTCTTTGATGTAGATGGAGCTTCCAGATAAAGAACTTCAGGTATATTCAAATTATGAATATTTATTTCAGAATTTTTAGTTTGTTCTTTAGCATCATCTGTAGCTTTAATAGGAGAGACATGAGGGGTAACAAATGTATCATTAGCAGTGTCTTTCGCTTGAGCTGGAAGGGCTTCAATGATAACTGGTTCTTGTGAGATTAGAGATTCCTGATCCCCTTCCTCAGCTTCTTCAGTATCTTCTGATGGAGCCTTAGCCAAATACCTCCTAGCCTTCATTTTCTTCAATCTCCTTGCCAATGAAGGAGTTGCTTCAGCAGCAACAGAACTTATAGATTTCTTTCTTTTCAAAGTATCAGAACTTTGAGCTGATGTTTCTTTCTGAGAAGTAACATTCTCAGCTACATCTGTCATAGGTTCAGATGCATGAACCCGTGCTTCAATTGTTTCCTCAAATCATCAAAAATTGAATCAAAACATTCATCACAGGATAAAGTTAAAAATCGATGAAGTAAAGATTAATAAATTGCAATTAAAATATGCACAATCATATAATTTGAGAAACAAAGACCAAATCTTGTAATTAAAGGAAATTTCATTAATATATCAAATGAGTACATTTCATGAAATTTATCAATTACATGCAAAAATTACAAGATAGTCTTATTCTAAGATTCTTAACATCAACAGCCTTAGTCCTAGTCTAAGAAGCCTGACAAAGCTGACGGTGATGAGAAACGGATGGATGACAATTAATTCTTCTTCCTACTTCCAACAAAGAGAACAACAATATGAATGATTTGCTCCTGTTGTTTAAGAATACGAAGATGAACTTCTCTTTGGAAAGACATCAGATCATTTTTAATATTTTCTGGAAGTAGAATCCAGATGTCGAATGGAATGTTGTTGATAGGATATGAAGTCGGAATTCCATTTCGAAAAATGGTCACAGTGTCTGTGCCATAGCAGTAAAACCAACTAAAATGTGCCATTATTTGAGAGAAATGAAAAGATTTGATTTTACTGATGAATGATCAGTCATTTAAATAGGCAATGAAATACCAAGGTGTAACACCCCCAAATCCGGGGTCGGGGATCCGGGTTGTCACGAGTTCCATTTCCCTTAATAACACCCAATCTTAATAAACAATCAACTACTCTGTACTGTGACACCACAATAAACACACACACCACAAGTTATAGTCTCGGAGATGAATATCCAAAAATAACACGAGTCATTTTATTCCACAATTATATGCCATTACACCTTAAAAGGGTTTCTGAATAAATTTAAATTTATTTGCCATTATTACAATTGATAAAGATACATAAGTCCTGTACATCAAAAGTTGAAAGCCTAGCCTATTGGTAGTTCCTACCTCAGCTACAGCGACATCAACGCCTATAGGAAACTGCGGCGTTTCCTATCCGCTCGCGAATTGGGAGCTTGGTCATGTTCATCTTGTCTATCTGATGTTGTGTGATGAAAGAAGAAAGCAAGGGTGAGCAATAAGCTCACCGAAATAATATGTATAATGATTAACAATATATGTGCATTCTCATAGTACTCATGAAAGTCTTGGTCAAGAAGAAATGAACCAAGTTGATATCTTAACGCGACAAGTCGCAAAATATTCAGCATATATGTACATATACTTTTCAAAATCTTGGGAGTCCTCTTCCATGCATAATATACACAGAGTTCCAGTTTATAACTGTATAAAAATATCGTTGCATAAGATAATCATTAACCAGATATAAGTTGAAAAGATGAAGTTATAAGATACTCCAATATACTTATATTTATCTGAATACTACTTGAACTACCACCGTTCAAGTTATAATTAGTTTAAAAAGTTCATCACACAGATGAGAATACAAGATAAGATTTGAATAGATTCAATCTTTGAAATATCATTCAAAAGAAATGAAGTTATAAGATACTTCATTAAGTCCCGATATATATCCATATATATCTCTCATACATTTCCTGAAAACCTCTGTCATGTAAAGTATGAACAGAGTTGTAATATCCAATGAATTTGGAAAGAAAAGAATTTTGGCATAAACCCGATATCTTGGTGATCAGGCAAAGATACCAATAAGTAACCTTTTCTACTAGTAGATGGATGAATCCCCCACCGGTCATCACCCTGGCCTCATTAGGACCTTGTGCTGGACCGCCACCCGGCCTCTTACGCGTTGATGGGCTGCCACCCAGCCACTTACACTTTGATAGACCGTACCCCGGCCTGTCGCTAATGCCGACTCAATTAGATGGACTTACTTCCCGAACGTTGGGTAAGTAATCAATTCATTTATTAAAACAGCAACCTCGTTGCGAATATAAAATACACCACAGAGCCGGATCCCTTAATTTAAAAGCGAGTATTTAAATCCCCTTCGAAAGGAAGATCTTAAATTTGAAAACGAGTTTTGGGATCCCCTCTAACTTTTAAAATCATTTTGAAGACTCGAAAACATTTTTAAGAATGTTTGGAGTAATGCTGATTTAATGAAATAAATCAGTCCCGATATATTAGAAAATATCTGAATATTATTATTTAAATAATATTCCCATAAGGATAATCCTTATAAAAATAATTGAAGTAGAAGTTTTAAGAACTCATACTTGAAATGAATAACGAATAACCAAAGATATACTTATACGAAAGTAAGATCTTTATTTGAATAATCGAAAATAAGTTTGATTATCGAAACACTATTCTTTAATAAAATAAAGAATATTATTTAATAAAATAAGCGGAGTCATAAGTCCTTGAATGAATATTCAAAAATAATATTCATTAAATAAAGTAAGTGGAGTCATAAGTCCTCGAATGAATATTCAAAATAATATTCATTAAATAAAGTAAGCGGAGTCATAAGTCCTCGAATGAATATTCAAAATAATATTCATTAAATAAAGTAAGCGGAGTCATAAGTCCTCGAATGAATATTCAAAATAATATTCATTAAATAAAGTAAGCGGAGTCATAAGTCCTCGAATGAATATTCAAAATAATATTCATTAAATAAAATAAAGTTATCGAATAAACCTTATTCGATTAATAGTTTTGAAAACTATATCAATATATATATGTATATATATAAATAAATATATATTATACTCGGGAACATCGACTCACGGTTTAGAAAAATGTTCACCTTTGGGTCCCCTATACTAAGGGTATACGCAACTACTGCTTATCTCTAGCATAGGTATTATGCAACTTATAAGCAATTGAATCAACAATTAGATATCAAGATTACGAAACAGACATGTATATATACCATATCACATGCTCCAATATATCGCAAGATTGGCTAATAACAATCATGCACTTATCACAAGATAATGCATGCATTTACATATATTTACATCACAACAACAGTATAACGGGTAGAAAACTTGCATGAGTGTTCCCGGATAGACTTAAGCTTAGAGTGGGTCCGATAACCTATGAACAACAACATAAGTCGGAATTAAACCCCGGTCGCTTTAGAAACTAGACTTTAACCAATTGAACCTTAACGTTCACTTATGGTCACTTCTACACTTAACGAATCACATAAGTCGTTCGAGTACCCTTGGCTCCACCATTTTTAATAAATTAACCATTAAGAATTTTAAGGTGATTCTTTCGTGAGTACCCTACCAACTGCCTAATCCACTTTACATAATTCTTTCATACTCCAATTAGTCATTTAAGGACCTTAACCAAGGTTTCAAAGTAAGGCGAGGGGTAATGGTTCGGTCGCGAAATGCCGTTACTTAAAACGGTCGTTTCTCCTAAACCGTACATCGGATTCAAGCGAACCACATATCAAAACGAAGCTCGCAACATGAACTATCTAAGCATGGCAATGGTCAAAACCTATTAGTGAGTTCACGGGTCCTGATGTTAAGAATAAAAGCAGTCTAAGGTAAATCGGGCATTACGACGGCTATGTTTACGCGATTACCAAAGTTTAAACTACTCCAATCAATCCACAAATCAACCCCCAATCAACATCACAACCAAACTTCATCCATACTTCATTGTTACAGTCCCAACATCTCAAGATTTTCCAATTTATACTACCCCTAAACATGAACTAAAGCTATACTTAAGTTCATTAACCAATAATCAAGATTTACAACTCCAAACTCATTATAAATCCAACTCAACTCTAAATATACATGAATCATGCTTCTCATTTACTATAACCATCAAAACCATCGTAATACTCAAAGTAAAGCTAGGGTTTGGAGGTGTTATACCTTCCTTGGAGTGATTAGAGTAGCTAGAAAGTCTTAGGGAGCCTCCTACAATCTTGATATTTCCAAAGAAATCAAGAACACAAAGTTAGGTTTTGAAGTTTCTAAAAGTTAGATTGAAAGAACTGTCAAAACGAGGGTCTTACCATGCTTATTTGGACGAGACTTGTGAACAAGAGTTGTAGGCCATCTCAATACCTTTCCAAAGAGCTATTGAACATACTATTTGAGTGAGTATTGAAGGAGATATGGTAGTTTGAAGTTGCTGCTCTGGTTTTGGCCGAGAGCTTTTGTTCTTGGAAAGCAAAAGTCAACTTCTAATTTGTGTTTTGTGATTTGTTTTGCCTTGGCTTGGTTGCTACCTTTTGTTTGTTAATTAAATTGTTACCATGGTAAAAATTGTGTGGCTCACAATCAACCAACCAATCCTTCCCACTTTGTCATGCTCATGTCATCTGCTTATGTCATCTTGTTACACTTGTCTTCCTCTTGTTGGTGTGATGACATCATCGTCTATTAACCTCTTTGATTAACCCTTAATTACTTGGCTAATGACCACTGATCTGTTATACGGTTCGCTTAACTTTCGTTCTCGTTTATCGTTTGAGGGATCATACCCGGGATCTTATTATTTGGGTTCCCCTAAACCTTTCTCAATATTTTATATTCCTTTTATGATCCTCTCTTAGAATCTTTGAATTAAATCCTTTTAATCATGTTACCTTATACTCAATTCTTTCGGTATCTGGTGGATTTTCGGGAAAAATCAAAGTGTTTGAATTTGGATTCAGACGATCTTTACATGCACTTATTTACTTTATGGAATACTAATACGATCTTAGAATTTCCATAACAGTACTCTTATATAGCGTGGTCTGATAATTTTCCTTAATCAGCAAAAGTTACTATTCATCCGCGTTTCAAAAATTCCAAAAATTGGGGTTATTACACAAGGAACGCGAGGACTGTTTAACTATTGAGAGTAAAAATAATGATGCCTCGTCTCCCTAGACCAATGTGTAATAATAACAGTCAGTAAAAGGTTAAAGCAGGAGTTAATGGGCACGGGAAATAATTAACAATTACTGTACACATGCAGTTTTTCAAGACATACACGTTTACCACTAACCCAAAATGATTATGACTGTTTTTATCTTACCCAAATATATTCTGATTTAAATATGACTGTTTCAGATTTTACCACAAATAAGTCAAGTAAAGAATAATGCCACGTAAGCATGAAGGATTTCATCAGGATTTAATATCAGAACTTAACTTATATCAGATGTTAACAGTCATCAGAACATGGCTTCTGTACTCAAAAAGTGAATATCTTTTTCTGTAATTCTTCATACAAATACTGACTTATTTTCTTCAGAGTTTAATCATCAGAACTTCCATCATAACTTATCCTCAGAATTTATGCAAATGACACTTAACTGTTTGTCAACAACAACTTAATCACTACAGTAATTTTCATCATTCATATAGAGTGAAAGTGTGTGTGCATTCAGCAAAATATCAGATAAAGATTAAAGTCTGATAAACTTCAGTACATCTTAGAAATAAGGCATAACTGAGAAAAATGCTTAAAATCTGTCATCAGTCATGATGTCTATTATAGAAAAAAATTATGCAAGAGTCCACCTCAACTGTTTGTGCTCATTTTATGCATCTTTTGAAATTCCTTTTTACAGTGGCTTCTCAGTGTAAGTGAGTCACGACTGCTTATCAGAATTTATGTTGTTATCAGAGTATTTCTCCAGTAATCATAGAATGTGAAAAGTCACCAAGAAAATTTTTTACTTTTCTAATGCATATTACTTAATACCAGCAATGCACTTGGGTCTTCCCTTCCACATATTTATTCTAGATCTCAAAGGAGTACCTGACTTTTATTCTTTTCTTTTCTTTTGATAAGTGAGGCTTATCATCACTTAGTTCATTCTTAAGATTTACTGACATCAGAATTTGAAAGATAATAAACAAGAATCTAGTTTGTGACTTAGTAATAAGATACACAAAGTAAACTTGACTAAGCTCAATATCAGAATCTGCTTGTGTTAATGAGTTTCCACATAAACAACTAATTCAAACATGGGATTTCTAGTCTATTAAACACTACTAGGTCAGCATCTAGCACAGTTATCCTCATTGGATTGAATAGTCACAAAACATTCAAAACACTTATCAGAGTATATAGATCCACATCAGATAACAATCAGCATTTAATTAAATTTCAAATTAAGCTCAGATTACATATAGATAATACAATATGTAAACACTGATCATAAAGTCTGATGCATGAGAACAAAAACTAAGCATATTTAGAGAAAGAACCTGAAACCATTCCAAGTTCATTTACCAATCTTATAAAAGTAGCTTCACATAGGGGTTTTGTGAAGATATCTGCTAGCTGTTGATCTATTGGAACAAAATGCAATTCCACTGTACCTTCATCCATATGTTCCCTTATGAAATGGTACATAATGCTGATGTGCTTTGTCATTGAGTGTTGAACTGGATTACCTGTCATAGCAATTAAACTTTGATTATCACAGTAAATAGAGATTTTAGAAAATTCTAACCCATAATCCAGTAACTGATTCTTTATTCAAAGAATCTGTGCACAACAGCTTCCTGCAGCAATATATTTTGCTTCTGCAGTTGATGTGGAAATTGACTTCTATTTCTTGCTAAACCAAGAAACCAATATGCCTCCAAGAAATTGGCAGCTTCCACTAGTGCCTTTCCTGTCTATTTTGCATCCTGTAAAATCTGCATCTGAGTAACCAATTAGCTTAAAATCTGATTCCCTAGGATACCACAATCCTAGATCAGCTGTACCCTTAAGGTACTTGAAAATTCTTTTCACAGCTATTAAGTGAGGTTCTCTTGGATCAGCCTGAAATCTTGCACAAAGACAGGTAGCATACATGATATCAGGTCTACTTGCAGTTAGATAGAGTAAGAAGCCAATCATACCTCTGTAGTTAGTAATATCTACTGATTTACCAGTATCCTTATCTAACTTGGTTGCAGTGGCCATAGGAGTGAATGCAGTTGAACAAACTTGCATTCCAAATTTCTTCAGTAAATTTCTGGTGTACTTGGATTGACAGATAAAAGTGCCTTCTTCATTTTACTTGACTTGAAGGCCCAGAAAATAGCTGAGTTCTCCCATCATACTTATTTGATATCTTGACTGTATTAGCTTTTCAAACTTCTCATAAAGTTTGGAATTTGTAGAACCAAATATGATATCATAAACATATATCTGTACCAAAAGTAAGTCATTTCCATGATTGAGGTAGAATAAAGTCTTGTCAATTGTGCCTCTGTGAATCCACTTTCCATAATGAATTGAGATAAAGTCTCATACCATGCTCTTGGAGCTTACTTAAGGCCATAAAGTGCTTTGTCAAGCCTGTAGACATGATTGGGAAATTTAGGATCTACAAAGCCTGGAGGTTGTTCAACATATACCTCTTCTTCCAATTTTCCATTGAGAAAAGTACTTTTCACATCCATTTGAAAGACTTTAAACTTCTTGTGAGCAACATAAGTCAAAAAGATCCTTATGGCTTCTAATCTAGCAACTGGTGCAAATGTTTCATCATAATCAATACCCTCTTGTTGAGAGTAGCCTTTAGCAACCAGTCTTGCTTTATTCCTTGTAATTATGCCATCACTGTCAGTTTTATTTCTGAATACCCATTTTGTGTCTACAACAGATCTGTTCTTTGGTCTTGGTACTAGGGTCCAAACTTTATTTCTTTCAAATTCATTTAACTATTCCTGCATTGCTTGCACCCAATCAGCATCTTGAAGAGCTTCTTCCACTTTCTTTGGTTCAGTCTGAGATAGAAAAGAATGATAAAGACATTCATTTGAAGTTGCAGTTCTAGTTCTGACACCTGCTTCAGGATCTCCAATGATTAAATCAGGTTTGTGTGCTTTAGTCCATTTCCTTGCAGATGGAAGTTGATCTCTAGAACTAGATCCTCCTCCATGATCCATGTTATCTTTATCAGCATTTTCTGATGCTCCCCCTGTATTTATGCTCTCTGAGACTTCAGAATTTGAGTTTGATTTTTCAGGAGTTGAAGAATCAGAGCTTCCAGAATTATCAGTACTTGGTTCATCAGAACTAGATGAATAAGAACTTGAAGAGTCAGTGACAGGTTCTGATGCTTCTCGAGAGTCTTGAGATGTGGTAGGATCTTCAGCTTGCTCCCCCTGGGCAGGTGTATTTTCCTTTGGAGTTGTTACCACAGTTTCAATGACATTAGAAATTAATCCAGTAGAACTTACAAGATCAGGATTTATGTCATCAGAATTTCCAGAATCAGAATTTAAATCTTCATTCTCAAATCTCAGCTGATCATGATCATCGAAATCTTCAAGTCCAGTAATCTTCTTATCATCAAAAGAGATATTGATAGATTCCATGACAACCCTTGTTCTTAAATTTTAGACTCTGAAGGCTTTTGTGGAAAGTGGATATCAAACAAAGATTCCTTCATCAGCTTTTAGATCAAATTTTGACAGCTGTTCAGGATGAGTCTTAAGAACAGAACACTTGCAACCAAATACATGAAAGTATTTCAGATTTGGCTTCTTTTTCTTCACCATCTCATATGGTGTTTTTCCATGCTTGTTTATGAGTGTAGCATTTTGAGTAAAACAAGCAGTCTGCACAACTTCAGCCCAAAAATAGGTTGGCAACTTTGCTTCATCAAACATAGTTTGTGCAGCTTCAATCAGAGTCATGTTCTTTCTTTCTACAACTCCATTTTGCTGTGGAGTTCCAGGTGGAAAATTCATGCTTGATTCCATGCTCTTTGCAGAACTCTTCCATAATCGAATTCTTGAACTCAGTGCCATTATCACTTATTATTTTAACAGAATCTTTGACCAACTTATCCAGCTGTCTGACATGATCAGTTAGAGTAAATGCAGTTTCATTCTTCTTGTGCAAGAAGTACACCCAAATGATCAGTTAGACATGACATTGACTGGACCAAATAGATCAACATGCAGTAGGTGATAAGGCTCAAGAATTGATGACTCAGTTTTGCTCTTGAAAGAAGATTTTCTTTGTTTTGCCTTCTCACATGAATCACAAAGGTCATCAGGAGAAAATACTGTTTTTGGCAGTCCTCTCACAAGATCTTTCTTTACAAGCTCATTTATATTGTTGAAATTTAAATAAGAGAGTTTCTTGTGCCAATTCCAGCTTTCTTCAATTGATGCTCTACTCAACAGACAGATAGCAGAACCATCAGTACTTGTTGAAAGTCTGGCTTCATAAATGTTACCATGCCTGTAACCTTTCAAAACCACTTTGCCTGTAGAATTACTAATAACTTCACAATATTTTTCAAAAAAATCCACATGATAACCTCTGTCACAGATTTGACTTATACTCAACAGATTGTGTTTAAGTCCTGAGACTAGAGCTACTGATTCAATGATGACATTCCCAAGATTGATCTTGCCATATCCCAGAGTTTTTCCAATATTTCCATCTCCATAAGAAACTCCTGGGCCAGCTTTCTCCATAAAGTCTGATAGCAGGGCTTTATTTCCAGTCATATGTCCTGAACATCCACTATCCATAACTAAAATGTTCTTCATGTTGCCCTGCAATCACAAAGACCACTAATGGTTAGTTTTAAGGACCCAGACTTGCTTGGATCCTTTGACCTTATTAAGTTTGTTAACATTTGCAGCGGATTTAACATCAGAGTTTATGCTAACATTTTTCTTATCAGATTTTACAGTATCAGACTTTGCATCATACTTTACACTAGAAGGAATTAAAGCAACTTTCTTCAAAAAAGGTTTTATCTGATAATAATCATAGTACAAACTATTATATTCCTTACAATTATAAATGGAATGCCATATACTACCACAATGAAAACAAAAATTTTGTGGCTTAAACCTAACAGACTGACTCTTAACTCCTGACTTAGGAGGTAAAGAGTTTATATCTTATTCTTCCTGTAAAAAGAAGCAAGATGGTTAGAGTTTCCACAGTTATAGCATTTCTTTCTAGGAGCATTAGGAACAGGCATATAATTGTTGCTTTTATTCATACCTTCCTTTCCATTCCTATTTTTCCTAGCTTCCTTTACCTTGTTCACACTGGTAATTTCTTTCAGCTTATGTTTAAACTGCTTCTTTTTCATTAAGCCTATGTTAACTTCAGTTGGTTTATCCTGTTCTAATTTGTCAGAAGTTGACTCTACTATCACTTCTGTCTCAATATCTTTCATCTTTTCAGAATCAGACTTTACATGTTTAGCTACAAATTTAACAAGATTTACCTTTGGCTTAGTAGTCTGTTTAACAATAATTGGCTTAACTTGTTCAGTTCCTTTTTTACTTTTATCATCTCCATAACCTAAGCCTTCTTTCCAGTTTCCACTACTTAGTATATCCTGAGTTGCTCTACCAGAGTTAGTCCAAGTCCTGATAATCTCTCTCTCCTTTTCTAACTCAGTTTTTAGAGATTTATTCATTTTCAGCAATTCATCTCTAACATAAAAGGCATCATCTCTTTCCATCTGAGTTTGATGGAACATGACTAACTCTTTTTCTAAATAATCATTCCTCTTTTTAAAAGCAAGATTTTCAGAAGTTAACCTTTCACATGTTAAAGTTTGATCTCTGTAACTAATAAACATGGTTTTAAGATATAATCTCAACTCAGTAATATCATCAGTATGAAAGGCATAAGTTGTTTGAGGTACCTTTAACTCAGCAGCATCAGAACTGCTATCAGCATTTGCCATCAAGGCATAGTTCTCCTCATCTTCAAAATCTGAAGTGTCTGCCCAGCTTTTCTTCTTTGTGACAAGAGCCTTGCCTTTGTCACTCTTTACTTTCTTGCAGTCAAGAGATATGTGGCCTTTCTCACTACAGTTGTTGCATTTGACATTTGAGTAATCTCCTCTATCAGACTTTCCTCCTTTGCCTTCAGATTTTCTGAAGCCCTTCTTATCAGAACTTCTACCTTTCCTGGAAAACTTCTTTCCCCTTCTGAATTTCCTGTAGGCTATCTTTGTGATACCCTTCACCATAAGAGCACACAATTTCATCATCTCTTCATCAGCATCTACTTCAGGTAGACTTTCAGTTTCTGTATCATCATCATCAGAACTTGATGATTCTGAATCAGATTTTATAATGAGAGCTTTTCCTTTGCCTTTCTTTGAGATAGCCACTTTGGGGGATTCCTCCTCAGCCTTAAGAGCAACTGTCCTTGACTTTCTCCCATGTCTCTTGCTTTTTTGATCCATCTCAAGTTCATAAGTCTTGAGCATACCATAAATTTCATCAAGAGTAGTTTTATTAAGAGCATAGTTGTCTCTTATAATAGTAGCTTTCATATCCCAACTTTCAGGAAGAGCTAAAAAGAATTTTAGATTTGAATCTTCAATATCATATTCCTTGTCCACCAGTGACAGATCATTCAAGAGTTTGACAAACCTGTCATATAAGTCAGTTAATGACTCATCACTTTTTGAGTCAAAGTGCTCATACTTCTGAGTAAGTATAGTCCTCCTGTTTTTCTTGATTGCATCAGTTCCCTGACACCTTATTTCCAAAGCATCCCATATCTCCTTTGCAGTCTTGCATTGAATTACCCTGTTTGACATGACATTATCAATGGCACTATGCAGCAATGCCTTACCTTTGCATCCTTGGCAATAGATGAGATATCTTCAGCTGTGTATTCACTTTTCTCCTTTGGTATGGTCTTTGCTGGCTGATCTACAACTACAACAGAGAGCTTGGTTGGCTTATGCGGTCCTTCATAAATTCTGTCAAGGTATTCTGGATCTGTAGCTTCCAGAAACATAGTCATCTTCACTTTCCATATGGGATACTCAGAAGGTCTCAGCATGGGAACCCTGATAGTCTCATATCGACTGTGGGTTTGAGTCTTTGGAGTTTCTTCAGTTTTGGCGGGCTTGGTTGGATTTTCCAGCTTCTTCAGACATGATTGTTTTGGATCTTTACTGTATGTCTGTTAAAAGATAGGCTCTCATACCACTTGTTAGGTCACACAACACTGTAGAAGGGGGTTGAATACAGTGTAGAATACAACAAATCGATTTAGAACACAAGTAACAGAAAACAGATGTATTCGATATAATAAACTCTGTTACAATGGAACTGTTCTCTCTCAGTGATTAACAAATATCACGAGAGCTGCTAGGTTATAATGTATGATCTTCTCGATGATCGTAACACATATAGTGTAAACCTATGTCTGTGTTTATATAGACACACAGTTACAAGATAACTTCTAATTGATATGAAATATAATTTTGTCTCCTAAAATATATAAATCAGATATCTTATATAATTCTTCTAGTCCTCTAATTCTTTCCATGCATATCTTCTTCTGTATTAGTCTCGATCTTTTTTCCTGTAAATCAGCTTCCTTCCTTAACTGTTAGTCCTTCAGTACTTAAGTTCTGATATCCATCTTCTGATATTATCTTCTGATAATCTAAGTCCTGGTGTAAGTCCTGATTCCGGTAAGAACTGATATTTTCTGTTTGTTAAGATCTGAAAACTAAACATGAAACATATTAGACATGACATCTCAAATATATCCAACAAGTTGTATGACTATCACAATGAATTTCAATACCATGAAGCAGTTTGCTAACTACATGTATCACATACATAAATCCATGTACCCATTCAGTCTCTGTCCTTGTGGCATCTAATGACACAACTCAACCTTAAATGTATACTGAGCTATAATAGTCTGTTTAGTAGATTTTTAGGATATTGTTCCACCTGCTAGGGTAAATAAATATCCAGTAACTCCAGTGGAACGAGAGTTCTTAGCTATAAAACCGGTATCACTGCATCCTTATAGAACACTAGGAAACTTTCTATAACGCAAGACAAGGAAAATAATTCCCTTTTGATATTTAAGAACTCTATCTAATGCCTCATAATGAGTATTGTTTGGACAACTTATATATCTTGCCAACTTAGACACAAAATATGAAATTTGAATATCTTGACAACTTAGACACATAATATGAAGTATTTGGTCTAGTGTAGGTTTCAAGATAATGTAAACTTTAAATATTTTAAGTAAAACTTAACCGAGACATAGGAACCCAAATGTATTCTTGAACGAACGCAACTTTAGAATCTTATGGTGTGTTAAAGATTCTACAACTTGAATAACCAAACTTCTCAATCATAGATTTCTCTATTTATTGAGATTGTAACAAGGTTATTCCTTCAACTCATTCTATCAACTTGATATCAAAAATCACACTGACAACACCCACATCTTTCATTTTAATGACTCTTCAAGAAACTCTATATCTCGTTAATGATCTCAATATTAGATCAAAACAATAAGATATTATTCATATATAAGCACATGATTTCACTAGCTCTAATTTTATAATAGACGCACTTGTCACTTTCATAATTATATTAACTGCAAAGTCTAAAGTTAAAACAGTTTAATCAAATTTTTTATAGCAGTCTCTCAGTACTTGTTTTATGCTATATATAAATTTGACTAATTGACAGACTTTCAATTTATTACCACAAGCTACAAATCCCTCAGACTGGTCCATATAAATCTCTTATTAAAGATCTCCATTTAAAAAAGATGTTTTTACATGTATTTGATGAATTATAAGATCATGTACGGAGGCTATTGCCACAAGTATTCAGATAGTTTTCATTCTGGAAACAAGTGTAAATATCAAAATAGTCAATACCTTCTCTTCACCCAAAACCTTTTGCTACCGACCTAATCTATATCTATCGATTGAGCCATCCGATTTCAATTTACTTTTGAAAATTCACTTACATGCTATTATAGTACACCCAAAAGAAAAATCAACTAAATCCCATGTCCATTAGAAATAAATGAATCAATTTCACTCTTTACATCATCTTTTCAATGCATTGATTCAGAAAATTATGTTACTGTGAAATATAAAATTTATAAATTATGTTATTAATTATACAAATAATTAATGATATACAATTTTAGTTTTTTAATTAGTTTCAAATTATTATTTTTTAATCATTTAAACAAAACCTAAAACAATAACGACCTTCGTAAGCAACCATCACGAATACTAACCATCACGAATACTAAATTGCTTTCATCTAAAAAGGAACGGTTCAATAACTTTTAAGTTTCATGGAGTTAAAGTTATTTTTCTAAAAAAATTGATTTAACAAATTATTACCTGATTAATCTCCTATAGTATTTGACCAATTTGATTTTTATTATCCGATTAAACATCATACATTTTTCTTTATCGGAGTATAAATACTAATTTATTAAAAATTAAAATAATATATTCATTTAAAAAATCATTATATTTAGAAATTAAAATATGATAAATACATATTTATTAATTTATAATTAATATAATTATAATATTATATTAAATAATATTTCAATATTAAAATATATCTAATTTTTTCTCGACTAATCCTTTTAATTAATCTCGAATTTTCGATTAATCTCAAATAGCTGGGTGAATTGAATATATATAAAATTATGGGCCACTATAGGCCACTGGCCCAAACAACAATCTTGACCGTAAACCCCTTCTAGTCCACTCATCCTATCCTTACTCCAGAAGGAACTGAACATCCAATGATCCAACCCAAATTGGTGTGTGAATTTATATGTAGAGAGAGAGAGAGAGAGAGAGAGAGAGAGATTTTCTTGAATGAGAGTGATATGAAACTGAAGGTGAAGAAGCTAAAGTAGTAACTATTTGTAAACAAGTAATGATGTTGCAGCCACATTTTTCAGATCCTGTGAAGCTTAAAACCAAGAAGGTGCTTACAAATTTATATTTTCTGTTACCCTCTTTCTAATTATATATTTTCATGTTGTACAATATAAATTTATCCATTTTGTATCATTTGAGGTTTCTTGAAAATAAGTAAAGCTTTGACTTTTACCTTATGATTATGTTCTTGATTTTAGTATATGCTACTTTACAAAAGAATTAATGGTTGCTTATATAAATCCCTTTTTGTGTATTCTCTTGGGAAAATTTAATAATTTGTGGGGATTGTTAGTTTAGGGTCTATTTATGATAGAATTGCTAGGATTTTTTCGAAGATCATGCTACTTTGGTTCTAATTTTCAATGTTTGCTCCTAAGGGCAATAGAGTAAGTATGTGATTACATATGATATGATGTCTGTTTAGTTGCTTTTGTTTGGCGCAATGTAATTTTTTCAGTTTTTTTTTGTTTAGGCCTCCGGGATTGCTTGTTAACTTATTTTAAGTAATTAAATGTAAAACAAACATGCCCTTATTTGCGTGTAGTTAGTTTTTTAAATCAAGGAAATGTAGTTTGTATTGTGGATGATAAAACATTAGGGGCTTGTTTACTAATAATGAAGGAATTTGAAATTTGTTGTTCGTCTCCAACAGATTATTTTTGAAGATATATTCATTGCTCGCGATTCTGGCACACTTGAACAACTAAAAGAGTTGAGCTCTAAACGTAGAATAATTGAAGAGTCTATTAATGAAAGAAGCTCTATTACAATGGCTGTTGCACGGGAAATGTCTGGAGGCTCAACTTTGCAGTGTGAACAGGTAACAATTATAGAATTATATAGGCATGTAAAAGGTAGCTTATATGTGTTTCTATGTCATGACAAGTTATGAAAGCAAAACCTTAAAAAGTTAACATTTATTAAAGAATTGTGTGGTAAAAAAGCTGAAAACACGAGCAAATAGTATCATAATTTTGATGTTTAGATTTTTCTTCATGTGTGGGTGATTGCAATCAGGACATTCAAAAATTAGAGAAGTACTTGCCATTATTGGAAAATTTTATCTGCCAAGTTCATATGGTTAGTGATAGCCCTCGGATGCTTCAATGGACTTCCAAACTCAGGATAAGTTGGAGCAGTGCTCTAACATCATTATCTTTCTTCAGTTTTTTGGGTCAAAAGTTCTTTCAAATTGATAGTCTGCTGTTTGAGCTCAGTATGATGCTCTTTCTTAATGGTGCACTGCTACGAGAATGGGCTTTTGAACTACTGTCCAAAGGTAAACCTTATTAGTTAGTTCCTTAACCATTAATATGCAAACTTTAATTTTTTTGATTATTACGTATCACTGTAGATATGGTGCAATCTACCACTCTTTTTAGGAGAGCTGCTGGAGTTTATCACCACTTGGCGAATGAGGTTCTTCCCTCTTTACAGCCTGCTCTGCCTCCAGAAAGGCCACCAGAAGTTACATCATCCGTGTGTTCTGTTTTGAGCCTTCTTTGTTTGGCTGAGGCTCAGGTGGAAGTCTGATTTCTCATGTTTATTAGTTTGAAAGCTTAAACTTTTTTGATAGTTTTATTTGCGGAGATAACAATGAACCAAAATTTTCTTACAGGCTGTAATCATAAAGAAATCTGAGGAGAAAGGAAACACACAAAGTCTATTAGCAAAGTTGCATTATGGTGTTGTACATATGCTAGATGAAGCGATTGTTTTATTACAGTCATTAACTGAAGATAAAAAGAATATTTCAGTACGCTTTGTGGTATATATGCAATATGCATATCCATTCTTATATTGGTTGATTGGTTATCTTTTGTTTTTAATATCGTGGTTGTATCTCTATAATCTGGCTTGTTAATTTTCATGTCATTTATACTAGTTGATGTTTACCTACTACTGTAGAAGGAAATAATGGAAACTAAACTTAGTATTTAGTCGTTAGTCACTCTTTTGAAGAAATCTATCAATTTATAAAATTAGATGTAATTGCGTCAAGCAACTAAGGACCTTATTTCTTCTTTTCCCGGTAGTCCTCAAGGCCTTAATAGCATTTGGAATTTTGATGTTCTTTAAATTTTCTAAAGTTGATTGTATTTGCTCTTCTTATTGTTTGTTTTGTTCGACATAAATGTCAAGATCAAGTTTTTTATCTGCTAAAATCTTCTCTTCGTCATCTTTCTGGGTTGGCAGGAATTTCTTTCATTTTGCAAAGTCATGCATGAATTGAGAAATGATATGTACCGTGCAGAAAGTTTAAAGGCTAATGGTCAGATTGGTACTGCAATTGGATTTCTTCAACAGGCTCTTGTAACTGCGCCGATGAATCTACCAGGAAATGAGTCCTGGAGGTTGGTTCTTAATCAGGAGGCCGATAAGTTGGCAGGGTTGCTGCAGAAATATGAACATGAGAATGACTTTGTCTGGCATGATAAGGTTCCAACGCAACTGGAGCTTCCATTACCCGAAGGTAAAAGAATTGTTAATTTTATACCATATCATCCTCAAAGATGGGAAAGAGCATTTTCTTTTAAAATATAAATGTACAGATAGAGAAAGAGCAAGAGTGCCCATTTAGAAATTATTGCATATGCTTTGTGTGTGGAGAACTAGCCACGTTGAGATTTAAGGATCCATAGATATTGTAAAATAGTGACTGATGTGCTAACAGAAACAAGGAATGTTCTGTATCTTCAGTGAATGCACAGTTCATCAGGAACTGAGGATCTCTTTTGGTTTTTATTTCTGTATGATTCAAGGTAGAAAAATGACATGACTTGTGAATATTATTTTTAAGATTTTAACTAATGTCGCCACAGGGTTATTAAAGTTTTTCTAACGCAAATTTCAGTTTTTGCGGATATTTATAGTTTCAGTCTTTTCTATTGTATTATCGCGTCTTTTCTAATGTATTATAATTTATAGTGTCGTAGTTGGGCAACTGTTTTCAGGTGAAGGAATGGCTGATCTGCAGCATAGTAGATGTTAGTGTGCTTGCTTTTCGAAAAGATTTTTTTTGGATATGGGATTCTAGCGATACTATATTTCCATCACAATGGGATTACCAAGGAATTTTGTGCGGCGATAGATGTAGGCACCTCACTTAATTCCGGACCACCTTAATTAATGCGTCACCATATCAGTGTACTCAGCTTTAGTGATGACCATCTTTATCAACTCCAAACTCGGACAGTGTATGTCATCTAAGAGAGAAGTATTCAGTCAATAAAATATTAAAAATATTATCTGTATAATATTAAGAGAAGAAGATAACTGGAACACTAACAAAAAGGTAGATGGTTTTTAACCTGAACATTAGGACCAAAACCACCTTCCTCACTAACATAGTAACACTAGTTATAAACATAACAATAACATAAACAGTTTAGTTGGTGATTGATTTTAATTTTTGACATATTAGTACAGGATATAAGTAGAACAATATCTTCTACCTGAGTAAGGAAAAAGGCACAGGAAGCACTTGATTAAATAGATGTCGCTTTAATATATATCAAAATTCCAAAAAAAAAAACAGAGAAACTCCTAGACATCTGTCACATAACATATGCATCCTGCTACAATGGCAACACAAGTATCCAACATATCCAACATATGTAGGAGTGGAATCAATGGAAAAAATAATAAAGTTAAACCACGGGGTTCCTAAGTTGCTTAACGTGTATACTAGACACACTAATGAGCTCCCCTCCTGCATCTCTTGCTATCCGACCTTGAAGATTTATTTTTCCAAACCATATCATTCTGTGCCCTCCAGATTTCCCAGCACACCATCCTAATTTCGGCTAAACTTTGCTTCTCAAACAAAATCAAACCAATCACCAGAGGTCATACATCAAGTACCTGCACTTGTTTAGGTTGTAGATTACTCATCATTGGGACTTCCTAGGCAGCCTGTAATGGCACTCCAAAAATATAACTCATGCTTGGGTGGGTGGGATACAACTGAAGCTTATTAACTTGTTTCCCCATAGAGGCAAATGATAATACAATTATACACTTAAAACAACATAAACCTAAACATTATGTGCTAAATCATAATATTCCCGGACAATTGGACAAATATCCATAACTTAAAAAAGGTTTATAATGAAATAAAACACACTTGACATATATCTTTGAAATCAAGAAAATTTCATTTAATCAATTGTTCCTTACATACAAAATTTACATCCTAATAATTACTAAACCCCTAATTAACTAGAGAGAAAACTAAAAAAAAAAAAAAATCAAAACTCGAATACTTGGTGTATGCCATGAACCGCAAACACAGAAGAAAGATAAATGTCACGATATGTTACAAGAACGCCATTGATGGTATACTTATAAGGCTAATTCCTATGGTCATGATGTACCCGAATTTTTATCAAATATACGAGAATAATGTTTAAACAAGTCTTTTCTTTATTCAATTGTTCAACCCTTAGAGATGAGTCTTAGCCCCTTTTTATAGGAAAGTTTAAGGGACTTTTATAGTACAATTGGGCCTAATGGGCCTTTAACTAAATAATATCTATTTATTACAATAAAGTTATCTTGAACCTTCTAATTGAGTCCTTGATCAAACAATTGTTTGGAATAACATCTTTAGATTTGTTTTGGATATTTTGGGTTATGAAAATTGGACAAGAAAGAAAAATATAAGCATGACCAAAGTTAGTGAACAACTAAAATAATAGATAAAATAACAAATAAAAACCAGAGTAGGATATGCTTTGTTGCATTTTAATTACGTTATTGCCCTTATCACTTTATGTTTCTATTGTTTGCTTATTTTGTTTGTTTTTCTCTTTCTCTTTCCTTTTTATTCTTTTTTATAATCGTTTCCTTTTTGTTTTCCTAGTACATTGATTGGGTTGTGGCTGTTTGAATTCTCCTTCAACTATCAAAAGGAAGCAATGCTCCGGAGCAGTTTCATTTCTCTTCTATCATTACCGAATTTGTAAGTTGCCTTTACCTCTCTTCTTGATTTCTTTACCTTTTAAAGTTGTTATCTTTGCATTTATTTTTTCATTCTCATTCTTGTAATCTTGTTGGGTGAGATTGAAATTGAGATGGAGAGAATGAGTTCATCGTCTTTTAAACGGACTATTTCTAACCGTGATCCTGGTAAGAGATCACTCGAGGAGGGTGATCAAGAATCCTCTTTAAACTTGAATGATTTAGAGATTCCTGATTTGGAAGAGTGTCATTCTTTCGATTTCCTAGAAGTGGATGAGTTTTTAGCAGGAATTCCCGAAGGGCCCGACCTTCTCCGCCTTTGAGTCCCCGAACCTTGATCAATTGGCGCCCAACTCTGTTGCTCAACTTAGTGGCTTCATCGCCTTGTGTTGTGACAGAAACATGATCCCTCCAATTAAGTTATTTTTCTCAATATACGGGGTTCTATATCACGAGGGTCAGGTCTATTTTGATACTCTCCATAAGAGAATAAAAATCGTGAGTGTGAGGTCCTCGAACTCGGGCTATTATGCCAAGTGGCTGTACGTCGGTGGCCCAGACTTGAAATTTGTATGGCCTTGTAGGAAGATTAGCGAGGCTACCATTGTTTATCTGAATAACTTAGAAAAGTACGATACTAGCTACTTAGATGAATTTCATGGGACGAGGTCAACATACACTCATCTGCAATTGGAAGATCTTAGGTTCTTGGAGATGCCTGACCGTAAGGGGAATGGGCTCGATAAATTTTAATTAGCATGTTTATAACAAAAAAAATTCTTTTTTTATGCTTTGTGACTTATTTTGTAGCTTAACTAACCTTCCTATTTTTCTTTCTCTTAATGTAGTTGCGGGGCCTTCACCCAAAAAGATCTTGAACAACGAAATTCGGAGTAAAATGGACAAAGCAATGTAATAGGGTCGCGGGAGGCGCTGTCGATGCCTCGAAGTCAAGGGCTGGTCCGTCGAAGGTTAATCACTCTGTGTTCATCGAGCTTTTGGATGATCGTGGGGAGAAGGTAGTTGAAGATGTAGGAAAGGTGGTTGTGGATTGCGATCTTGTGGGAGTCAATCCCCGTAAGCGACATCGCCGAGAGGCGGACAAAGATGAAGCTGGTGGGGCTGGTGAAGTAGCCGGTGGAGTTAATAAGACTTTGACACTGGTTGGGAATCATTTACTGAGGGCTAACACAATCGACCCCCATGGTCGGCGAGAAGCTGTTTGGGTCGAGATTCAACCTACGGAGCTTTGGATCGGTGGGTCGGCTGTCCCTCTGCGAGCTTTAAAATTTCCAATCTCCCTCAAGACGCCATGGATTATGATGCTAGGCGTCGTGGTGAGATCGCAGAGATGTGTAAAGGGCAAGCTGGCTGGGTAATACTCTTTACTTTCCATCGTTCGTTCCATTTTTTTTCATTCGTTCATCATAATAATTTATTATAATTGTTGTTCTTGTTTTCTCTTTTTTGTCAGTTCCTTGCTGATTTTATGCACATCTCGGAGGAGTTTAAAGCTGATGATGACATCGAAGCTCGATCTAAGGTAGAGGCTGAGATTTTGACTCTTAAAGCGGAGAAGAAGAAGCTTAGCTTGACTTATGTCGAGGTAGAAAGGCGGGCAGGTGACCTGGAGAATGCGAATTCTGCCTTGTCGAAGCGTGTTGGGGAGATGGAGGTTTCCAAATAGTCGCTTACTAACAAGGTGACGGATCTTGAGACCCGGCTTCGCGAGGCCGAGAAGGATCGTGATGATGAAAAGCCAAGCGAGAGGGTTTGGAACGTCAAGTCAATGGTATGGATGGGTTTTACAAGTTGATTGTTTAAGAGAATGAGCAGTTAAAGATGGAAGTGTAGAGGGGGTTGAAAATATTGCTGATGCGCTTGGCGACGGCTGTGGTCGTTGCTTAACCAGGCTATCACAGGTTGGCGTAGACGTCACCAGGAACTCTTTCTAAGAATACATTCAAGCTTTTGCATAGCCTCTCCCCATCTAGATTTGGTGTCTGGGTGGTGAGCACAGTTTCTTGAACCATGTCACTTTAATTTGGCAACACTTGAGGATTAGATTCAAGTATTTGACTATAAGATGAAGAAATTTTTGAAAACAGATTTTGAACCCCTGATTGGAGTGTTGGCAGCTCCCCCTGAATAGTAGAGGGAGCATCAAGTGATGTGCTCTCCTTGTGTGTGATATCATTATGTCTCCTTTCATACACTTGAATTTGTTCAAGTGATATTTGTGCAGACTCTTTACAGGGTGCACTAGGGAGAGTAGTCTGTTTTTGTCCTTGTTTTACAACTACATCCTTTTGGTAGGATGCAGAGGTGGCTTGAGTGGTCAACTCTAAGTTTTTGGCCTTCTTTTTTACCAAGGGTGACTCAGTTTCTGTTTGTTCCTCACCACTCTCAATAATGATTGTTAGGTTTTCCTGCTTTCTCTTCTTTTTACTCACTTCACCCTTTTGAGAGAATGAATTGGTTGGCTTCCTAGCTTCTAGTAATACGGAAGAAGTGGTCTCAACTTGGGAAGGCCCCTGTTGGTTGTCCTGTGTTTGTACTTCCACAGAGACATGAGCCATAGCTGTACTAGATTCAATATTTGACCTCATGTCAGGCATGGGGTAAGGGTAACTCTTAAACCTCTCCATCATGAATGGAGTGATTTTGAGACTTACAGTTACCTTGTTCTTTGTAGTAAGTGAGCCAAATATAATTTTGGACACTTGCTTACAATTGCCTATTTTTGTGCTATTGATACCATTAAGTAAATGAATGTCTGATACTTTATGATTTAAAATAGACATGATAAATCTATGAAAGAAAATTTACTTACCTTTTACAGCTAGGGGCATTGTGAGCCTGGTGGCAAGTTCTTCCAGGATCAATAGACCAACATTCAAGTGTCGGTTGTGGGCTATGGAGAACACCAACTTCTGCACCACACTTGATATGTTGCCATATCCTATCTTTCTGTAGGTGAAGGCCCTCACTATAGAATCAAACAAGAAGGACCATTCTTTCCTCAGGTTTGTTATGTTCAGACTTTCTAGGTTGATTCTTCCACCATATTTTATGAAATCCATGAACTCGGCTAGCTCATCCCGTGTTAGCACCTCCACCAGATTTTCAGTTGGAAGACCCAAAGCTGCATTCACATCTAACTCATTGAACTCAATTTGTTGGCCTCCAATTGAGCAAGTCACCACCATAGATACAGAGTTGTCATGCATATTATCCTTACTATAGCTGTTGTTCAAAACTCATGCAAGACACCCAAGTACAAGATTAGGTTAGCAGCTAACGCACCTGCAAGATACGATTTAGACAAAAACTTGACAAACCCTTGAAAGAATCAGGGGCCTGATTATCATCAGTAAAAGCAAGGTAGTTAGTTTCATTCTTGGGGATATCAACTCTAACATTATTGAGTGCCATTATTGTTGAGTTAAAAAGAATAGGTAAGAAAAATGAGAGAGAAAGAGCTTGGAACGAGAGAGAAATCGGGTTGGATTTGAAAATTAGGTCACTTTGAGTTCTCGAAGGCGTAAGGATGTGTATGTCGAGATGTTTGGATATTTATAATGAAAGGTAAATGACTTATCGAGAAATAAAAATAAACGTTTGGAATTTGCTTATCGAGAAGTCATATAGAGAAAATAGCTGCATATCGATATGTCATATTTCTGAGTCTTATCGAGAACAAAAAAAACTTATCGAGATGTCAAATACATACCCAGTGTGTCCAAAATTGACTAAATTGTTTCCAATTTTTATTTGAATAAATCAAAATAAAATCAGAATGATTTTGTCAGAAGTATTTTACCAAAATAATTGATTACATTAAAATATCTCGGTTCTGAGTTATTTATAAGTCTAAAATTATACTTGTAGAGAACTCTGTAAGTTAACACTTATAGAGAACTCTACAATGACTTATCGATAAGTCATAACGAAGCTTATCGAGAAGTCCCTCGAGAAGTCGGAAAATTATCTCATCGAGAACTCACTCGAGAAGTCTTAAAATGACTTATCGATAAGTCAATTAGACTTATCGAGAACTCAGTTCTCTATACTTTTGATTACTTTGATTCTGCCTTGTGCTAAGTTTACATATTGAAAATGGAAATCAACATTTATGCAGTTTTCTTAGAATTTGAAAAATTCCAAGCTAAATTTTTAATTTTGAAAAATAAATATGCAGAGATTTCTGAAATATTTATAATTCATATTCCAGTTAGTTTCCAATTAAATCAAATTATTTTGATTTACTAGAAATTAATCTGTTGCACAGCACTAGTTGAGTTCTTGCCTTAGGATAAAGAATTTAACATTCCAATTTCACCTACAAATCTAGTGAAAGTTGCTTCATCCAAAGGTTTAGTAAAAATGTCACCTAATTGTTTTTCCGTTGGAACAAAAATGAGCTCAATGGTATCATTTGTAGCATGTTCTCTGATAAAATGGTACCTTACATCAATGTGTTTTGTTCTAGAATGATTAACTAGATTAGCCACAATAGATATAGCACTAGTATTGTCACACATAATTGGAATTTTGTGTAACACTAGGTCATAATCCATTAGCTGATTTCTAATCCAAAGCACTTGAGCACAACAACTTCCAGCAGCTATGTATTCAGCCTCATATATGGAAGTTGACATAGATTGTTATTTCTTGCTATACCGTGATACAAGTCTTTGTCCAAGAAAATGACAGCTTCCACCTGTGCTCTTTCTGTCAACCCTACATCCAGTAAAATCTGCATTTCTGTATCCAACAGCTTCAAAACCAGTTCCATTAGGATACCATGGTCCCAAGTTTGGAGTCCCTTTCAAGTATCAGAAAATCCTCTTCACAACCATCAAATGTGATTCATTTGGATTTGCTTGAAATCTTGCACACAGACATGTAGCAAACATGATGTCTGGTCTACTTGCAGTTAAGTATAGAAAATATCCAATCAAACCTCTATAGCTTGAAATATCTACACTTTTGCCCTTTTTATCTTCATCCAACTTTGTAGCTGTGGACATAGGTGTAGATGCAGGTGAACAATCAACCATGCCAAACTTTTTCAATAGATCTTTGACATACTTAGTTTGGTTGACAAAGATTCCATCACTTCTTTGACTGACTTGAAGTCCAAGAAAGTAACTCAATTCCCCCATCATACTCATTTCATATTCACTCTGCATAAGCTTGGAAAATCTTTGACAAAGCTTTTCATTTATAGAACCAAAGATAATATTATCCACATAAATCTGAACTAGGATCATATCATCACCAGCTTCTTGAGAGTCTTGTCCATTATTCCTATAGTGAATCCATGTTTGATTAAAAATTCTGACAGTTTGTCATACCAAGCTCTAGGTTCTTGTTTTAGTCCATAGAGAGCCTTGACTAACTTGTATACAAAATTTGGAAATTATGGATCTTCAAAACCAGGTGGTTGTTGCACATAAACTTCTTCTTCCAACTCACCATTAAGGAATGCACTCTTCACATCCATTTAATACACCTTAAAATTAGAGTATGTAGAATATGTAAGAAAGATCCTTATTACTTCAAGTCTTGTAACTAGAGCAAAGGTCTCATCATAATCAATTCATTCCTCCTGTGAGTAGCCTTTTGCAACCAACCTTGCTTTGTTTCTGGTAACAATTCCATTTTCATCCAGTTTATTCCTGAACACCCACTTTGTTCCAATTATACTCATATTCTTTGGTGCATAAACCAATTTCCAAACTGTGTTCATTTCAAACTGATTTAGCTCTTCTTGCATAACTGATATCCAATCAGGATCAAGTAGAGCTTCTTCAGTTTTCTTTAGCTCAACTTATGAAAGAAAATATGCATGAAGACATTCACTTGTAGTTTCACTTCTAATCCTCACTCCAGCATTGTGATCACCAATAATTGCATCTGCATTGTGACTTCTATCCCATTTTCTTGTGTGAGTTTGCTGACTTGTATTTTCTGCTTCTTCTTCATTATTGGTATGACTTCCATAGTTTTCTTTTCTTTCTCCCCCTGAGTTTGTGTTATCAAACTCAGGTGTTTGAGATGAGCTTCCATTCTCATAATTCACTTAATCAATAGCCTCTTCATCAATTCTGTGGTTTGTGTTGACTTCAGATTCATCATCAGAATCACGATCAATGTTGAGATTTTCAAACTTTAGGGCTTCAACTTCATTTTCACTAAGGCATTCCAAGCTTGGACATTTGTCATCATCAAAAATAAAATATGTGTTTTCCATAATCTTCTTATGTTCAATCACATAGACTTTGTATTCAGTTCTCTCCAATGAATATCTCATAAAAATTGCCTCAAAAACTTTAGGGTCAAATTTTCCCACATATTCAGAGTTGTCCTTCAAAATATAGCACTTGTTTCCAAACACATGAAGATGCTTCACAGTAGGCTTTCTTTTAGACAGAATTGAGTAGGGTGACTTTTCAAGATTCTTGTTAATGAGATATATGTTTTGAGTGTAGCATGCAGTGTTCACAGTTTCTTCCCGAAAACTTGTTGGCAACTTTGCATCTTGCAGCATTATTTTAGCAGCCTCTACTAGTGTTCTATTTTTTCTCCCAACTACCCCATTTTGCTGATGTGTTCTAGCAGCTGACAGTTCTTGAACAATGCCCTTGTCTTTGCAGAATTCAGTTAAGGTTGCATTCCTGAATTTTGTTCCATTAACATTCCTCAATCTTTTCACACAATTCTGATCTTCAGCCTGCTTCTCAATCTTCTTGATGTGCTCAATTATGATGAGTGGAGTCTCATCTTTGGAGTGCATAAATTCTACCCATGTGTATCTTGAGTAGTCATCCACCATCACCAGTTGCAAATGTGCACTTATAGAATTCACAGTTTTGCTCTTGTGACTTGATCTTTTTATTTTTCCCATTTGACAAGCATCACAGACTTCATCTTGAGCAAACTCCAACTTAGGCATGTCTCTCACTAACTCCTTTTTGACTAGAGTATTGATTTCCTTGAAATTCAAGTGAGATAGCTTATTATGCCATAGCTTGTTTTGCTCTACAGATGCCTTGATATAGAAGCAACAAATTCCATCCTCATTTGTTGAGTCCAAGTCTGCAATAAATAAGCTTCTTTTCCTTGCTCCTTTCAGGGCAACTTCACCAGTCTTTTTGCTGACAAAAATGCATTCTCTTTTGTCAAATGAGACCTTGAATCCTTTGTCTGCAAATTGACTAACACTAAGGAGGTTCACTTCAAGACCAGCTACCAGTGCTACATCTTTAATGACAATATTTCCAAAAATCAATTTTCCATATCCTATTGTGAAACCTTTGTTGTTGTGTCCAAAAGTCACTAATGGGTCAGCCTTCTCCTCAAACTGTGATAGCAGGGCCATATCACCTGTCATATGTCTTGAGCATCCACTGTCTATGATCCATATGTCTTTTTTCTTTTTTCCCTGCACAAAATGAGGATTAAGTGTGTTTAGCAACCCAGACAGTGCTAGGTACTTTCTTCTTGTTAACAGAATAAGCAGAATCAGAATGAGTTATTTCAGAAAGAATAGTGTTCATTGACTGTTGTGTATTTTCCCTTTCTGATGTAGACCCAATTTTTACTTCTTTGAGTTCTACTCTTAGCTTGTGGCAACTTTTCATCACTTTTAAGTTACAAGGGATGCAATCAAACTTGTCACAAAATGAGTAGGGATCATTTGCATTTTCTTCATTGTACTTGCATGCTCCTTCTACAGGCTTGCTAACAACCTTTTTACAAAAGTGAGTTAGATGATTTACTGAGCCATATTTTTTACACTGTTTCCCTGGAGCATCTGCAACAAATGCAAAGTTGTTGCTTTTGTTTATCCTAATTCTCCTAATTATATTCTTCTTCTTTCTTGCATCTTCAGTCTTTACTTTCTTGACAGGTGTCTTGGAATCTTGGTTGACCATGGTCTTCTTTTCAACTTTGGAAGTTGGAGTTGTTTCTGCATTTTTCTTTTTATTATCTTCATCAGCAATTTCTTACTTTATGATCAACTCTTCTTCACTAAAATCTACTTCACATGCTTTGAATATAGGTGAATCAACCTTTCTCAGCATAGCTGGGACATCTGCATTTTCAGTTGTTTTTCCTTTACCACCTACAGCTTTCTTGTTGCTACTCAAAGCATCATAATCAAGACCAATAGCTATGTTAGTACATGGCTTATTTTTCTCATGATACTGACCAACCAACTCAGATGCATTCCTGAAAGACTTCAACTTTACTTCATTATTTTCTAGCTTCTCCCTCAATACAGCTTCAATCTCAGCAGCACACTTTAGCTTGTTTTCAGATATTTATTTTCTTGCTTGACTAAATCAAGCTCCACAAGCAATAGATCCAGCTTTTACTTCTCACTCTCAAGCTTCTCATTAGCTTTTGCTGGCCTACTGACTTCCTCAGTAGCTGCTACCAAGCTAGTGTGTATATGAAACATCTCCACACTCATCTTTTCCACAGTCTCCTTATATTAACTAGCATTTTAATCAATAGTGGTTAGAGTTCGTACCTTTGATAAAGGTTTTGAAGTGGATGCTTCTCCATGTTCGAAAGCCATAAGTGCATAATTTTCAACTTCTTCATCCTCATCACCAACATTAGTATCATCCCAACTCTTTCCTTCTATAATATAAGATTTTCCATACTGCTTCTTCAAGAGAGCTTCATACTTTGCTTCCAGTTCCAAGTAAGCTTTATCCTTCTTCAACTTTTTAGACTTTCTGCATTCAGTAGAAAAGTGAACCAACTCATCACAGTTGAAACACCTTATTTTTTATCTGTCCACAGATCTTGTTTTGTAGCCACCTTTGCTAGCTGAATTGTTCTGAGCTTTTGGTTTCCAATTATTGTTATTAGAAGATTGTCCTTTGCTTTTGAAAAACCTTGGCTTCTTGATCTTATGTTGGAAAATTTCCTATCCAAGTAAGCCATGGTCCATTTAATCTAGCTCATCCAAGGTGTACTATTCATCTTCCGCCAGCTCCAGTACAACTTGCTTCTGAGGTCCTTTGTTCTTTTGTTCCATAGTTTGAATAACTGGAACCTGATCATCTTTCTCATCTTTACTTTCTTCTCTGTCATTTACAATCAAAGCACCGGAACCATCAACAACATGTCCATGATGTGCTTTTAATGACTTTCTCTGCAGTATTTCAAGTTCATAAGTTTTCAAGATTCCATATAGAACTTCCAAAATCATTTTGCTTAAATCTATTTCTTCTCTTATAGCTGATATTTTTTGTTCAAGATGGTCAGGAAGAGCTAGTATGAACTTTAGGTTAACCTCCTCACCTTAATATTTATCATGTAGCTGCAAGTCATTTATCAATTTATTGAACCTCTCAATAACTTCAGTAATTCCTTCTTTTGGTTTAGCCATAAACCCCTCATACTGTGAAACCAGAATCCTCCTTTGGTTTGACATAAATTCCTCTATTCCTTCACATATAATTTTTATCTTTTCCCAGATCTGTTTGGCTGTGTCACAGTTGACAATGTTATTGTACATTACATTGTCAAGTGACTCTATTAAGATCAACAGCAAGCCACTGTCCAGAGATACTTTTTCTTTTTCAAGTTCAGTGTATTCTGAAGGATCTTTAGGAGCATAATTTGTCGGAATAACCATGTATCCATCTGTAGATTCCTCAACTCTTACCATGGGGTGAAAGGCCTATTCTTGAGGATCTGAATGTATAATAGGTTGGCCAATCTTATGAATAACATCATTTTCTTTTTCGATAATGTGTATTTAGATCTGTCAAAGGTAGGGATTTAGATACTGATGAGCTTCTATGTATTCATTCTTCCAAGATTTTTAATCTGTTTGCTTTCATATTTTGCTCTGATACCACTTGTTAGGTAATGAATACAACATAGAGGGGGTGGGGTGAATGTGTTTTGGATTATTTTTAAGCTTTTTGAACTGTTATGGATGTGGTAAATAAAGTAATCTAACTTGTGGAGATAATATGTTTTAACAGAAATAATAAAACATGCACATGAACACACTATCTTCAAAACTCACATAATTTTATATTAAAATCAAGTATGACTTGCTACAAATTTCTGGGTTCTTTTTGATAAAAAACTAACCTTCTTTCTTGAAAGAGTTACAAGAATTTCTAGATCTGTTTGTTACAGCTAAAACAAAGCATCCAATGTTTACTATATAGAACCGTAAACATAGGTTTTACACAGCATGCAATAGCATGTACTAAACCCTACTTTAAGTTAACTAAAACTTTATATTTTTGGCTTAGTGTATCTTTGAAAATCGTGCATATCTGTGACTTTACCTTGTCAGTTAATCTTGGCATTTGATCTTGTACTCTTCAAGCTACTTTTTGTAGACTTTTCAAATCAGTAATTGATTTGTTTGTTGATTGATAATCTTGGATATGAAACTGGTCTGCATCTTGTACTTTGAGTTTCATATCGAGATCTCCAGTTTGTTATATAGAGAACTCGACATCTCAATAAGTATAATGGCTTATCGAGATCTCTTATTACTCTATAGTTGTTTTGATTTATCGAAGTCTCTGAGTTCTCTAAAAGAGAATTTGGCTTGTCGAGATCTATGAATTTCTGCAAGTAGAAAAGACTTGTCGATATCTCTGAGATCTCTATAGGCATATTGACTTATCGATATCTCTGAGATCTGTAATGAGAATTGAACTTATCGATTTCTCTAATCTTCACATCTTCAATTTGACTTGTCGATATCTTTAAGTTCTCTATTGCAGAAATGACTTGTCGATATCTCCAATCTTCATATCTTCATTTGAGTCGTCGATATCTTTGAGACTTCTCTATAAGCTATTTTTGACTTGTCGATAAGTCATTCTGGAGTTCTCAAATGACTTCTCTATAAGACTTAATCTATGACTTGTAGATTTCTTAACTTAGAATGTTTTTCTCAAAACAGAGTTATTCAACTCCAATCTTCTTCACAATGTCTCTGATGCGTGATCTTCATGATCTTCTTCCAAAGTTTATTCTTAGACTTGAGACTGTTTACAGAAAAAATACTTCAGTATAATCTATTTACACTTTTACAAACTTAAGTGATACAATACAAAGTACAAACTTAGATTATCATACAACTTACTTAGGGTTGTCAATTTGACTTAATCTTGTAATAGTACAGACATGTCTTGTACAACAAATTCGATCATTTCCTTTTCCCTGATCTTTGCTGGGGGCTTCGCTTCTATCCATTTTATTGTATAGTCATGGCAACCATGATGTACAGGTATTGGTTCTTGAATTTTGGAAATGGTCCCACAATATTGACTCCCCACTCAAAGAAGGGGCATGGGGAGAGGATCAAGGTCAACTGTGTCGAAGGTTGATAACTGACTTTGCCGTGCATCTAGTATGCCTCGCATCTCTTGACATATTCTTCACAATCCTTGTGTATCGTGGGCCAGAATAGTCCATGTACCATGATCTTGAACACTAAGTTTTTACCCCCGAGGTGCTTACCACAGATGCATGTACGAACCTCGATGATTGCAAACTTGGCTTCATCGGGGCCGATGCATCGGAGTAAGGGCTCTGTCAAAGCTCGCCGGAATAGGGTTGTTCCTTTTATGCAATAATTCTTTGACTTAAACATTATTGATCAAGCGTCGGCCTTTGCCTCTAGCAGTTTGTTATCCAGGATGTATTATAGGAGGGTTTTGCCAATCCGCGCCACTCTGAATCTCGTTTATTGACTCCATCTCAATCGAGAGGTGTGGAAGCTCCTCGACGTATATCGGGCAAGGATTGCTAGGAAGTTCTAAGGAGGCGATTTTCGACAAGGAGTCAGCCCACTGGTTTCCAATTATGTCGACATTCGATAACTTCCAGTACGAGAATTTTTGTAACACCCCCAAATCCGGGGTCGGGAATCCGGGTTGTCACGAGTTCCATTTCCCTTAATAACACTTAATCTTAATAAACAATCAACTACTGCATACTGTGACCCCACAATATACATACACACATCACAAGTTATAGTCTCAGAGATGCATACCAAAAATAACACAAGTCAGTTTATTCCATAATTCTAAGTCGTTATACCTCGAAAGGGTTTCTGAATAAATTTACATTTACTTGCCATTATTACAATTCATATAGATACATAAGTCTGGTGCATCAAAAGTTGAAAGCCTAGCTTATTGGTAATTCCTACCTCAGCTACTGCGGCATTAACGCCTCCAGAAAACTGCGGAACGTTTCCTAACCACTTGCGAATTGGGAGCTTGGTCCTGTTCATCTTTTCTATCTGTTGTTGTGTGATGAAAGAAGAAAGAAAGGGTGAACAACAAGCCCACCGAAATAATATGTATAATAATTAATAATATATGAGCATTCTCATAGTATTCATGAAAGTCTTGGTCAAGAAGAAATGAACCAAGTTTGATATCTTAACGCGACCAAGTCGCAAAATATTCAGTATATATGTACATATACTTTTCAAAATCTTGGGAGTCCTCTTCCATGCATAATATACACAGAGTTCCAGTTTATAACTATATAAAAATATCATTGCAAGGTGATCTCATATATCTAACCTTGTCTTAACGTTTTTCTGAAAATCTTTGTCATGCATAAGATAATCATTTACTAGATATAAGTTGAAAAGATGAAGTTACAAGATACTCCAATATACTTATATCTTTTCCGAATATTACTTGAACTACCACCGTTCAAGCTATAACCAGTTTCAAAAGTTCATCACATAGATGAGACTACAAGATAAGATTTGAATAGATTCAATCTTTGAAATATCATTCAAAAGAAATGAAGTTACGAGATACTTCATTTAAGTCCCGATATATATATACACCTATATATATCTCATACATTCCCTGAAAACCTCTGTCATGAAAAGTATTGTTATTCCCAGTGGACTAACAATGAGATTTACAGAAGGGAGGTTGAATGTAAATCTCAAAACTTTTTCAAGTTTTGAGTAGTTTCTAAGGCTAAGTGTTTAAGTGAACAAATGTGTGTGAATTGCTTGAAGCTGATATAGATAGATATATATTCAAACACAAATGTAAAGAACACAAAGAACTTAAAAACTTTTCTGGTGGATTTGTTGTTCCACCAGAGATGTGTTATTTCAGAAAATCTGTGATTCAAAGAATTAAATCACAGCTGCTTCCTAGTACAAACTAGATGATTTTCTCTCTGGATATTTCTAAACAGCTCAGGAAAATTCTTATCTAATTACTAGCTGCTACTTGGTTTATATATCACCAAGTTTACAAGTGAAGACAAAACTGTAAAATACAATTAAAAAGATTCTTCACATGTTTCTTCTTCATTTCTCTATCCAATGCAATCTAGGATAATCTGTGAATCTTTGAATACTTCCTTGTTTACATCAGAATGGAAATGCTGCATCTTCTTCATTCCTCCTAGAGGCTTCCACATTCCAGTTTGTCTCTGTCAACCCATGTGCCTCTGTCAGCTTGTGAATTGTCACTATCAACTGCTAATGAACTAAGCATTCGTTGAAGCTTTCATCAGTTGATGCCTTATCCGTTGAGGCTTTATCCGTTGAAGCTTTATCCGTTGATGCATTATCAGTTGAAGTCTTTATCCGTTGAAGCACTTATCCGTTGATGGATATTATCCGTTGAAGCATTAGAGACATCCGTTGAAGCTTTGTTTCTTATCCGTTGAAGGTCTTCAATATCCGTTGATACTTCTTCACTTATACAAAATTACAAGGCATGAAATATTTACAATTAGCCCTCCTATTTGTATATCCATTAGTAGTCAACATGACTGATAATTTCCTACAACATCTAAGAATTACAACTTGAATTCAGAGAATGAAATGTGCTACAATACTAAACTTATTGCTAAGTAAAGCTACTCCTTCAACGGATAGCCAAGATGGTCTTATCCGTTGAGACTACAAACACTAGATTTCTACTTAAGTGTTTTGTTTAACTTATCATCAAACTAATACACATATTCCTAACAAGTATGAATAGAGTTGCAATATCCAATGAATTTTGGAAGAAAAGAATTTTGGCATAAACCTGATATCTTACTGATCAGGCAAAGATACCAATAAGTAACCTTTTTTACTAGTAGATGGATGAATTTCCCACAGGTCATCACCCTGGCCGCATTAGGAACTATGCTAGACTGCCATTCAGCCACTTATGCATTGATGGACTCCCACTGAGCCACTTACACTTGTATGGACGCCCACTGAGCCCATGTTGCTTATGCCGACTCAAATAGATGGACTTACTTCCCGAATGTTGGGCAAGTAATCAAGATGTTTTCTCAAAACAGCAACCTCGTTGCGAATATAAAATACACCACAGAGCCGGATCCCTCAGGTTTTGAGCGAGTATTTAAATCCCCTTTGAAAGGAAGATCTTAAATATAAAAATAAGTTTTGGGAGCCGCTCTAACTTTTAAAAATCATTTTGAAGACTCTAAAACATTTTAAAGAATGTTTAGAGTAATGCTGATTTAATAAAATAGATCAGTCCCGATATGTTGGAGAAAATATCTTAATATTATTACTTAAATAATATTCCCATAAGGATAATCCTTATAAAAATAATTGAAGTAGAAGTTTTAAAACATATACTTGAAATGAATAATAAATAACCAAAGATATACGTATACGAAAGTACGATCTTTATTTAAATAATCAAAAATAAGTTTGATTATCGAAACATTATTCTTTAATAAAAAAAGAATATTATTTAGTAAAATAAGCGGAGTCATAAGTCCTCGAATTAATATTCAAAAGAATATTCATTAAATAAAATAAGCGGAGTCATAAGTCCTCGAATGAATATTCAAGATAATATTAATTAACTAAAATAAAGTTATCGAATAAACCTTATTCGATTAATAGTTTTAAAAACTATATCTATATATATATATATAATATACTCGGGAACATCGATTCCCAGTTTTAGAAAATGTTCACCTTTGGGTACCCTATACTAAGGGTATGCGCAACTACTGCTTATCTCTAGCATAGGTATTATGCAACTTATAAGCATTTGAATCAACAATTAAATATCAAGATTACGAAACAGGCATGCATATATACCATATCAGCATGCTCCAATATATCCCAAAATTTGCTAATAACAATCATGCACTTATCGCAAGATAATGCATATACATATATACATCACAACAACAGTATAACGGGTAGAAAACTTGCCTGAGCGACTGGGGTTGGTAGAAGGCCTGGAACGAGTCTGATAACCTATAAACAACATATAAGTTGGAATTAAACCAAAGTCGCTTAAGAAACTAGGCTTTAACCAATTAGACTTTAACGTTCGCTTTTGCGCTTAACGATTCACTTAAGTCGCTCGAGTACCCTCCGCTCCATCATTTTTAATAAATTAACCATTAAGAATTTTAAGGCGATTATTTCGCGAGTACTCTACCAACTTCCTAATCCACTTTACATAATTGTTTCATACTCTAATTAGTCATTTAAGAGCCTTAACCAAGGTTTCAAAGTAAGGCGAGGAGTAATGGTTCGTTCGTAAAATGCCGTTACTTAAAACGGTCATTTCTCCTAAACCGTATATCGGATTCAAGCGAACCACATATCAAAACGAAGCTCGTAACATATACTATCTAAATATGGCAATGGTCAGAATGGTCAGAATCTAACAGTGAGGTAATGGGTCCTGAAGTTAAGAACAAAAACAGTCTAAGGTAAATCGGGCACTACGACGGCTATGTTTACGCGATTACCAAATTTTATACAACTCCAAATCAATCACAAACCAACTTACAACCAACATTACAAACAAAATCCATCCAATCCCCACTACATCAGTCCATTACTTCATGTTTTATCCAACTCATTCAATCACAACAAAAGCTACTAACCATACTAAGGCTCATTAACTAATAACCAAGATTCAACCATCAAAATCACTACAAACTCAACCAAACTTTAAGCAAACAAGCATAATGATTCCCATATACTATATCAATCACAACCATTCCTAAATACTCAAAAGTAAAGCTAGGGTTTGGAGTTTATACCTTCTTGAAGCTTCTTAACACAACACAAGAGCTTTGAATGCCTAAAAGAACCTTGATCCTTGCTTATATAACCTTAAACTTTCATAAAGATTCAAGAAAACTAAAGTTATTTTTTGAAAGTTACTATTCACCATCTTCTTCCTTGAATTATTGGAAGAGAGTCATGGATAATTGGAAGCTTAAACTCCTAGGATATGCTTATCTAATCATCAAGAAGCTAAGGAAATTACCTTGGATTTGTTTATGGAGTGAAGCTTGAATTTTTGCAATTTTTCTTCTTGAAAAAGAGGAAGGGCCGCCGAGAGCTTGCTTCTTGGAAATGGAAAGTCAATTTCTAATTTTGTGTTATGAATTTTCCTTGGCTTGGTTGATATCTTTTGTTTTTTAATTAATTGTTACCATGGTAAAAAATGTGTCTCTCACAATCAACCAACCAATCATTCCCACTTTATCATGCTTACATCACCCTACTTATGTCATCCATTTGCCACATGTCTTCTCCTTGTGGTGTGATGACATCATCATCCACTAACCTCTTTGATTAACCCCTAATTACTTGGATAATGACCGCTTATCTGTTATACGGTTCGCTTAACTTTCGTTCTCGTTTATCGTTTGAGGGATCATACCCGGGATCTTATTACTTGGTTTCCCCTAAACCTTTCTCAATATTTTATATTCCTTTTATGATCCTCTCTTATAATTCTTGAATTTAAATCCTTTTAATCATGTTACCTTATACTCAATTCTTTCGGTATCTGGTGGATTTTCGGGAAAATTCAAAGTGTTCGAATTTGGATTCTGACGATCTTTACATACACTTATTTACTTTATGGAATACTAATACGATCTTAGAATTTCCATAACAGTACTCCTATATAGTGTGGTCTGATAATTTTCCTTAATCAGCATCATCAGCAAAAGTTACTATTCATCAGGGTTTCAAAAATCCAAAATTTTTGGGGTTATTACAGTCTCCCCTCCTTAAAAGGATTCCGTCCTGGAATCAGATAGAAAATGAATAGAGATACTCTCTTAGCATTGCACTTTCTAACTATCCAGTAAATTTTCCCACATTGTGGTTCTTCCACCAAACTTTGACTAGTTTGGTAACCCTTCTCCTAAGCACTTGTTTCTTTTCGATCTATAACCTTTCCTGGTTACATGTCTATGCGCTCATATGCCCCTATTTGTTTGGCATCCAGATTACATTTCCTTAACATTGATACGTGGAACACGTTATGAACTTGCTACATGTTCGGGGGTAGGGCTAGCTCATATGCTATCTTCCCAACACGTCTTAATATATTCAAGGGTCCAATAATTCGTGGGCTTAACTTTCCTTTCTTTCCGAACCTCATCCATCCTTTCCAAGGGAATACCTATAACAGCACTAGGTCCCCTACTTCCTATTCTTTGTCCTTTCGTGTCAAATGAACATACTTCGTATGTCCATCTTGGGCTACTACCAGCCGTCCTCTGATTAGATCTATTATATCCCTGGTCCCTTGGACTACTGCGGGTCCGAGCATCTTGCGCTCTACAACTTCATTTTAACATAAGGGAGGTCGACATTGTCTTCCCTCAAGGATCTCATAAGGCGACATCTCGATAATGGCATATGATCTATTGTCGTAAGAAAACTCAATCCGCGTTAAGTGATCATTGCAAATTCTTTCAAGTCTATTGCACAGACTCTCATCATAGCTTCTAGCATTATAGCTTTTGCTTCTCAATACTCCTTCTTTTCTTGTTCGTAAGCGTTACTATCTTCCGTACATAATATTATTCTAGATATACCTTTACTCGCTAGAGTTTTATAATCTTTTAATAAATGCGTCAACCTTAGTATCACGAATGCGTTTCCATTCCGAATACCACCATACTTGGTACCACTTCATCTCTAGCTGCCTCCATCTTCGAAAGATTGGTCCTTCGTGTAGAAGTAAAAGAATTTATTGAGAGATCACTATGATCATGAACACTTGTTCTATTACATAGTTAGTACAGAAGGTGGCCAGCCTTTAGTACTTGACAAGCAATTAAACAACATGTGGTATCCTACTAGGCTTCTATCATACAGATAGATAGTCATTCGGCAATACCTCCCCTTCTGGAAGGGTTGTTCTTCTCAGCTTATACAAAATGAAAAGGAGAGAAAAGAACGAATTGAAGAGAATTGTATATGAAAAAATACTGCCACAAATATCTGGCTTGGAATCTACCTCTGAACTATAGAGGTTTGTCATAGGAGAACAAAACATATGTGTATATATATCAACATCAAGTATTATAACATCGCAATTCATGTGCCTGAATATTTACTATTTCATCCATCGTCCTATGGACCCATGCTCTCGCTCGAGCTTATAAACAATCACCGTTGAAACTCTCTCGACAGCGAAAATCGAATCTGGGATTTCATTCTAGACATCATCGTTACTAGAATTCTATGCTTGCACTGCAACCTTCCTCGTATAGTAATACGGCTCTCTATTCATAAGAATGAATAAATATTCAATAGGTAGATAATCGACTTAATTAGTCTATCAATGATAACTTATACATCACCACGACCCGATTAGTGGTACTCAATCTCAACATCCATTCTAATACAACTCTTACGGTTGTAATCGACTCATTACTCGCAGAATCATTGCTGCATTACTATGGTCCATCGCTGACCTACTGTAGTCATTCGTTTTCCTCGTAATCTTAATATCTAATCATACGGAGTCCATATTTGCCATATCAAAATCTTTTAAGGAGTTAACATAATCACCATTCATGATTCATGATTCATGATTCATGAAGAACACTCCAGATCCTGACGTACATTAATGACATGAAGCAGATTAAATTGCAGAAGAGTTTCAATCAAAGTAACGATAGCAGGTTAATACCATTTTTAATCATATATCTTTATTAGGAGATATAAATCTCAAAGGTTCATTTAGACCTTTCGTAACATGATCCTGGCTTATCTCAAGATATGACCTTATAAGATAGATAGCCCGCTCACGGCGATTACATAAATTAAATCTTTACCAAACTACTATCACGGTTGAGTATCGCACAATCATCAGAAGGAATGTCAATCTCTCAAACCATAATAAAATCTTCACGGCTTTAACCATCATCACTGTATTCCTCTGGCACGAGCGCCTATAATTTTCCTCTTACACTTAAAGTGTCGGCCACCTCTTTGGCCTTTCCTGATAGTAAAATTTCCTTATAATCAATGTCATTTTAACCACCTCCAACTAAATTTTCTACCTCATTTCAAATCACTGCTTATGTGAAAATGCTTTCCTTAAGTCCTTGTGGTAAAATAAAAAATCACCATTTCTTTTCCATAAGTCACTGCCTTAGTATTTAAATGTAAACATTACCATGGCTGACTCTCGATCATACTTAGGGCGTCTTTTATCTTGGGCCCTTCTTGCTTTAACAATTCTGACGTTCATTGGTTCAATCTATACTTCTTATGGTTTAACACGTGCCCACCTGGCATTATTATAATTACGCCATATTTCCTTCATCAAAATTTCTATTCTTGAGAACTTTGAATATTACCTTTCTCCTTGTAAAACCTCTAAGGTTATCCTTAAATCCTTTATCAGGTACACCCTAGGCACAGGGCATATCAAGATACCATTTACTAATACCAGAATCATTGTCTATATACTTCTGAAAAATTTCTCCACTGATCCTTAAAGGTTGTTGTTACCTTAATCCTTTCCAATTCATACTGTCAAAAGTCATACTATCTCTATTAAGGGTGAAATGCCAACCTTTATGCATTCCCCTGGGATTCATTTTAAGTTACAGATGTTCTATCCTTAATTTCACCTTTAAAAAGGTACATGCATCCTTCCATGGATAAATCAAGTCATATATCTCAGATAAGGGTGTCTTATTCAATCATTCCCACCTCGATAGTATATGCCTAATTTCACAATTACATATGTATTCAAAATGAGGTCAATCAATATGGCCTTCAAAAGATAACAACGGTTATCCGCTTTTCTTGCCTAATTTGGTAACGATAACAAGGATGTTCTGGAAGATATTGGTCGTGTTCAACGTGAACTTCTTATTAATAATTCCTCATTTACTTTTGTTGTTTATCTCAACAGTCATCTCAATGTTGGGATATCTTTCATACCTGGCGTCTCCCTTTCTGGGTATCATGCCACCGGTCTTACACTTCACATTCTTGAAGGTCACTTCCTTCATCCAATTTTCCTAATTTCTTACCTTCTTGTCTCCTCAGTCTATCCGTGTCTCATTATTTATCCTTCGAACTATCTCAAGGTTTCCTCGAATCCTCCCAACTTACAGGGGATAAAATATATGTTTCTCGTATGCATTCAACCATCAACTTTAACTCATAGTGAATCACCCTCATCCTGACGATTATATACTTTTCTATTTCTATTGCTACGAGTCTTTAGGGTTTCCTCATACCCAACTCCCTTATCATTCCTCAGACTGTATTGCCTTTTTATTTCTTTCCACTTCAGTTTCTCTTTATTTTCCTTTCTCTTATAATCATTTCACGAACCCACTAATCATTGACTTCAAACATCACGTCATTCTGGGATTCTTGTCCTCAGAACGAATCTTTACAACTTTTACAACTTAAATTCATAATTCATCATACTCGTCCGCCTTTGTTCTGGCTCTAAAGCTTTTACACTATCTCTCTATCTTCCTTAGCCTTCCACCAGCAGGTGGCCTCTCTCTTAGGAAGGTAAGTGATAAAACGGTCTTTTGTACTTCATCAATCATTTAGAATATAAAACCATTCCTCTATTTTCTTTAGCCAGGCTCTTGCCTCGATTGGGTCAACTTGTTCTTTGGAACTCTGAGAGCTTAGCGACTTAAAGGTCCTGAAAGAATTTCTCACTACATTATTTCCTCAGGGTGGTGTTTGGGGGGTTAAAATTCTAAGTTCTGTTTAGACAGGTCCATGAATTTTTGTATAGGAGTACCGTCTTGGTGCTCCCTTCCTTGCTCGACTTTTGTTTTCTCAGTCTAAAATATTTCTTCCTATTCCCCATAATCGGGGTCATCGTATATTTAAAATCCTCATTTTCCACTTCATTATGTTTCGTGTCCCTTATATCTTAATTGCGTCCTCCCTGATTATCACATTCAGGGTTTGCCCCAAATCTTACTCTTCGTGGAGGCATAATGCTTTGAGAGATTTTTTTTTTTGAGAATCTCTTGATATTTGTCTTCCTTACTTTGCTTAAGTCTTTCCCTCGTTCAGTCCTTACATGATCGTAAATTATGAATTCTCAAGTTCTATAAACTTCATGACACTCTTAAGTGTTAATAGTGCAATTAACAATATGAACTTATCACAAACAAACTGATCTGAACTGAAAGGAACGAATATATACATAACCATTTGTTCGAGGGTACAACAACTGAACACATGAAAGAGAATTACATCATTTGGCCAGATCGCTTCTATCCCAAAAGTACTACCACAGATAATCATCTAGTCATTAAAAACTAATCATTCATAACTTAGGCTAATCCTCCAAAAGTGGTGCTGCATGTAATTCTTGTCTGATTGCTCAGACTCTGCACACTATTATGGATCAAGAAATGCGGGCATGCACGACATCCCTAACCTGCTCCATTAAAGCGGTGATGAGGTATAAGATAGTCGCAAGTAGAGCTGGATCAATCTGACCCTCAAGATGGCCTCTAGCTGTAATTCAGGTGGTAGCCTCAATCCTTTCCATGCTATAAGCTAATCCTGCCGGAAGTACCCCGCCCTTAATCCTCGGTGTAGTAAGTCGATCCAACAGATCACTCCTAACATTACGGGCCTCAGACAGGCCACCCAAAGTCATATGATAATCGGCGATAAGAGAAGCCTGAGTGGTAGCATCTAGCAGTCCATGGGGTGTAGGTGGTGCAGACCCAGGGGATCCAAATGGATAACCAAGCACGGTATCAGGTGACAATGGTGCAGGAGATAAAGGTGGCATTTCCTCAGTAGGTGCTGGGCTCTGTACAAGGGAGGGAACAAGAATTGGTGGAACCTCATGGATATCTACAGGAACCTCTGGAAGAGGGTCTGATACTGGTATAATTGGTTCTGTGGAAGGCCCCACTCTTTCTGCCCTCATTATCCTCTGTGCCCTTGGTAACTCTTCATCCTCTAGTGCCACCCTCGCGGCCATTCTAGCTCTGGTAGTCGCCCTGACTACGATCATCAATTCCTCAGCGGTCCTCTCTTTATTCTCGTCAGGACCCTCCACGAGATCCTCCTCAGCAGCAATCCCTTCTGGGATAACATCCTCAACTGCAATATTCCCAATATGAATCTCATCCGGTCCCTCGTTAGGGTACTCTATCGGATTCATAATTTGATCTTCAACATGTAATAAAACATCCTCATGCTGATGCTCCTGAACCTCAAGGTTCGGTGCCCCGCTGCCCTATATGATCACGAACTATGTTACTATCATGATATTTATAAAGGTTCCCATAAGGGTTTTAACTGTCGGTACTACGTTAGGTAATCCGACTATGAACTTGGCAAGAGTTCTTATTATCTTAGTGAACTTATTATTTTTAACGTCACATCATCTCTGAGGTTTATAAAGCTTAACTCAGATACCATTTCTGTAACACCCCCAAATCCGGGGTCGGGGAACCGGGTTGTCACGAGCTCCATTTCCCTTAATAACACTTAATCTTAATAAACAATCAACTACTGCGTACTGTGACCCCACAATATACACACACACACCACAAGTTATAGTCTCAAAGATGCATACCAGAAATAACACAAGTCAGTTTCTTCCACAATTAAAAGTCGTTATACCTCGAAAGGGTTTCTGAATAAATTTACATTTCCTTGCCATTATTATAATTCATATAGATACATAAGTCTAGAGCATCAAAAGTTAAAAGCCTAGCTTATTGGTAATTCATACCTCAGCTACTGCGGCATCAACGCCTCCAGAAAACTGCGGAACGTTTCCTAACCGCTTGCGAATTGGGAGCTTGGTCATGTTCATCTTTTCTATCTATTTTTGTGTGATAAAAGAAGAAAGCAAGGGTGAGCAACAAGCCCACCGAAATAATATGTATAATAATTAACAATATATGAGCATTCTCATAGTACTCATGAAAGTCTTGGTCAAGAAGAAATGAACCAAGTTTGATATCTTAACGCGACCAAGTCGCAAAATATTCAGTATATATGTACATATACTTTTCAAAATCTTGTGAGTCCTCTTCCATGCATAATATACACAGAGTTCCAGTTTATAACTGTATAAAAATATCGTTGCAAGGTGATCACATATATCTAACCTTGTCTCAACGTTTTTCTGAAAATCTTTGTCATGCATAAGATAATCATTTACTAGATATAAGTTGAAAAGATGAAGTTACAAGATACTCCAATATACTTATATCTTTTCTGAATACTACTCGAACTACCACCGTTCAAGCTATAACCAGTTTCAAAAGTTCATCACATAGATGAGACTACAAGATAAGATTTGAATAGATTCAATTTTTGAAATATCATTCAAAAGAAATGAAGTTACGGGATACTTTATTTAAGTCCCGATATATATATATACACCTATATATATATCTCATACATTCCCTAAAAACCTATGTCATGAAAAGTATGAATAGAGTTGCAATATCCAATGAATTTTGGAAGAAAAGAATTTTGGCATAAACCTGATATCTTGCTGATCAGGCAAAGATACCAATAAGTAACCTTTTCTACTAGTAGATGGACGAATTCCCCACTGGTCATCACCCTGGCCGCATTAGGACCTATGCTGGACTGCCACTCAGCCACTTACGCATTGATGGACTCCCACTGAGCCACTTACACTTTCATGGACGCCCACTGAGCCCATGTTGCTTATGCCGACTCAAATAGATGGACTTACTTCTCGAATGTTGGGCAAGTAATCAAGATGTTTTCTCAAAACAGCAACCTCCTTGCGAATATAAAATACACCACAGAGCCGGATCCCTCAGGTTTTGAGCGAGTATTTAAATCCCCTTTGAAAGGAAGATCTTAAATATAAAAATGAGTTTTGGGATCCGCTCTAACTTTTAAAAATCATTTTGAAGACTCTAAAACATTTTAAAGAATGTTTAGAGTAACGCTGATTTAATAAAATAGATCAGTCCCGATATGTTGGAGAAAATATCTGAATATTATTACTTAAATAATATTCCCATAAGGATAATCCTTATAAAAATAATTGAAGTAGAAGTTTTAAAACTTATACTTGAAATGAATAATAAATAACCAAAGATATACTTATACGAAAGTACGATCGTTATTTAAATAATCAAAAATAAGTTTGATTATTGAAACATTATTGTTTAATAAAAAAGAATATTATTTAATAAAATAAGCGGAGTCATAAGTCCTCGAATGAATATTCAAAATAATATTCATTAAATAAAATAAGCGGAGTCATAAGTCCTCGAATGAATATTCAAGATAATATTAATTAACTAAAATAAAGTTATCGAATAAACCTTATTCGATTAATAGTTTTAAAAACTATATATATATATATAAATATATATATAATATACTCGGGAATATCGACTCCCGGTTTTAGAAAATGTTCACCTTTGGGTACCCTATACTAAGGGCATGCGCAACTACTGCTTATCTCTAGCATAGGTATTATGCAACTTATAAGCATTTGAATCAACAATTAGATATCAAGATTATGAAATAGGCATGCATATATACCATATCAGCATGCTCCAATATATCGCAAAATTTGCTAATAACAATCATGCACTTATCGCAAGATAAGGCATATACATATATACATCACAACAACAGTATAACGGGTAGAAAACTTGCCTAAGCGACTGGGGTTGGTAGAAGGCCTGGGACGAGTCTGATAACCTATAAACAACATATAAGTTGGAATTAAACCAAAGTCGCTTAAGAAACTAGGCTTTAACCAATTAGACTCTAACGTTCGCTTTTGCGCTTAACGATTCACTTAAGTCGCTCGAGTACCCTCGGCTCCATAATTTTTAATAAATTAACCATTAAGAATTTTATGGCGATTCTTTCACGAATACTCTACCAACTGCCTAATCCACTTTACATAATTGTTTCATACTCCAATTAGTCATTTAAGGGCCTTAACCAAGGTTTCAAAGTAAGGCGAGGGGTAATGGTTCGTTCGTGAAATGTCGTTACTTAAAACGGTCATTTCTCCTAAACCGTACATCGGATTCAAGCGAACCACATATCAAAACGAAGCTCGTAACAAGAACTATCTGAAAATGGCAATGTTCAGAATCTAACAGTGAGTTAACGGGTCCTGAAGTTATGAGTTAACGGGTCCTGAAGTTAAGAACAAAAACAGTCTAAGGTAAATCGGGCATTACGACGGCTATGTTTACGCGGTTACCAAAGTTTATACAACTCCAAATCAATCACAAACCAACTTACAACCAACATTACAACCAAAATCCATCCAATCCCCACTACATCAGTCCATTACTTCATATTTTATCCAACTCATTCAATCACAACAAAAGCTACTAACCATACTAAGGCTCATTAACTAATAACCAAGATTCAACCATCAAAATCACTACAAACTCAACCAAACTTTAAGCAAACAAGCATAATGCTTCCCATATACTATATCAATCACAACCATTCCTAAATACTCAAAAGTAAAGCTAGGATTTGGAGTTTATACCTTCTTGAAGCTTCTTAACACAACACAAGAGCTTTGAATGCCTAAAAGAACCTTGATCCTTGCTTATATATCCTTAAACTTTCATAAAAATTCAAGAAAACTAAAGTTATTTTTTGAAAGTTACTATTCACCATCTTCTTCCTTGAATTATTGGAAGAGAGTCAAGGAGAATTGTAAGCTTAAACTCCTAGGATATGCTTATCTAATCATCAAGAAGCTAAGGAAATTACCTTGGATTTGTTTATAGAGTGAAGCTTGAATTTTTGCAATTTTTCTTCTAGAAAAAGAGGAAGGGCCGAGAGCTTACTTCTTGGAAATGGAAAGTCAATTTCTAATTTTGTATTATGAATTTTCCTTGGCTTGGTTGATATCTTTTGTTTGTTAATTAATTGTTACCATGGTGAAAAATGTGTGGCTCACAATCAACCAACCAATCATTCCCACTTTGTCATGCTTACATCACCCTACTTATGTCATCCATTTGCCACATATCTTCTCCCTGTGGTGTGATGATATCATCATCCACTAACCTCTTTAATTAACCCCTAATTACTTGGCTAATGACCGCTTATCTGTTTTACGGTTCGCTTAACTTTCGTTCTCGTTTATCGTTTGAGGGATCATACCCGGGATCTTATTACTTGGTTTGCCCTAAACCTTTCTCAATATTTTATATTCCTTTTATGATCCTCTCTTATAATCCTTGAATTTAAATCCTTTTAATCATATTACCTTATACTCAATTCTTTCAGTATCTGGTGGATTTTCGGGAAAATTCAAAGTGTTCGAATTTGGATTCTGACGATCTTTACATACACTTATTTACTTTATGGAATACTAATACGCTCTTAGAATTTCCATAACAGTACTCCTATATAGTGTGGTCTGATAATTTTCCTTAATCAGCATCATCAGCAAAAGTTACTATTCATCAGGGTTTCAAAAATCCAAAATCTTTGGGGTTATTACAATTTTTGTAGCATTTCCTGTGCTCGGGATAGGTATAATGCCATCTTCATTATGAGTCTTAAATTCACCATTCACTTATTTCGCTACCAGCTGAGAATCACCAAATATATCTATGATCTTTGCTTCGAGTTCCATTGCAAGCCTTCAGCCGGCGATGAACACCTCATATTGTGCCACGTTATTTGTAACTTGAAATTTGAACTTAAGATTCTGTTAAACCTTGAAACCTTCAGGGATAATTAATATTATACCTGCTCCGCCCGAGTTAGCCATAGACGAGCCATTAATGAACAGTAACCATGCCCTTGAATGATCATGGTCGAGCATTGATTATTTTCTTGTAAACTGATATTCAGCGACAAAGTCCGACAGTACCTAGGCTTTAATCGAAGTCCATGGTTTATATTCGATGAAGAATTGACTAAGCTCAAGAGTCCATGCAGCGAGCCTACCGGTCTTGTCTGGTTTGTGTAAGATCTGCTTGAGTGGTTGATTTGTTAGGATATGGATTTCCCTTGCTCGGAAGTAATGGCGGAGCTTTTGACTTGCGATGATTAGTGCATACACGAGTTTCTCCACATGTGGATACCTAGTCTCAACGTCGCGTAATGCGTGGTTGATGTAATACACTGAGGCTTATTTGTCATTTGCCAATCGCACGAGGATGGCTGCGACAGTTTCATCGGTAGCCAAAAGATAAACCCTCAGGTGTTCGCCTTGTTGAGGCCTCGTGAGGATTGGAGGATTACTGAGTAATGATTTTAGCTCCGCGAAGCTGTTTTGGCAGTCGTTGTTCCACTCAAACTTTGATGACTTTGATACCTGCTTTATTGTCGAGAAGAAAGGTAAACATTTCTTTGATGATTGGGGAATGAAACACCTCAAGACAACGATGCACCCTGTCACCCGTTGCACATCCTTCACAGATTTCGGATTTTCCATTTCAAGTATTGCCTTTTTTTGGGCCGGGTCCGCCTTTATTCCCCACTGGGTGACCAAGAATTCCAGGAACTTCCTGACCGTGAGGCTGAAGGAGCACTTGGCCGGGTTTAGGCGTATTTTATGCGTCCTCGCGTTCTCAAAGATTTCATGGAGGTTTTTCACGTGGCCTGAAGCTTTTGTTGACTTGTAGATCATATCGTCGATATAAATCAACATGTTTCTTCCTACCTAGGCACCGAAAATAATGTCCATGGTTTTTCGAAATGTAGCACCGACGTTGATGAGACTAAAGGTTATGATAAGGTACCCAAAGGCGCCTTGATGTGTGATAAATGCCGTTTGTTCCCAATCTTTATCATCCATCTTTATCCGATTGTACCCCGAGAAGGCATCCATAAATGATAGAAGTTCATTTCCTGATGTGGCGTCGATGAGTTGGTCGATATTCGAAAGAGGATAAAAGTCTTTCGGATATGCCCGATTGACATCAGAATAGTCGATGCACATTCGCCAATTGCAGTTACTTTTCTTGACCAAAACGACGTTAGAGATCCACGTGGGGAATTTGACTGGTGCGGTGAAGCCTACTGCGAGGAGCCTATCTAACTTCCGGCCGATGGCCGTCCTTTTTTCTTTAGAGAATATGCGACGTTTCTGCCTTATTGGAGTTATGTCTTTGCTGATATATAGCGAATATCGAGCTACTGTATCGGAATACCCGGCATGCCCTCAGGGTCCCAGGCGAAAATGTCTGCAAACTCACGGATGAGATTTATTATTTTGAGCTTAAGATGATCTGCTAAATTTTTTCCAAGGCGAGTCATCTTATAAAATATATATTAAATTTATTATATAAGTATTTAATAAATTTGGTTAAAAATAAAAAAATTTATAGGTTTTCATAAAATAATTTCACACTTCAAATTACATAAAACTAAATATATGTGTGTGTGATGAACAAGTATATATACATCAATATATGCCCCATGTTAAAGCGGGAGAATTCTTCATTTTTAGAGGAAAATAAAGCTGAGGATAGAGTTTCTACAAAAAAAGGCTGAGGATAGAGTTTTTTGAGAGGAAAATGACATGGAGTAAATATAGATGATGGTTCTTCAATCAAAAAATCTAGCGTGCTTATTTATCGGCATCTAAAAATATACCTAACAAGTGTTTCCATTGGAGTTGTGTTTTTTTACATATTATCTATATTTTTGAAATTATTGTTGCCACATAGATTTTATTACTAACATGGGCATCCCCTTGGAGATGCTCTGACAGCACTAAATAAAATAACTCAACCCCAAAAGCTATCATATTTAGATACAAATATTATTTAAAACCAATGTATATATGCATCATTGCCACCTCATCTATTACTACAAACTAGTTGATAACTCGTGCTATATTAAATAATGATTATACAAATTAATTTTAAATTATAATTAAAATATATAATAAATAAAATTATATTATTATTGCAATATTCTCTTTTGAAATAATATTTAATTTTCATTAACTCAAATCTTATTAGGACAAAAAAACTCAACATTATTATGTCTCTGTTTTCCGAAAAGACATAACTAATATTTTACACCGAAGCTTTAGTCATGCAATGACCAACACGATTGACGTATAATTTAATAAAACATTAAATCAACATTACTAAGTAATTTCATATTAGATTTTTATTGTTAGATGGATTTGTGTTTTTATATTATTTCTGATTGCGTATATTTTTCTAATAAAATATTCTTTATGTATGTATAAATTTGTATTTGGTGCTAAAATAGAATTTTAGAGATATGAATCTAGAAATTAAAATATATAAATATTGTAATTATAATATAATTCCAATAATATATATTTCGTTAAAAAATAACATAAAACTCTAAATAAAATAGAAATCTAGGGATGATACCAAAATACGACGTAACCGTATTAAGATGAAATCAAGTACCCTATCAAGAAATAATTTAGATTCTACGGAAATATAATGGTAATTATAATAAGGTTTGAACAAGCCACAGAGTGAGTCCAAAATACAGTGTTTATAATATTTATATCATTTTATTAAAATGGAATTTTACCAAAAAATTAAAAAAAAAAGTTAAATTATTTCAATTTTAACACATGACATATTTACTTGGTCGTGTTTTATATTTTTGGAACCTATTTACTTGGGCCAATTTATGAACCTATTTATTTTAAAACATATTTAAAAATAAGATTTAAACCTATAAAAATAATAAAGAGCATGGCTTATAATATTTAAAAATGGGTAAAAATAATACATATAGAATTATAAGTCATGTAGAAATCAAAAAGGATAAAAATAATACACTTAGAGTTATAACATGAATCATAAAAGTTGAAATCAAAATTGGTGGAACCAAATAATGAGTGAAACCAAAATATCACTTAAAAAGTTTCGCTTATTAATAAAGGTTATTAATACTATTACTACAGATAGAGTGAAAAAGTTAAATAATTATCTTGTACATCAAAATGTACTAAAATTATATTAAATTAGATATAAGTTAAAAAAATTGATGTAAATTTAAAATTAGTTATGAAACTAGCATTTAGTATGCAAGTTTTATTTTAACAGCAAAAAGAGACTTTGTTGCTATATTATAACAATAGTTACAATTATTATATTTCGCATTTAGCATTGAACTTACTTTTAGCACTCCGTTAGAGTTGTGTGATGCCAATGAGTGCCTAAGTGAGTTAGCATGAGGTGTCAACTTAAAATTTGGCATCCCGTGTCAACTTCATTTAGGATCACGATAATAAGTAGAATATTATTTATCTTATATATTTTTTAATACATTTTTTTGTTATATTTACTGAAATTGGTATTTTGTGTAATGGGGTTAAATATTAAAGTAATCACTGAAGTGAAGGCCGTATATCACTTTCTTCACTGATTTTAAGGGGATATCGTTTTTATCACTAAAATCATATAAATATTAAATAAGTACCTTCAAATATATATTAAGAAAATAAATATAATTTTTTGTTGAAGTTTATACATTTTTCTTTAATACAACTAGACTCAAATAAAATGTTATGAATTATAATATTTTAGATAATATATTTAAATTTTTTTAAAAATATTTACTATTTACTTTTAAGTTCACGATCATTTTTTTTTACTTAATTATAAATAAATAGTAAATAAAACTTTTAAAATCTAGATATATTATCTAAAATAATAGAGTTCATAAATGTTCATTTGGCTATAGTAGCGTTGAAGAAAAATGTATAGAATTTAACAAAAAATAATATTTATTTTCTCGTCGTATTTTTGGAGGTATTTTTCTATATTTATATGATTTTAGTGATCAAAATGATATCCCGTTAAGATTAGTAAATAAATTGATATATTACTTTCACTTCAGTGACCAAATTGATATTTAACCCATATATGATGCCACTCAGTATATTTTGAAAAAAAAGTGTCAAAATTGATGCGAAAGGAAGAGAAAAAAAATAATATTATTGATAATGTGGTAAAATTTGAAATGCTCTGAAAGGTTCAAACGGTTGGAGTTGCTCTAAGTTAATTTACTATCTAAAACTCCTAAATCTCTCTTTATTTGGTTGTTTTATATCTATGAATTGTATTCCGTGCTTATGTGCAAAGTTCACTAGGTTCACGCTTTTGTGCGAATTTCATTAAAAAGTCGTATATTATGGTTAAAGTAATATGTTTACCTCCCTGGCTTGTGAAAGGGGTTATGAGCACCAGTAGAATGCATAGACTTTCCTACATTTGCTTACGTACATAAAATCTTGTCGGTCCACTTTCCAGAAAGCTCCCTCAAGTTCGGGTATTTAGGTGGCACGGCGGCAATGAGCCGGCCTTCAAATTTTCCATTTGAGTCTTTTGGTATTTTGGGTTCCAAAATAATAAGGAACTGGTATAATAACTCATGTGAGAAATATATCATTTTCTAGAACAGCACACGAAGAGACTCCCTTAAAGATTTGAAAGACATATTGAACATGTTTTGGGTATTAAATGAAATGCATGTCGTCTAAGATAATGTATGTACTCAAAATGCATGAAATAAGTAAAATTAAGTAGTATACGACTGATAACACAAATTTATTAGTGAACACAATTCAAAACTGGTTCATAAGAAAAATCTAGTTCAGGCCAAGTAACTATTTTATGCATACAAATGCAGCCATTTATTTTTTTATACAAAAGGGAAACATTCTGCTGCATAGGTTTTAAAGAAGAATTAGAGCCATGCATATTATTAAATAATATTTTTTTATGCAAGTTGCCGCTTCTATGATCATTTTCCTCGTAGACAGCGGTTGATAAGCATTTAGAGACACGAGCGAGTCTCAATATAGTCCTCACATTCATTGGTTATGTTATACAAAGTCACCTTAAGTTCAAATGAAGAAATTCTCCAAACACTAATTTCAGCCGGCATGAATTTGTGTTGAGTTTTAATTCTAGAACATGAACAATTAAAACAGGTAGTTATGAGATTATAGTGGTATAATTTTTTTTAGAATATTAATGAATAATAAGTTATACCTCCAATTCTCTCAATAACTTATTTAAAAGGGAGACTTATAAGTTGTTCAGCTTCTTTGTTGAACAATGTTATCATCCTCGATCACCCTGTAACTGTACCAAACAAATATTTTTTAGTACCTAGATCTCATTCCAGCAGGTCAATACAAAGAGAGTAGCTTATTTTTTTATACCTAATCAAGCTGAAGGCAATTGTCAATTATCACATACTCATATTAGTCAGTTGAAGCTCAAATATGTGATCGAGCAGTGTTATGAATTATTAACATTTGTTACTGATGTGTGCAAGGGTTTGCCTCATTAGCGCAGTAGAATCACCAGAAAAACAGTGTGAGCACATTTTAGGCTGCGAAAATAGCACCGCCCATTTTTGTTTAGGAAATATATTATTTTGACCTTGCAGAGAAATAGTACCAGCCGCAAAGAAGTGTTGTTGCATTATACTGATTACCTGAGATTTTTACCAACAATACGACAATGGATATAAGATCATTGTATCTCGTGCCTCTGCCAATGAAGCCCGTAATTGGTATTGACCTGTCTTCCCATGCACCATTTTTTCATTCTTTTTGGGGCAAGTACGAGTCAATTCAGAAATCTTCATCGTGATCATATAAATTTATCTTATATCATGATTAAAGTTTTCCTAAAGTCAAATTTACCCTATCTCCTAAGAAGCCTACAACTTTATCATGATTCTGCGGGCAAAGTTTTGGCACACTGAACTCAAGCATAACACCGACTATAATAAAAATATCTTAGATTACCGGAATAACCAAAATCATAACTTGTAAATTAATATGATAACCCAGTTAAATTTAATTCAGGCATGTCTATAAAGCCATCTATCACGATGTCTCTAAAATTTGAGTTTAACACTACACCATAGATTGGTTTTCGCAATCACATTTCAAAAATTTCTTTCAAAAATGGTACTATTGGGATATAAGTTCATGTCTATTGTAAGGGGTTTTAAAAATATTGCAATTGAACCAACAAATTTTGGAGGTTGTTACAAAAAACATGCTATTTCAATACTTTACGTAACCGTTGCAATATATAGAAGATTTGGGCCAAAGATTTAAGCGGGCTTTCTGAAAATTTCAGTACACTTGCAAAATATTAAGCGGGCTTTCTATAAAAAAAATTCCCTGCTAAAGAAAAAAGTAATAAACAAATAAAACACACACACGGTCTCAAACACAAACACACACTCTCAAACACTCTCAACTCCCCGACACCCGCACACTCTCAGACACACAAACACACACTCGAACTCTCAGACGAAGGAGGAGATTTAAAGCTCAGAGGAGTTTAAAGCACGGAAGGTTCATTTTTCCCCAAATTTTCTTTTCTAGAAATGTTCATTTTTTGTAGATGGGTGTTCGATTATTGCTAGATGGGTGTTAATTCATGCTTCTTTATTTATGTGTTCACTCAATTGATTGTTAATTAGGGTTTAATTGACTGTCAATTATTGATTCTTGCATTTCATTTTACATGTATGTGGTAATTAGGGATATTTGGGTATTATTGTTACATGTATGTGTTAAATTAGGGTTTATTTTTAATATTCCGTGTTAAATTGGATTTACATGTATTTGTTAAATTTAAGTGCCCTGTTTTTTGTTTTTAATTTGGTCCACTGTTTAAGTGCCCTATTTTTTTATTTTTAATTTGGTCCACTGTTTTTAAATGTGTTGTTTATGTGAAATTTTGTAGAACATAGGTTTGAAAAGATGAAATGAATATTACGTCCTAAACAAAGTGAAGAATATCGTAATGGGGCTAAAAATTTGTTACGAATGCATTCTCTAATTTCGGTGTTGGAAATGAAGTACAATGCCCCTACAAGGACTGTAGTAATCGCTTTTGGTACCCTATAGATGATGTGTATGATCATCTAGTCTGTAAGGGTCCTTATCCATCATTCGTTGATTGGATATACGAGATTTCAACCTCTAAGTACTAAAAGAAATAAGATCAGGGCTGTGACAGAGGGTTTGGTTTAGGTAATGATTTTGATGAGATGATGGATAATGCGTATAAATATAATGATGATTGTAGAGGTAAGAAGGGGGTTAATCAGGATGCAAGTAAATTTTATCGGCTTGTTGAAGAGGGAAAACAACCTTTGTATCCCGAGTCGAAAAAATTTATTCGTTTAGGTTTATAGTAAAGTTTTACCAGTTGAAGTGCATTCATGGATTTACCGAGTCCTTCTTTACTGCTATACTAGAGTTAATAAAGGACGCCTTCCCCAAAGTTAATCTGCATTCATCTTTTAACACTGCCAAGAATATGATGAAAGAGTTTGGTCTAGATTATCAAAAAATTGATGCATGTCCGAATGATTGCATGTTATATTAGGCTGAAAATATAAATGAAGTTAAATGCAAAGTATGTGGAATTTCAAGGTGGAAAATTATGGATAATGACACCAAATATGTTGTTGATACTAGCAGTACGGGAAACAAGTATAACATCCCAGCAAAGGTGATGCGATACTTTTCGCTGAAACCAAGACTGCAACGCGTATTCATGTGTAAAGAATATGCTGAGCTAATGACATGGCATGATGTAGGACGCATCAAAGACGGGAAGCTAAGGCATCCACCCGATGCCGAGGCTTGGAAGTCACTCGATGCTAGATATCCAGATTTTGCGGTTGAAAATTGAAATGTTAGGTTAGGATTAGCAGCGGATGGTTTCAGTCCTTACCGAACTATGGGTTTAACTCACAGCACCTGGCCAGTTATCTTGTTTAATTATAATCTACCCCCTTGGTTGATTATGAAACCAGAAAATATAATTTTTTCAACTTTAATCCCCGGACCTGTGTACCCTGGTAATGAAATAGATGTTAATATGCAGCCACTGGTTTCCGAATTAAAAGAATTGTGGGATGTGGGTATAGAAACTTATGAATCCTTTTATGATGAAACATTCACATTACGTGCGAGCTTACTATGGACCATAAGTGATTTTCCGGGGTATGCAGTTTTATCAGGTTATAGTACAAAGGGTAAACTAGGTTGTCCAAACTGTCATTATTGCACATCGTCTACCTATTTGAAGCATAGCCGAAAAGTCTGTTATATGAACCACAGAAAATTCCTTCCACCTGACCACAAGCTTAGGTTTGACAAAAGAAGATTTAACGGTCAAATCGAGATAGAGTTTTATCCACCGCCGTTAACTGGAGCAGAAATTGAAGAACTGTTGCATGGATATAAGAATAATTTTGGGAAGCAAATGAAACAAAAGAAGACTTCAGATTGCCCTTGGAAAAAGAAGTCCATATTCTTTGAATTACCATATTGGAGTGGTCATCTAATCCGGCATAACCTAGATGTCATGCACATTGAGAAGAATGCGTGCGATAAAATATTAGGAACTTTGTTAAATATTAGTGGCAAGAGTAAAGATAATCTAAATGCTCATTTTGATATGCAAGAGATGGGCATCCGTAAGGTTCTTCATCCCGTGCTATCCGCTGATAACAAGCATTATGAAATCAACGCTGCTACTTTTGACATGACAAAAAAAGAAAAAGAATTTTTTTGCTCGGTGTTGTTAAATGCTAGGCTGTTGTAATAACCCCAATTTTTGGAATTTTTGAAACCCTTATGAATAGTGTTTTGCTGATTATGCTGAATAAGAAAACTTTTCATGCCACACTATCTAGGGGTTCTTTTATTGATCTTCTGGGATATTATTAGTACTCTATGTGGTATATAAGTGTATGTAAAGATCGTCGGAATCCAAATCCGAACACTTTCATTTTTTCCCGAAAATCCACCAGATACCGAAAGAATTTAGTATAAGGTAACAGGATAAAAAGGATTTAAATTCAAGAATTGTAAGAGAGGATCATAAAAGGAATATAATGTATTGAGAAAGGTTAAGGGAACTCAAGTAATAAGATCCCAGGTATGATCCCTCAAACGATAAACGAAAATGAAAGTTAAGCGAACCGTATAACAGATCAGCGGTCATTAGCCAAGTAATTAGAAGCTAATCAAAGAGATTAGTGGGGATGATGTCATCAAACCAATGAGAAGAGGAGAAAGGTGGGAGGGTGACATCACATGGCGACATAAGCATGACTAATTTATGAACCTATTTATTTTAAAACATATTTAAAAATAAGATTTAAACCTATAAAAATAATAAAGAGCATGGCTTATAATATTTAAAAATGGGTAAAAATAATACATATAGAATTATAAGTCATGTAGAAATCAAAAAGGATAAAGATAATACACTTAGAGTTATAACATGAATCATAAAAGTTGAAATCAAAATTGGTGGAACCAAATAATGAGTGAAACCAAAATACCACTTAAAAAGTTTCGCTTATTAATAAAGGTTATTAATACTATTACTACAGATAGAGTGGAAAAGTTAAATAATTATCTTGTACATCAAAATGTACTAAAATTATATTAAATTAGATATAAGTTAAAAAAATTGATGTAAATTTAAAATTAGTTATGAAACTAGCATTTAGTATGCAAGTTTTATTTTAACAGCAAAAAGAGACTTTGTTGCTATATTATAACAATAGTTACAATTATTATATTTCGCATTTAGCATTGAACTTACTTTTAGCACTCCGTTAGAGTTGTGTGATGCCAATGAGTGCCTAAGTGAGTTAGCATGAGGTGTCAACTTAAAATTTGGCATCCCGTGTCAACTTCATTTAGGATCACGATAATAAGTAGAATATTATTTATCTTATATATTTTTTAATAGATTTTTTTGTTATATTACTGAAATTGGTATTTTGTGTAATGGGGTTAAATATTAAAGTAATCACTGAAGTGAAGGCCGTATATCACTTTCTTCACTGATTTTAAGGGGATATCATTTTTATCACTAAAATCATATAAATATCAAATAAGTACCTTCAAATATAAATTAAGAAAATAAATATAATTTTTTGTTGAAGTTTATACATTTTTCTTTAATACAACTAGAATCAAATAAAATGTTATGAATTATAATATTTTAGATAATATATTTAAATTTTTTTAAAAATATTTACTATTTACTTTTAAGTTCACGATCATTTTTTTTACTTAATTATAAATAAATAGTAAATAAAACTTTTAAAATCTAGATATATTATCTAAAATAATAGAGTTCATAAATGTTCATTTGGTTATAGTAGCGTTGAAGAAAAATGTATAGAATTTAACAAAAAATAATATTTATTTTCTCATCGTATTTTTGGAGGTATTTTTCTATATTTATATGATTTTAGTGATCAAAATGATATCCCGTTAAGATTAGTAAATAAATTGATATATTACTTTCACTTCAGTGACCAAATTGATATTTAACCCCATATGATGCCACTCTTTAGAGTATATTTTGAAAAAAAAGTGTCAAAATTGATGTGAAAGGAAGAGAAAAAAAATAATATTATTGATAATGTGGTAAAATTTGAAATGCTCTGAAAGGTTCAAACGGTTGGAGTTGCTCTAAGTTAATTTACTATCTAAAACTCCTAAATCTCTCTTTATTTGGTTTTTTTATATCTATGAATTATATTCCGATTCACTGCTTATGTGTAAAGTTCACTAGGTTCACGCTTTTGTGCGAATTTCATTAAAAAGTCGTATATTATGGTTAAAGTATATGTTTACCTCCGTGGCTTGTGAAAGGGGTTATGAGCACCAGTAGAATGCATAGACTTTCCTACATTTGCTTACGTACATAAAATCTTGTCGGTCCACTTTCCAGAAAGCTCCCTCAATTTCGGGTATATAGGTGGCACGGCGGCAATGAGCCGGCCTTCAAATTTTCCATTTGAGTTTTTTGGTATTTTGGGTTCCAAAATAATAAGGAACTGGTATAATAACTCATGCGAGAAATATATCATTTTCTGGAACAGCACACGAAGAGACTCCCTTAAAGATTTGAAAGACATATTGAACATGTTTTGGGTATTAAATGAAATGCATGTCGTCTAAGATAATGTATGTACTCAAAATGCATGAAATAAGTAAAATTAAGTAGTATACGACTGATAACACAAATTTATTAGTGAACACAATTCAAAACTGGTTCATAAGAAAAATCTAGTTCAGGCCAAGTAACTATTGTATGCATACATACACCCCCAGATCCGGGGTCAGGGATCCGGGTCGTCACGGTCTTTCTTTCCACAATATCACTTAACTGAATTAATAATAAATAATCTCATGCTGTGACCCCACACTAACACACACCACAACCCGTTATAGTCTCAGAGATGAAATTGAAATAAGTACAAGTCTTTGAATCCACAATTTAAAACTTATTACAACCCAAAATGATTACTTGATAAGTTTACAATTAATTTCCATTATCTGCCACAAGTTATAATTATACATAATTGATTCACAAAAGTAGAAGGTCTGATCTATAGATAGATCTACCTCTGCAGCTATAGCAGCTATGATCTCAACGGGAAGGCGCGGGGCACTTCCCACACTATTGCGCTGGGTCTGCTTGAGTCTGGCCATCTTTCCTAACTGTTGTTGTGTGATGAAGAAATAAAGCAAGAGTGAGCATTACAGCTCGCAAGATAATATATAGTGTAAACAATAATGCAAGTATCTAAATGGATAACTTAATAAAATCATTTATCAAGTGTAAGATAATTACTTACTGGATATAAGCAAAAACAAGGGATGAAGTTACCAAATACTTCACTATACTTATATCATTTATAAAGCTACTTGAACTACCACTGTTCAAAGTATAATGAGCTTTCAACAGTTCATCACATAGATGGGACTACAAGACAAGATTTGAATAGACTAAATCTTTGAAGTATTATTGAATGAAATGAAGTTATGATATACTTCATTAAGTCCCGATATATATATATCCACATATATATCTCTTTATACATTTCCTGAAAACCTCTGTCATGTAAAGTATGAACAGAGTTTGTAACATCCAATGAATTTTTGGAAAGGAAAAGAATTGTGGCATAAACCCGATATCTTGCTGATCAGGCAAAGATACCAATAAGTAACCTTTTCTACTAGTAGATGGACGAATTCCCCACTGGTCATCACCCTGGTCACAATAGGACCTTATGTTGGACTGCCACTCAGCCACTTACGCATTTGATGGACTCCCACTGAGCCACTTACACTTTCATGGACGCCCACTGAGCCGATGTTGCTTATGCCGACTCAATAGATGGACTTACTTCCCGAACGTTGGGTAAGTAATCAATTCATTAATCAAAACAGCAACCTCGTTACGAATGTAAAATACACCACTGAGCCGGATCCCTCAAGTTTTGAGCGAGTATTTACATCCCCTTCGAAAGGAAGATCTTAAATATGAAAATGAGTTTTGGGATCCGCTCTAACTTTTAAAATCATTTTAAATACTCGAAAACACATTAAAGAGTGTTTGGAGTAATGCTGATTTAATAAAGTAAATCAGTCCCAATATATTAGAAAATATCTGAATATTATTATTTAAATAATATTCCCATAAAGAATAATCTTTATAAAAATAATTGAAGTAGAAGTTGTAAAACTTATACTTGAAATGAATAGTAAATAACCAAAGATATACTTATACGAAAGTAATATCTTTATTTGAATAATCAAAAGTAAGTTTGATTATCGACAAATTATTCTTTAATAAAATAAAGTATATTATTCAGTAAATAATCGGAGTCATAGATCCTCAAATGAATATTCAAATAATATTCATTAAATAATATAAACTGAGTCATAAGTCCTCGAATGAATATTCCAGTAATATTCATTAAATAATATAAACTGAGTCATAAGTCCTCGAATGAATATTCAAGTAATATTCATTAAATAATATAAACTGAGTCATAAGTCCTCAAATGAATATTTAAGTAATATTCATTAAATAATATAAAGTTATCGAATAAACCTTATTCGATTAATAGTTTTGAAAACTATATCAATATATATATATAACATATACTCGGGAACATCTACTCCCGGTTTTGGAAAAGGGTTCACCTTTGGGTCCCCTATCCTCAGGGTATACGCAACTACTGCTTATCTCTAGCATAGGTATTATGCAACTAATAAGCATTTGAACCAACAGATATATATCAAGATTACGAAACAGACATGCATATATACCATATCACATGCTCCAATATATCGCAAGAATTTGCTAATAACAATCATGCATCTATCACAAGATAATGCATATGTACATATACATCACAACAACAGTTATACGGGTAGAAAACTTGGCTGAGCGACTAGGGGTTACAAATGGCTTGGGACGAGTCTGATAACCTATAAACAACATATAAGTTGGAATTAAACCAAAGTCACTTATAAACCTATACTTTAACCAATTTAGACTCTAACGCTCGCTTTGCGCTTAATGATTCTCTTAAGTCGCTCGAGTACCCTCGGCTCCACCATTTTTAATAAATTAACCATTACGAGTTTTAAGGCGATTCTTTCGCAAGTGTCTTACCAACTTCCTATTACACTTTACATAAATGTTTCATACTCCAATTAGTCCTTTAAGGTCTTTAACCTATGTTTCAAAGTAAGGCGAGGGGTAATGGTTCGTTCACGAAACGCCGTTACTTAAAACGGTCGTTTCTCCTAAACCGTACATCGGAATCAAACGAACCACATATCAAAACGAAGCTCGTAACATGAACTATCTAATCATGGCAATGGTCAAAACCTAGCAGTGAGTTAACGGGACCTAATGTTAAGAGCAAAAACAGTCTAAAGTAAATCGGACATTACGACGGCTATGTTTACGCGATTACCAATTTTATTCTAGTCCAAACCAACCCACAATCAACCCACAATCACAACCCAATAAAACCTCCATCCATAATTCACCATAACAGCCCCAACAACTCAACATTATCAATTTATACTATTCTTAAACATGAATTTAAACTATACTTAAGCTCATTAATCAATACTCCAAGAATTATAACTCCAAAACATTACAACACCGACTATCCTCTACATTCACAACAAACAAGCCTCTCGTGAACTATAACAACATAACTAAACCTAATACTCAAGTAAAGTTAGGGTTTGGAGGGGTTATACCTTCCTTGGAGAGTGGAGAATCAAGTAACTAGCTTGGAATCACCCTTAAAAGTCCTTATCCAAGCTTAATTTAAACAAAAACTCAAGAACAAAAATATTAGTTCTTGAAAAACACTATTCACCATCTTCTTCCATGATTTTTAGGAAGAGATTGTGAATGATTTAGGAGTTCAAACTTATAGGATAGCTATATCTATGCATAAGGAGTCTTGGATAATTACCTTTCTAATTAACAAAGCTTGGAACTAAGATTTTGAATTTCTTGCTTTGAAGAAGAAGAAAAAGCCGAGAGCTTTTTGGATGAAGAAATGAAATAATTTTGTGTATTGGTGAAATGATTTGTTGGTTGGTTGATTTTGATTTGTTTTGTTTTGTTTTCTTACCTTTTACCATGGTAACTTTTGTGTGGTTCTAAATTAACCAACAACACACTTGCTTTGGTCATGCTTATGTCACCATGTGATGTCACCCTCCCACCTTTGTCCTCTTCTCATTGGTTTGATGACATCATCCCCACTAATCTCTTTGATTAGCTTCTAATTACTTGGCTAATGACCCCTGATCTGGTATACGGTTCGCTTAACTTTCGTTTTCGTTTATCGTTTGAGGGATCATACCCGGGATCTTATTACTTGGGTTCCCTTAACCTTTCTCAATACATTATATTCCTTTTATGATCCTCTCTTACAATCCTTGAATTTAAATCCTTTTTATCCTGTTACCTTATACTAAATTCTTTTGGTATCTGGTGGATTTTCGGGAAAAAATCAAAGTGTTCGGATTTGGATTCTGACGATCTTTACATACACTTATATACCACATAGAGTACTAATAATATCCCAGAAGATCAATAAAATATAAGATATAAGGAACCCATAATATAAGAATAGTATAAATTGATAATGTTGAGTTGTTGGGGCTGTTATGGTGAAGTATGGCTGGAGTTTTGATTGGGTTGTGATTGTGGGTTGATTGTGGGTTGGTTTGGAGTAGAATAAAATTGGTAATCGCGTAAACGTAGCTGTCGTAATGTCCGATTTACTTTAGACTGTTTTTGCTCTTAACATTAGGACCCGTGAACTCACTGCTAGGTTTTGACCATTGCCATGATTAGATAGTTCATGTTACGAGCTTCATTTTGATATGTGGTTCGTTTGATTCCGATGTACGGTTTAGGAGAAACGACCGTTTTAAGTAACGGCGTTCGCGAACGAACCATTACCCCTCGCCTTACTTTGAAACATAGGTTAAAGAACTTAAAGAACTAATTGGAGTATGGAACATTTATGTAAAGTGTAATAGGCAATTGGTAAGACACTCGCGAAAGAATTGCCTTAAAACTCGTAATGGTTAATTTATTAAAAATGGTGGAGCCGAGGGTACTCGAGCGACTTAAGAGAATCATTAAGCGCAAAGCGAGCGTTAGAGTCTAAATTGGTTAAAGTATAGGTTTATAAGTGACTTTGGTATAATTCCAACTTATATGTTGTTTATAGGTTACCAGACTCGTCCCAATCCATTTGTAACCCCCAGTCGCTCAGGCAAGTTTTCTACCCGTATTACTGTTGTTGTGATGTATATGTGTATATGCATTATCTTGTGATAGATGCATGATTGTTATTAGCATATTCTTGCGATATATTAAAGCATGTGATATGGTATATATGCATGTCTGTTTCGTAATCTTGATATATATCTGTTGGTTCAAATACTTATTAGTTGCATAATACCTATGCTAGAGATAAGCAGTAGTTGCGTATACCCTGAGGATAGGGGACCCAAAGGTGAACCCTTTTCTAAAACCGGGAGTAGATGTTCCCGAGTATATGATATATATATATATATATATATATATATATATATATATATATATATATATTTATATATATATATATTGATATAGTTTTCAAAACTATTAATCGAATAAGGTTTATTCGATAACTTTATATTATTTAATGAATATTACTTAAATATTCATTTGAGGACTTATGACTCAGTTTATATTATTTAATGAATATTACTTGAATATTCATTCGAGGACTTATGACTCACTTTATATTATTTAATGAATATTACTTGAATATTCATTCGAGGACTTATGACTCAGTTTATATTATTTAATGAATATTACTTGAATATTCATTCGAGGACTTATGACTCACTTTATATTATTTAATAAATATTACTTGAATATTCATTTGACGACTTATGACTCAGTTTATATTATTTAATGAATATTATTTGAATATTCATTTGAGGACCTATGACTCCGATTATTTACTGAATAATATTCTTTATTTTATTAAAGAATAATGTGTCGATAATCAAACTTACTTTTGATTATTCAAATAAAGATATTACTTTCGTATAAGTATATCTTTGGTTATTTACTATTCATTTCAAGTATAAGTTTTACAACTTCTACTTCAATTATTTTTATAAAGATTATTCTTTATGGGAATATTATTTAAATAATAATATTCAGATATTTTCTAATATATTGGGACTGATTTACTTTATTAAATCAGCATTACTCCAAACACTCTTTAAAGTGTTTTCGAGTCTTTAAAATGATTTTAAAAGTTAGAGCGGATCCCAAAACTCATTTTCATATTTAAGATCTTTCTTTCGAAGGGGATGTAAATACTCGCTCAAAACTTGAGGGATCCGGCTCAGTGCTGTATTTTACATTCGTAACGAGGTTGTTGTTTTGATAAATGAATTGATTACTTACCCAACGTTCGGGAAGTAAGTCCATCTATAGAGTCGGCATAAGCAACATGGGCTCAGTGGGCGTCCATGAAAGTGTAAGTGGCTCAGTGGGAGTCCATCAAATGCGTAAGTGGATGAGTGGCAGTCCAGCATAAGGTCATATTGCGACCAGGGTGATGACCAGTGGGGAATTCGTCCATCTACTAGTAAAAAAGATTACTTATTGGTATCTTTGCCTGATCAGCAAGATATCGGGTTTATGCCACAATTCTTTTCCTTTCCAAAAATTCATTGGATGTCACAAACTCTGTTCATACTTTACATGACAGAGGTTTTCAGGAAATGTATAAAGAGATATATATGTGGATATATATATCGGGACTTAATGAAGTATATCATAACGTCATTTCATTCAATAATACTTCAAAGATTTAATCTATTCAAATCTTGTCTTGTAGTCCCATCTATGTGATGAACTGTTGAAAGCTCATTATACTTTAAACAGTGGTAGTTCAAGTAGCTTTATAAATTATATAAGTATAGTGAAGTATTTGGTAACTTCATCCCTTGTTTTTGCTTATATCCATTAAGTAATTATCTTACACTTGATAAAGGATTTTATTAAGTTATCCATTTAGATACTTGCATTATTGTTTACACTATATATTATCTTGTGAGCTGTAATGCTCACTCTTGCTTTATTTCTTCATCACACAATAACAGTTAGGAAAGATGGCCAGACTCAAGCAGACCCAGCGCAAGAGCGTGGGAAGCGCCCCGCGCCTTCCCGTTGAGATCATAGCTGCTATAGCTGCAGAGGTAGATCTATCTGTAGATCAGACCTTCTACTTTTGGGAATCAAATATGTATAATTATAACTTGTGGCGGATAATGGCAATTAATTGTAAACTTATCAAGTAATCATTTTGGGTTGTAATAACTTTTAAATTGTGGAATCAAAGACTTGTACTTATTTCAATTTCATCTCTGAGACTATAACGGGTTGTGGTGTGTGTTAGTGTGGGGTCACAGCCTGAGGTTATTTATTATTAATTCAGTTAAGTGATATTGTGGAAAGAAAGACCGTGACGACCCGGATCCTTGACCCCGGATCTGGGGGTGTTACAGCTGCCTTATGGATGTGCAGCTAATATCAGCCGTTGTGTGCAAATGAGTGAAAGAAAAATCTACGGATACAAAAGCCATGATGCACACTTCATTCTTCAATACTTGCTACAATTTGTTGTGATTAAAACATTGGATCCAGAGGTTGCAATACCTTTGATTAGGCTGGGTTCATTTTTTAGGGACATATGTGGGAAAGTTATAGATTTGGAGGATGTTCCGAAGTTGCAAGAAGAAATTATAGAAATACTTTTCCAATGTGAAATAATCTTTCAATAGATTATACCAAAAAGATGATCCATTTGTTTTAGCTACGCAAGTACAACAAATTTTTTATATTCAAGATTGTACAGAACAACATTTATATTATGTTGTTAAAAAAATGCCTAGGGAGTGTAATGATAAATTACAAGGAAGTGATGTTCTTGAGGAAGTCAGTGAGCCTACTATGCATGATGTGCCAATACATTTTGATATGAAAAATCGGGCAGCTGATGGTGTCAATTGGTATAGAGACGACGTGCCAAGACGACAGATTCCTATTAATGATGAGCAAGTAAATGAAGAACTTGGCGAATGACCGGACTTGAATTAGTTGTTGTATTTTCCATTTGCTGCTACTTGTAGTATGACTTTTTTATCAGTACTTGAATTAATTGTTGTATCTTGAATTGGCTGCTACTTTTGCATTCTGATATTAATATTAGCACTTTTTATTTTGTATTTGTTGTTACTTGTAATGTGTTTTTTATCGTACTTAAAATAATGTAATGAATTCTGATATTAATATCATCACTTTTTATTTTGTATTTTCTGCTACTTGTATTTTATGAAATTATTTCCCCCTAGTCATTTCTATATTGTGACATTAGTTGTTTCACTAATTAATTTTTTATATTTTAATTTCAGGATGACGAACTATTTCTTTCTTAGGTTTCATCACATGGGCCAGTTTCTGGAAACTAAATACCTAGGTGGCATTTGTACAAAGATTCCTACTGCCATGGAAGCTGATAAATTTTCATTCTCGATAATTATGGAGCATGTAATAGAAGACTGCAAATACACCAAAATTGAAGGACTTTATGTCAAGAAAGCTGGAGGTGGTTGGAAAATTATTAGTAATGATGCTGAGGCAAATGAACTCGTAAAAGGATTGGCTGATGGTGCATATTCAGATATGTATATCGATACTTTTGTTGACAAAGCAATAGAGCCGACAAAACAAATGCAGCCTCATGTGATAATACGACCACGGACAAGTTTCTTTGAAGGTAAAATTGTATTTCTCAAATCATGTTTATTACAAATGCATTTAAGTTGTAAAATGTATCTGTTTTTTGTCTTTGCTATTTTTCTAGGTCAAGAATTGCAATTGAAATGCAAGTTTGTGACAATACAGGGGATACAACAAGAACATGCTGAGAAGAAGAAATTGGCAAATGATAGCCAACAGTTGGTCGTTAAGAAGTCGGGACCGAGAGAAGAAGTTGCAGTTGTACAAGAAAATGCAGAGAAGAAGAAACTGGCTGATTGCATGTTGGTTATTGAAGGTGAAGGGCATCACGCAACCAAAAAGGAAACCAAAAAGATAAAACAAAAGAATGCAAAAGGAAATGCTGAAAAAGCAATTCACTCGGAGGTAATTTAGTTTAAAAATAAATGTTGAATGCTCTGTTTTTTCTATTTTATTTACCATAGTATTTTAGATTATTATTTGTTTGTTAAGGTTTGCTCTATCATTTTGCTGGTAGTTAGAGGTACTTAGAGGAGACCAGACTAAAAAAATTGGCTGGTAGTTTGAATTCTGAGAAATCGAAAAAAATAAAAAAATCACTTGAAGAGTGTTGGGCCGAGTGTGACAGAGAATATACTCCAGGCCATGATAGCTTGGAAAATAGTGAAAATGAAGAAGTTCCCACGATACATGTATCACTATCAAATGCATAGTTTGTTTTAATTATTTGTTCATATTTTTATGATGATATTTTCTATGGAAATCGATTAATTTAGTCTATGTTTTATGTTTATGCAGAAAATAGAAAAAGTGCAGACGGTGAAGGCTGTCACCAAGCCATTGACGTGTTCACAAACATTGAATAATGTTGCGACTACACATGAGGTACAATAAGTTTATATTTATAAGAAAATGACCCTCCAATTTATTTGCCATACTAATTATATAATCCAATGAGTGGTATTTAACTTGTTTTAGCTTGTTTTAACATTAATAAGAACATGACCCTCCAATTTATTTGCCTTACTTTTTGCAAGGCCAATGTGGAAGAGATTGTGCAACCAATACATGGTGATCTGGGACCATTACCACCTCCCCCACCACTACCTACTGATTTGGCACAATTTAAAAAACTGAAAAGGGCAATGGATAATGATGGAGTTGGTACGATGAGCGCATATATGGCTCTGAAAAAAACTCAGCTGGAACAGGAAGCCACACATGTCATTGATGCTGAAGAAGAAGATTTGGGGAAGATTGATGACACGGTTGTAATTGTTGGAGGTATAATTCAACACATACCTAAGAGATTAGGTATTTTCTAGCAATTTATGATTATAGTTTTGTTTATCTTCTTTGATAGATACAACTAAACCCAAGAGGCGTAGAGGACCTTCAAAAATGAACCATATCTTCACCAAAAAATTAGAAGACAGACCGGTGATTACCTTGAATAAAAAGCTTCAACCGGTGGCTGAAATTAGTAAAATAAGAGCCGAGTTGAGTAGCTTTGTGGGGACTCTAGCAAGGCAATGTGTGCCACTTGATTATATTAATTGGAGTGTGGTTCCTGAAAGCCATAAAAATAGTTGGTGGGAGTATGTCCAGGTGAACACCATCAAATATATTTTCTTAGTTTCTGTTTTACATGTTGAATTTTGTTATTTTGTGATCATTGTTCAATTGGATATATTTTGCATATTTTGTATAGACAAATTATATCATTCCTGAGGAAGGTAAAGGTTGGGTACTTAGGACTATGGCTGAGTTGTGGAGGATTCACAAGAGTCGTGTCAAAGTTGAATATTATACCAAATACAGTACTGATGTGGAAAGACTGCAGAACAGGCCTGACTCGATTCCATTGGAAAAGTTCAAGGTTTTGCTCGAGTATTGGGGTGATGAAGATGTGCAGACCAAAGTTGTAACAAATGCTGGAAATCGGAAAAAGGTCACTGATGTGCACAATGCAGGTCGCACAAGTTTCGCACAGAGTGGAATAAATATGGTATGCCAATATTTGAGAATATTAAGAATTGCGCTAAATTTAAATCTGCAAATACTAATAAGTCGTATAATTTTTTCTGCTACACTGTATCTTTTATGTTAGAAAAATAAAAAGAAGATGCCTCAGACCCCTAGAAAAGGACATATCTACCCTAAGACTCGCAAGAATCCTACTGAGGTACCATATCAGTTTTTTTTGTCACAAATATGCATGAATTGTAATTTTTACACACTAATATTTGGATCGTTCGTAGGTTGAAGGTGATGCACCAGAAACTGGTGGTGACAGTGAAGCGGAAGAAGTTCATCTGGACTTTGATAGTCATGGGCCAAATTGGTTGGTTGGTAGGACTGGCATAACAAGGAAAACCAAGAAAGATGCTATGAAAATTGAGAGGACAAATTCAGCAAAACTGGAAAAGCTAAGGGAGGAGTTAGCTTCTGAAATGGAGGAGAAAATGAACAAAAAACTGGAGAAGATATTAGGAAAGTTGGCCGAGGAGAATCTATCGCTGAACATCAATGTAAAAGAATTGTTGGTCGACGCTTGTGTCGGGGATCGAGATGGGACTACCACAGGTGGAGAGGAAAAAGCAGATGAAGAGGCAGTTCCACTTGAAGAAAATTTAAAATTTAGTAATACTGCATATTTTGTTCTATGTAATTTTAACTTAAGATTGTGATCATGTGAACTTAACTTTACTATTTTCGCTTGAGACTTTTGTGTTTTTGTTAGACTTGGTTTCTATGTAGATGTTGGAACACCAGAAGTTATGAAAACTGCTATTTGTGGATTATTGTTGGATTGTGTTGTGGATATACCAATTAAGTTTGTGGTTGTTAAAGAAATCTAAAGGTCATGCCCATTTTTTTTAAAACAATTGTGTTGCAGTAGAGGGTAAAATAGTTTCCATATACTTCAATTTTGTTAACAAACTATGTTGCAATTAACTCGAAATATGTTGCAATTAACTTGAAGTATGTTGCATAACTCCATGTATTGCAACAATTATCACAAAAAAAAACTTGGAAAACAATGTTACCATAGGCAGCCTCATGTATTGCAATGCTTTTATATTCATTGCTATAAATGTAAAAACGTTGCTATAAACCGAATTTGCAACTTCTTTACTCTGTTGCAATATGGTCCCAAATTCGTTACCATAAGCCCTTATGGCAACAAGACCAAACGTTATGCCTATTTTTTCAAAATATGTTGTCATAGACCCTATTATAATGAATTTGTACCATATAGCAACACTTTTTTAGGGTTGCTATAGGCAATCTATGGTGTAGTGTAAGACAGTTTACTTTGCAAAAATAAGCGCCCTAAGTTGAATCATCTGGAGTTCCATTTGACATCAATCTGTAAGTCGCAAATGTTAAAAAGAAAGAAGAAAACAATTGTTCTTTTGTGCTCTGTAATAACTTAATAAAAACAAAAAATAAATACCAATTACTCAAAGAAAGAGAACGTGGATTTTTCAAGTCAATCCACACTCTGTTGTCTAAATTTATTACCACTATCTATGTCAGGTTCCTGCCTTGAAAGCTCAGTTGAAATTTGTTATGGAAGAAATGCATATGACCTATCTACCCCAGATAAAACATCACAACTGGCTCAACTTCCAAGATCAAGTATGTAAGAATGTATGACTCTAACATCCAGGTCCTTAAAGCTTTTGCAAATACCGGTATTGAACTTATGATCAGAACTCCAAATTGTGATTTGTTGCCATTTTCTCAGTTCCAATCTAATGCGGACACCTGGTTAAAGAACATCATCCTTCCATACTATCCGGCCACAAAGATCACATACATAACTATTGGTGCTGAAGTTACAGCGCCTAATAACATATGTCATGGTTGTACCTGCCATAAAAAACGTTTTCACATCACTCAGAAAGGCAGGTCTTCAGAGAAGGATTAAAGTATCTGATGATAATATAGAATCAATACATATGGCTTCTATTAAGAGAGAGTTGCCACATAAGCTCATGATAGGATATAAATAGCTTATATTCAGAATGACAGTCGTTAGTTAGAAGAATTAGATATAGCATCTGGTATGTAATGTTTTAGCAGATTAGTATAAATACTCTTGTAACAGACTTGCTTCATCATTAAGTCTTTTCAATATATTTAGATCTATTCTAGATTAGTTCCTCTATCATGTCTTCTTCATTTTTTCATCATAATACATAGTTTACATACTTTTATGTTCATCATGAACGTAATATGGTATCAGAGCATAGAGATTCAAAGCACGAATTGCAGAATCGAGGTGTTATTGTTATTTCCACATCCTTTTTAGCTACATATCAGGTTTAATCTTCTTTTCTCATATTCATCATGATTTTGTGTACGGATTGTGTGTTTTTGGAGCTGTAAAATCTTCAATTAGGTCAAAATCTGTGAGAATGAGATCTGCACATCATACTAATAAGATTAGTTACGCAAATATGTTGACGAATAGTACTAATACTCATGGCCAAACCTCTACTAATCAAGCTGATACTTCTATTACTTCTACTCCACCTGAACATACTAATTCTGGTGAAATCTCAATTGAGTCTAATCTTCATCCATTGTTTTAACAAAACATAGATCATCCTGGCTTAATTTTGATATCAAAAAAGTTGAATGGCACAGAGAATTTTGGTCCCTGGAAAAGATCAATTTCAATTGCTTTATCAGCTAAGAATAAATTAGGTATTGTTAATGGTACTGTTGCTAAGCCAGATGATGATTCTCCTCTTAAGGCTCACTGGGATAGGGTAAATGACATGGTAATCAGTTGGATTCTAAATATAATTTTTGATGAGATTAGTAATGGCATGGATTTTGTTAATTCTGCTTAAGAAGTTTGGGAAGAGTTACATGAACAATTTTCTAGTGTCAATGGACATCGAATTTATCAAGTCTTAAAGGACATTCTTATTTTTGATCAAGGTAACAAATTTGTTGAGCTGTATTATCATAAGTTGAAGAACCTCTGGGATGAATACATTGCCTTAGAACCTATTGTTGCTCGTAAATGTAAGTGCACTTGTGGAGCACATAAATTTCAGGAAGATAGGGAGCAGAGAAAAAGGCTGATTTAGTTCCTTATGGGGCTACATGAGTCTTATGCAGCAGCAAGAGGTCAGATTCTTATAATGGATCCTCTTCCATCTGTGACTCAAGCATTTTCTCTTATCAAGCAAGAAGAGAAGCAGAAACAAGGATATATGCCTCCACCTTCATTCAGTGCTTCTGTCAAGACTAATCAACCAAATTGGTCCAAACCAGCTTCAGGTCCTTCTGACAATGGACAAAATTTCAATAGGCCCTATAATCCTAAATCAAGACTCAAATGTTCCTACTGTAATAAGGAAGGTCATCTCAGGGAGCAATATTTCAAGTTGATTGGTTATCCAAAGAATAAAGGAAGGGGAAGATTTGTATCTAATGCTCAGAATCAAGCTTTTTAACCTTCTCTACCTATTGGTTTTAGACCATTGCCCGTTACACAAGGTGTTATACAAGGAGCTATGCAAGCTTGTGTGCAGCCTATGAGAGATCAGACTTTCAATGCTTCTCAGAATTCATCTTTTGAGCAATTACAACAACAAATGGCTAACATGAATCTTATGATACAACATATGATGGAAAATAAATCTCAGTATCCCACTGTTTCTTCTTCAAATTCTGATGATAAGAATGTAGCTATGGCAGGTATGGTTCATTGTTTCACTACCTCCATTTCTCCTGATACAAATAGTATGTGGATCATAGATACTGGTGTTTCCAGCCATATGTGCTGTAATAAAAATCTTTTCTCTAATATCACACTTCTTCAATCATTTTTCCATGTTGTTTTACCAAATAAACAATTAATTTTGGTAAAATATACTGGAAATGTTGTTATTAATTCACACATTACATTGACTGATGTGCTTTTTGTTCTTGAATTTTATTGCAACCTGTTCTCAATTTCTAAACTAACACAAGATTTTCCTGTTTATGTTGTGTTTTTCTCTCAATCTTAATGTCTATTTCAGGACCAGAGCTATCAGATTACTCTAGCTACTAGTAGAAAACAGAATGGTCTCAATTATTTTCAATCTGTGGACACTTCTTCTTCAGTTCCAAGTGTATCACCTGTTTGTTCATCAAATACTGTTTTACCTTCAGTTCTTGTAAGCAATAATTCTGTCATGCAAATGTCCAAGTTATGGAATTTAAGGCTAGGACATGCTTCTCCTCATATTATAAAACATATCCCTGATGTAAAGTGTGATATTACTTGTACTGCAGATTGTCCTGTTTGTCCTCTATCTAAACAATGCAGGCTTCCATTTTCCAAATTTAGTCCTTCTCATGCTACTACTGCATTTTCTTTAGTACATATGGATCTTTGGGGTCCTTATCATGTTCAAACTACTACTGGTTACAAATATTTTTTAACCTTAGTAGATGACCATTCTAGGGCTACTTGGGGTTTTCTGATGCCAACTAAACAACATGTGTTTCAGATTTTTAGAACACTGTTGCTCATGTTAAAAACCATTTTAATACTGATATTCAGTCCATCAGAACTGATAATGGGACAGAGTTTTTTAACTCTCAATTTTTCACTTTACTCTCTGATTTGGGAATCACTCATCAATCTTCTTGTCCTTACACTCCTCAGCAAAACTCTAGTGTTGAAAGGAAACACAAACATATACTTGAAATAGGTAGGGGCTTGAGGTTTCAATCTGGTTTATCACCAACTTATTGGGGTGAGTGTGTTTTAATAGCTATTTACCTTATAAATAGGCTGCCAACTCCAGTTCTTTCTTATAAAACTCCTTTTGAAGTTTTATATAAATCCAAACCTGATTATAATTTCCTTAAGGTTTTTGGATGTCTGTGTTATGCATCAATTCATGACACAGATAAGCTTGCTCCTAGAGCTGTTAAATCTATTTTTGTTGGTTATCCTCATGCTCAGAAAGGTTATAAGTTGCTCAATCTTAATAATCATTCCTTTTTTGTTAGCAGACATGTGGTCTTTCATGAAAATATTTTCCCTTATTTTTAGAAATCCATGACAGTTTCTTCTTCTAAAACAAAACCAGACCCTTATTCCTTTCTTGATTGGATCTCTGTTATTCCTTCTGATTCATCTGTTTCACCCAACCATTCTCCTGCTACTTCACCAAATCAATCTCATACTGCTTCACCTTCACCATCTACAACTTCAGGTATTCCTTTTGATCTTTCTTCAGAAGATACTTCTGATTTTGGTGTTTCTCCTGATTCCACATCTCATAGTAATATTACTGACAATGTTGTTGTACCACCTTTACCACCTAGAAAATCTTCTAGACATATAAATAGACCTGGTTGGTGGAAAGATTATGTAGTTACCCATGTTTCTCAAAATCCTAATACCTCATTATCTGTTAACCAGACTTTAGTTCCCCATAAACATTCAACTTCCTTTTTTCACCCTCAAGTCTTTACAGCCATTGTTCAATCTGTTTATGAACCTAAACATTTTTATCAGGAAATTCATGATCTTAAATGGATTGAGGCAATGCAAAAAGAATTATCAGCTCTAGAACAGAATAATACATGGATCTTTACACCTTTACCAGCTGGAAAAAAGGCTATTGGATGTAAATAGGTATATAAAGTCAAATATCATGCTAATGGGAAAATAGAGAGGTATAAAGCCAGACTTGTGGCTAAAGTATATATCAAATAGGTGGAATTGATTATCATGATACTTTCTCACCTGTAGTTAAGAAGGTTACTGTGAGATGTTTGTTGGTTATTGCTGCAGCTCGAAATTGGGTAGTTGAATAACTGGATGTGAATAATGCTTTTTTGCATGGAGAATTAAAAGAAGAGGTTTATATGCAACTTCCTTTGGGATATCTCAGTAATGCTACCACTAGAACTTTGGTGTGTAAGCTTATCAAGTCAATTTATGGGTTGAAACAAGCATCTCGAGAATGGTTTGATAAATTGATTGTATGTTTGATAGATGCTGGATATAAATAGTCTCTTTCTGATTATTCTCTCTTTACTTACAATAAAGATTTTGTTTTCATTGTTGTGGTCATTTATGTAGATGACATATTGATCACAGGAAGCAATCCTGTACATATTGATGCTTTGAAAGCACTTCTGGACAACAAGTTTGGTATTAAAAATCTAGGGGGAATTAAATACTATCTAGGTCTTGAAGTATCTAGAAATGATCAGGGGATCTTGATTACTCAGCAAAAGTTTATTATTGATCTTCTTAAAGCAGCTGATGTTATAGATTGCAAACCCCTATCAGTGCCCTTAGATCCACATTTGAAACTATATGATGATAACAAATCTGGGGAATTAATTGATGATCCCACCAGTTATAGAGCTTGGGTTGGTAAATTGCTTTATCTCAATTCTTGCAGACCTGACATATATTTTTCAGTGCATTTGTTGAGTCAGTTTATGCATGCTCCTAGAGTTAAACATGTGCAAGCAGCCATCAGAGTTCTCAGATACCTCAAATATACTATGGGGCATGGTTTACTGTTTCCATCAGATAATTCTTTAGAATTGAAAATGTTTAGTGACAGTGATTGGGGAGGAAATCCTAATGATAGAAGATCTGTTGGTGGTTACTGTTTGTTCTTAGGACCTGTTGCTGTTTCATGGCGATCAAAAAAACAACATGTTACTTCAAGGAGCTCAGTAGAAGTGGAGTACAAAGCCCTCGTAGATGCTTCATGTGAAATACTTTGGATTTTTAATTTTCTAAAGGAATTTCTTTTGGTACCTTCAGGACCTTTGCCTATTTACTGTGATAACAAAGCAGCAATAGATCTAACTGCAAATCCTGTATATCATGCTCAACTAAACACGTTGAGCTTGATTGTCATTTTATCCGTGAGAAGATTCATTCTGGATTGATTACGTTGCATAAAGTTCATACAAAAGACAATGTTGCTGATATCTTAACAAAAGGACTTGGCAAGATGCTGCATTGGTTTTTCTTTTCCAAATTGAGACTTTGTTCCTCTCTGTCTCCAATCTGTGGAGGGGATATCTCAGTATCATCGAAAGGGAGGGCTGATGATAATATAGAATCAATACATATAGTTTCTATTAAGAGAGAGTTGACACATAAGTTCATGATAAGATATAAATAGCTTATATTCCGAATGACTGGTGTTAGTTAGAAGAATTAGATATAGCATCTTGTATGTAATGTTTTAGCAGATTAGTATAAATACTCTCGTACCAGACTTGCTTCATAAGTCTTTTAAATATATTCAGATCTATTCTAGATCAGTTCCTCTATCATGTCTTCTTCATTTCTTCATCACAATACATAGTTTACATACTTTTATGTTCAACATGAACGTAATAGTATCCAACACCCATTCTCTTAGTATTTTATCCCGATCATACCCACCTTCTGCAGGGCGTTTCAACAGTAATCATGCGCCCTTTCTTAAACCTCTTCTGGAATTTCTTGTTGAAAATCAGTCACCTTTCACGATTAATTTATATCCTTACTATGCTTATAGGGATTCCCAAAACAAAGTTTCCCTAGACTATGCTCTTTTCGAGTCTTCTTCTGAAGTGATTGATCCAAACACCGGTTTGCTTTACACAAATAAGTTTGATTCTCAGATTGATATTATTTACTTCTCTATGATGGCTCCAAACTTCAGAATAATCAAAGTGATGGCCACAGAGACAGGCTGGCCTTAAAAAGGATCACCCAAGGAGATAGTTGCAACCCTTGATAATCCACAGACCTATAATACCAATTTGGTTCGATATGTAATCAATAATGAGAATTATATGTGCACATTTTTTCTTTGTTCAATGAGAACAGGAAGCCTGGGTTAGAGTCTGAGTGGCACTAGGGATTATTTTATCCAGACAACACAAGTGTCTATAATATTAATATTGATGGAAAAGGTTCCATGAACATGACACCAGAGAGTAATCTTTTAAGGGTTTATATTGAGCTCTGTATTAATCAGGTAAAACATCTGGATTTCTTGTGCCAAAGACTTTACATGTATCATGTCATTTTTATTTTTATGCATTTATCACTGAGAATTATTAGGTATTTACTTTATTTTTTCATTCTTCTTTATTTTCAGAGTATTGATTGCTAATTTTGGATCTACAGATTTACTTTTTTAATTTAATACTTTGTATGTGTTTTATTTATGTTTATATAATGAATTGGTGAATGGATACGACGTACGTGAGGTGTTTTTTATGCACATAAGGATTACATGCAAGACTGCAGGCACGACTCATGACATAGAGATAGAAAAACTGAAAGGCAAAAAGGTGTTGGAAATGAGCCAAGCTATTTCGGCAGGATTCTCCGCCTAGCTTCAGAATTTTCTCGCTGCCGACCATGAGGATGACTGGGCGCTTCCTTCCACACATGGCTATATGGTTCAATTCAAGATTGAAAATGTTGCTGCAATTGCCAAGGCAAAGATAGGTCTGTATGCGAGAATTTCTATGGAGCTTGAGGCCAAGCCTGTCAATAATGCATAACGCAGAATCTGATTATACACTTCATCCAACTATATAGTTCATCCTCATCCAAACATACCTCCTCAATCTCATTGTACACTTCATTCAAAGATCTAAATCGTCTTGGATCGCTGCTAGTTGTAGAATCTGATTCTGCACTTGAATGACTCGAGTCTGAGTCACTTCCACCTATCTCTGGATTTCCAGTTCCAGGTGTTTGTGGATCCTCTGGATCCCCATTAATACTGACACCTCCAGTATCGACATCAACACTAGTAAACATTCTTGCTTATAATTCTAGTCTGCAACTTTCATCAACTCCCCATTTCCAACCCTTTCCTTCCTCAAAAACAATGTCACGAGTAACATGAACGCTCTTATGAACCGGGTCATATACTCACTGCTACACAAACTGAGTAAGAGCATTCCGAACTGCAGCTGTCTTCAATATAGGAAAGAACTTAGTAAGGAACTTTTGAGCGAGTTCTTCCCATTTGGTGATAGAGCCTGGTGGTAGAGAATGTAACCAACTCTTAGCCTTATCCCTCAGAGAAAATGGGAAAAGCCTTAGATTAATAGCATCTTCAGAAACTCCATTGAACTTGAAGGTGTCGCAGATCTCGATGAAATCTTTGATGTGCATGTTGATGTGCCAAAAATATACATTTTTAATTGCAAGTGCACAATTTTCGTTTTAATATTTGAGATTCGTTCCGCAGAGACTATATATATAATTTTTCGCAATCTTAAATTTTAATTTAGGCGAACTAAAACAAAAGATTTTTAAAACGAAATATATTAGATGTAATGGGCCAAAATTGCAAACATGAAAAAGACTTGTTTAGGCCTAAATTGACAATAGCCCAACAAAGACCTGAATTAATAAAATCTAACACTAAACTACACTAACAACCAACAGGACCATACCAGATTATTAAATTAAAAGGTAAACATTTAATGTACTAATTAATTCAACCAAAATATTGATTAACTAGGAATTAATGTGGTAATACTAAATACTATCAAAAGTTAGTGACTATTATTAACTACTATCACTATTATAGCTACGACTTAAGAAAAAAATAGATAATATGTAACATGGGCTTGGGCCAGGATAAAAAGACATAGATTTTTAACTAAAAAGGCTAATGAAAATGCAAATGGGCTAACTAAAATGAGATTAAATAAGTTGAGCCAATCAATGAAATGGGCTAGTCTACTTGCATACAAGAATTTATACTACAACAGTAAGAAAATGGGGTTATTAAAAATAATATTTAATTGTTAGTTGGTGTTAAGAAATGAAGGCTTTTAATTATTGATGTAATGGTTACCAAATAACAAAAGTAATGACTGTTAATGCAAAAACTAAACAAATTTTAACATGAAGAGAAACAATAAACAAGACACCAACTGAAGAAATGGATGTGGGCCGAGAATTAAAAATGGACTCAAAACAAAACATGGGCCAAAGTGAAGATATGGGCCAGGACTTTACTAATTAAATATATTGCAAGATAAAAAATAAACATAAATTTGAAAGATGAAAATTGGAGCAAGTACATTCGCTGTTGCTGGAATTATATACACCCAGACATAAACTGAGATTATGCCGAGTACAACTTTTGCCGGAATAGAAAATTAAGAAAGGAAGGAAAATTAAATACCCACACAAGCACTAATAATGGATCTATAAACTTAAAATTAAATTTAAAGGGCTCCTTTCAAATCCCCAAATATGTAATTTGTCGGACTTCAAAAGATATCATAATCCAATATAAAAATAACAAGATATAAAAGTAGAGGTGAAAATATAATAGAAAGGTTTGAATAACATTAATTGAAGAGAGTGTTTACAAGAGAGCAACTACAATGGAAATGAAAACTATATATAAAAATTGAAAAGAGAGGCTACTACTAAAATTAGGGTAAACTAAGATGTAACTAGGTGATCAATATAAGGGGGAAGGGGGGTATTTATAGCTAAAAAGTAGGGTTTAGAGTAGAGTTGGGTGAATCTTTGACATCCAAGTGAGAGGTGTGTTTTGTTGATCTTGACCCTTGATTTCCACCAACTCTTTCTTTTGGCTTTTTCTTCAAGTTGCTTGGTGACATTATATTTCTTCCATTTTTGTCCTTTTGTCCTTTTTTCTTCACATTTCTCATTTTTTCAAATATCTACAAAATGATGAGAATGCAACAAATTTATTTATTTAAAATATGATAGCAAGCAATAAATAGGTATGAAATTATGCAAAAATATGTGATTATCAAATGCCCCTATACCTATCTTTTACTCGTCCTCGAGTAAAATCAAAAATAAAAATGCTAACTAAGAAAGATCCTATGCTCCTTTTCGTAGGTGTGACGAGAAATTTTAGGTTTTCCAACCCGTTAAACCCATAGACGATCTCCATAGGAGGAGAGTTGTCTCCTAAGGGTTTACAGAAGATATACCCATAAAATCTTTGAGACAATATAACAAGTATCTATCTCAATTTTACTCTAATATTCATTGGTGTTTACAAGAAGATATTATAAATAAAATACATGCCTTAAAGACTCTTCTAATAATAGCCAAGATGTAGGTGACTCAAATCTGCTTATGTTGACTTAGAATTTTTACAAAAGATCCCAAGGTGTATAGTGAATTTAAGGCCTTTGATGGATTTAACTGTCTAAGAATATTTTCTCTTTTTCAACTAATATTGAACTGACCCATTCTCTATCAAAACAGGTATCTAGCCAAACTTCACAAAATTATTCTCTCTTTTTTTCTTTTCTTTTTCTTTTTTTTTTGTTTCAATTGACTTTATGATATCTGTTTTCTTAGGCATTATATGTTACCCATGCAGCGAGTTTTAGGTCAGTGACTCCCAAACCAGATGGTTTTAGGGCACTAGGTTTTGAAATCCCCCGGCGAACTTAATAACTCGAGTAACAAAGGTCGCAAAACAAGACTAGTCAATTCTACTTGTGCCCATTATCTAAAGATTTTTGTTTATAAGAACAATGGGTATTGAAGTAGTTTATTCATCTTTTTTTTCTACCTTTTTTTTCGCAAAGGCTTGGTTCGACATTGTTTCAACATGTGGGTTCTCTCTCAAGTATCAAATAGCATCCCTAAACAATCTCTCCAAAAAAGGTCTTGTGCAAAAGTGTCGTCTTGGAATCTAGAGTGAAAATCAGTCGACACAAGATTCAAAAAGACGCCTTACTCAACTACGTTTAAAAAAAATCTAAAAGGTACTATATGTATAAGTATTTGAAAATATGTTAACACCAACTGCTACTAAAGTTCAAGAGAAAGTAAGACAACTTAGCTAATATTGTCTCTATATTTTGAATTTTTTGATATTTTCAATTTTTTTTGGATTTTCTGATTTTTAAGAATTACACTAAAACCCTCCCCCATACCTAAATCATGCATTGTCCTCAATGTATGCAAAAGAGAGAAATAAGCAAGGAAAATGATGAGAATATACCTGATAAGGGATGAAGAGAGTTAAAACTACCTACTGAAAGAGACTTACTTGATCATGGGTCAATGAGGTGGATGACCTCTTCCTCGGAATCGACTGGCAACTCTAAAAATGGTTTGAGACATTTTCCATTAACTTTGAATATTTCACCATTTTTAAGATTTTCAATTTCAATAGCACCATGAGGAAAAACTACTTTAACAATGTAAGGTCCCTCCCATCTAGATCTCAATTTTCCGGGAAATAAATGAAGCCGAGAATTATACAAAAGAACCTTTTAACCGGGAGAAAAGGATTTTCTCAAAATTAATTTATCATGAAAAACTTTACTTCTTTCTTTATAGATTTTAGCATTTTCATAAGCATCATTTCTCATTTCCTCTAACCCAGACAATTGCAACTTCCTATGACTACCGGCAGTGGGTAAATTAAAATTCAACTCTCTAATAGCCCACAAGGCTCGATGTTCAAGTTCAACCTGCAAATGACAAGCTTTACCAAACACAAGCCGATAAGGGGACATACCCAAGATAGTCTTGTACGCGGTTCTTTAGGCCCATAAAGCATCTATCAACTTAGTTGACCAATCCTTCATATTTTAGTTGACAGTCTTTTCTAAAATTTGTTTGATTTGCCTATTTGAGACTTCAACTTGACCACTAGTTTGAGGATGATAAGGGGTGGCCAATTTATGAGTGATCGAGTACTTTTTTAAGAGAGACTCAAATTGATGGTTCTTGAAATGTTTGTCTTGATCACTAATGATAGCTCTAGGCGTATCAAATCGAGAAAAGATATTCTCTTTTAAGAATTTAAGAACAACCTTATTGTCATTAGACTTAGTTGGAATGGCTTCGACCCACTTAGACACATAATCGACCGCTAAGAGAATGTAGAGGTTGCCAAATGAGCAAGGAAATGGGCCCATAAAATCTATCCCGCAAACATCGAAAATTTCGATAATTAGGATTGGATTCATTGGCATCATATTACGTCTTGTGATCTTTCCTTAATGTTGACACCTACTACAAGCGGCATAGAATTCCGCGGAATACTTAAAAAAACTAGGCCATAGAAACCACTTTGGAGTATCGTGGTAGTCATCTTTTTGGCGCTAAAATGACCTCCACAAGCTTGATCATGACAGAAGGAAATGACACTTCTAAACTCGTGATTTGGGACACACCTTCTAATGATTTGGTCCTGGCAATACTTGAAGAGATAAGGGTCATCTCAAAAGAAGTATTTGACTTGTGAAAAGAATTTGGATTTATCTTGCTTGGACCAATGAGTCAGAATATTGCCGGTGACAAGGTAATTAACAATGTCGGCAAACCAAGGGAGGGTAGCAATAGAAAGAAGGTGTTCATCCGGAAAAGATTCATTCAAAGGCAAGTCAACGGTTGACTCTAATACCAATCGAGAAAGATGATCGGCAACGACATTTTCAGACCCCTTCTTATCCCTAATTTCTAGGTCAAATTCTTGGAGCAACAAGATCCATCTAATCAAATGAGCTTTTGAGTCCTTTTTCGAGAAAATATATCGAAAGGCGGCATAATCGGTGTAAACAATGATTTTCGAACCAATAAGATAAGACCTAAACTTCTCGAGGGCAAATACTACGGCTAGAAGCTCTTTTTCGGTGGTTGAGTAATTAAGTTGGGCATCATTTAAGGTCTTGCTAGCGTAGTATATGACATGAGGTATCTTATTGATTCGTTGCCCTAAAACTGCCCCAACTGCATAGTCGGAGGCATCACACATCAACTCAAAAGGCTCATTCCAGTCGGGAGATTTAATTATCGGGGATGACGTCAATTCTTTCTTAAGGTGTTCAAAAGATTGTAAACAATCACTATTGAACTCAAATTTGACATCTTTTGAAAGAATATTGGTCAAGGGTCTTGCCTTTTTACTAAAATCCTTAATGAAACGCCTATAAAACCCCGCATGTCCTAAAAAAGAGCGAATTGCTTTGACCGATTTTGGTGGAGGGAGACTAGCAATGAGATCAATTTTGGCTTTATCAACTTCAATTCCCTTTTCCGAGATTTTATGACCAAGGACAATTCCTTCTTTAACCATGAAATGACATTTTTCCCAATTAAGGACGAGGTTCATTTTTTACACCTTTTTAAAACTAAGTCAAGATGGTTTAGACATTGATGCTATGAAAATTTATAGGAATTCACCTACCATATCGGAAAAAATGCTCATCATGCATCATTGAAATGTAGCAGGGGCCGTGGTCAAACCAAAAGCTAGACGGCGATAAGCGAACGTTCCGAAAGGACATGTGAACGTGGTCTTTTCTTGATCTTCGGGAGCAATGGGGATTTGAAAATATCCGGAAAAACTATCTAGGAAACAATAATAGGAATGATCCGCTAACATTTCCAACATTTAATTGATGAACGGTAAAGGAAAGTGATCTTTTCTAGTGGCAGAATTGAGCTTCCTATAATCTATACACACTCTCCAACCAGATTGAACACGGGTAGGAACTTGCTCGTCATTCTCGTTGGTCACTACAGTAATACCCGATTTCTTAGGTACTACTTGAATCGGACTCACCCACGAGCTATCAGAAATGGGAAAGATGATCCCATTATCTAGGCACTTAAGAATTTCCTTCCTAACAACTTCCATCAAAGTTGGGTTCAACCTTCTTTGTGGCTCCCTAACTGGTTTAGCATCATCAACCAAGTGAATCCTATGTTGGACAATTGTCGGACTAATTCCTTTAATATCAGAAATACTCCATCATATGGCTTCCTTATTCTCTTTAAGCACACTTAAAAGTTCCTCTTCTTAAGATGGGGTCAAATTAGAAGCAATTATGACGGGAAAAGATTTATTAGGACCACGAAACTTGTACTTAAGAGTGTTAGGAAGAGGTTTGAGTTCTAATTCTGGTGGACTTGGCTCAACTAGTTCACTAGCTTGATAAATGGACAAAGGGAGTGGTTCAAGCTCTTGGTTAGTTGTAGGAATGGTGGACTCTAACATCTCATTGACCTCATTAGTATAACCGTAATCAACCCAATTTTGACCAAAATGATTCAAGCAAAAGTCAAGAGCATCATCGACACTCATGGTTTCATGATCAAGCATTTTATCAATTAAATTAATTTCCATGTGTTGGTCAAAATAGTCATTGGGTTGGTTTCCGACATGAAAAATATTAAGATCAATGGTCATATTTCCAAATGTTAGTTTCATTAAACCGTTCCTACAATTAATCAAGGCATTGGATGTGGCTAGAAAAGGTCTTCCTAGAATGATTGGAATTTGATTTTTAGGATTTTTGACTGGTTCAGTTTCTAGGACCACAAAATCAACGGGAAAAACAAAATCACCAACCTTAATCAACACGTCTTCAATTATTCCCTTAGGAATTTTGATAGAACAGTCGGCTAATTGAAGTGTGACATTGGTCTTTTGAAGTTCACCTAGACCGAGTTCTTGGTAGACAGAATATGGAAGAAGATTCACACTAGCACCTAAGTCAAGTAAGGCTTTGTCAACAAAAGTGTTTTCTATGACACAAGAAATAATAGGACAACCGGGGTCCTTATATTTCACGGGAATTTCATTCGAGAGAATCGAACTAACTTGAGATGTCAAAAAGACTTTCTTAGGAACATGAGTGGTTCGTTTATGAGTACACAACTCTTTTAGAAACTTAACATACGAAGGAATTTGTTGAATGGCATCTAAAAGAGAAATGTTGACCTTGACTTGCTTGAAAGCTTCTAAGATCTTCTCTACTTGAGCCGATTGTTTTTTCGAAATAAGTCATTGAGGATACGGAGCTTTTGGCGTAAAGACTCTTTTGTTAGACACATCGGGGCTAGGTTTCGAAGGTGGTACAATCGGATGAGATGTTTCGCTAGATTCGAAATCCTCGGGTTGCTTCGAGTGATCTAGACTCGGACTTAAAGGTGAGAGATTAGGTTCTGAACTCGAATTCTCTTCTTCGTTCACACCAACTCGATTTCTCACTTGATTTCCCGACCATAGAGAGATGACGGCGTTCACATCATGAGGTCTTTGATTAAGCGGAAATTTAGGATTCACCTCGGGTTGACTTGGAAACTTGTTCTTCTCGCGCTCACAAATCGTGTTAGCTAATTGACTCATTTGAACCCTTTAACTTAGATATGGCCTGGGCATTAGAATTCAATAATTTCCTATCTTGGGTCATGGTTTGCATGAAGGCTTGTTGAAATTGAGTCAAATTAGTTTGAGATTTTAGCAAAGCCTCGATACTCTTTTCTAAGGAATTAAGTCTCTTATCTGAATCATTAAACCCGGGAGGATTTAAGGGTGCTTGAATTGGGTTTGGATAAGGATTTTGACTAGAAGTGGGATAAGAGTTTGGATTAGGCTTTTGAAAAGTGGGTTGAGGAGATTGGTAGTTTTGGCCTTGGGTCCATGAAAAATTTGGGTGGTTCTTCCACCCGGGATTGTATATGGGTGTAAAAGGGTCATTCCTAGGTCTAGGTTGAAACATAGCATTCACTTGCTCAAACTCTTGAAAGTTTTGAGGTCCATGACTGTGAGAGTTATAGTTCGCATACATAGACGCTTGGGAAGGGGCATTAGTGATTTCTAAAGCTTCTAATCTTCTAGTAAGAGTAGCTAACTTCGCTTCAGTTGCTATGGAATTACCCACTAAATTCAAGCCTTTGTTAGCAAATGAACCGAGTGTTTCATTGTGCTTACTAGGCTCCCTATTCGGCTATGTTGTGTATATATTGTGTACTTGATGATTTCATGAACAAAACACCTTGGTAGATTTTACTTAGTGAAAATGTAGCACTCGACGGATAAGGATTATAGTCCCGACAGATAACTCATTTTAGTCCCGACGGATGATGACTTATTATCCATCGAGTGAGTAGCTTATGTAACACTAAGTCTATAGCACATTTCTGCATACACATTGTTTAGAATCTGTTGTAGTACTTAAGTCATGTTGACTTTAACTAGATATGCAGAATAGGTTGATTAATTATACATAGATGATGTCTTGTAATTCTGCATAGATGAAATGAAGTCTAGTGCCTGATTGCTACCCGACGGATAAACAACAATGAATTCGACGGATGATCAACAACCCGACGGATGATCATTAACTCGACGGATGATCATAAACCCAACGGATAAAGAATTCAAATATTTGTTGACAGTGACAACACAGTCACATGCGTCGAGTGTATGCAAATGGAATGTGGTAGCCTATTCAACTGGGTTTTCGAGAATAAAGAAGCATTGCCATTTCCATGCTATTATGAAGATATTCAAAGATGCTGGAATAAAGCAATGAAGTAGCATTGTATTAGACTTGATAGTTTTTGTTTTATTATCCTGTCTTATTACTTTGTAATCTTGGTGATATATAAACCAAAAAGCAGCAATAGAATAGTAACTAAGGAACCAAGCAACCAAGAGAGAAACATTTGTAAATTGTATTCTTAGCATTTCTCTCATTCTTAGTTATTATCATTTTGTAAGCAGCTGTGAGCTTTTTGCACATAGAGTTCTCTCGATATATATTATATATCTCTGGTGGAATCATTCAAATCCACCAGAAAGTTTTTAAAGACTCTTGTTTTTAATTACTTGTGTTTTGATTCATTTCAAGTAACTATTCCGCATTATGCTAATCAATTCACACTTATATATATATTTGAGTTAGAACATTTTTATTCAAGAAAAAGTTTCAAGAATTCCATTCAACCCCCCTTCTCTAATTCTTGTTACATTGTTAAGGGACTAACAGGCTTCCTAGTAGACTCCCACAACATGGTATTTTCTGCTAGTTCCTCAAAAAACTCCCAACTCTGATCCTCGTCTTTTTCCATGAATTTTCCTTGACGCATAGACTCTAACAACACGGTTGTAGAACTATCTAAGGCCTCGTAAACAATCTTACAAAGTCTCCACTTTTCTATTCCGTGGTGGGGACATTGGGACAAAAGTTTTTTAAATCTATCAAAATATTTCCAGAAAGACTCGTTTTTCTTTTGATGAAATTGATTAATCTCATTTGTAAGTCTCGTAGTCTTATGATTTGGAAAATATTTTTTTAGAAAAATGACTACGAACCCCTCCCAAGTTGAAATAGAATTAACCGGTAGGCTATATAACCATTTTTTAGCATTTTCTTTAAGAGCGAAATTGATTAGTCTAAGCCTAATGGAATCCTCGGTCAATTGCTGGAGTTTTTGTAAGGCACAAACCTCCTCGAATTCATGAATAAAAAGATACGGATCCTCACCTTCACTCCCGGTAAATTTAGGTAACATGCTAATATGATGACCTTTAATTTCAAAATTATTATCATTAACCGGTGGAAGAGTAATACAAGAAGGTTGGAATGAACGGGCGGGGTAACAACGATCCTTAAGAAAAACTGCCATGTTTACTACGGGTTCAAGAATTTCTACGAGTTCGAATTCCGATGAGGAAGTACGCTCAATTGGTCTCACTAACCTAGAGGAATTATCTCTAATCCACGTAGTACGCATAAACAAGATAGGAATCAAATAGTAAATAAGTGCAAGAATTTAAAACACGCAAAAGAAAGGGTGAAAAATCGAAAGAAAAATTCTAAATCTATGGTTCCCTAAAAAAAACTCTAGACTTGCTACTAACAAAAAGATATTACTAATATTTTCAAAACTAAAAGTATTCTTTCTGATTGGCCAGGTAGGTGCAAGCATTGCCAAGAGGCTAAACACCAGCCTAGTCACCAATCTAAATGGCCAGGTAAGCTTGCGCTAGCCTAGACACCAAAGAATGAATACTTAGAGATTTGATCGTTTCAGATTTTCTTCCTAGTTAAGAGTGAAGTCCTAGGGGCTAATGTCTATTTAATTTTATTAACAAGGCTATGGTATGTAAAATGATCGATTTAATGGTTGTGGGCCAAGGAAAGAGTGATGAAATCCCTCCCTTTATCTTGCGATGTGGTTTTGCCCTTAAAGTTTATTTAAATGATGCAACACACAACGAGATATAAAAGCGATAAACAATTATGGATGCTCTAAACTGCGTGTCCTAACTAAAGAAAAGAAGAAATTTAACGTACCTTGGGTCCTCCTACAATCACCACAATTTATAAGATACAAAAATTAAAAACAAGAAAATAAAATCTAAGATGATGGGCTACTAGGTGAACAAATGCATGATGCAACAATTATGTATTTAACTAACTAATTTTTTTATTTTTTTTAAAATTTTCAATTATTTGTTTTTTGTCATTTTTATAACTAGTGAAAAATACGAAAAGAGAGAGATACGGTTTACCCAAGCAAACTTTCAAAAATTCCTTCGAGCCTTGGCAATTTTCGGAGATCCAACGAGTTTTCCAAATCTTCAATTTTCTAAAAAAAAAATTAAACAAAGAGAGCAAGTAAAAATAATTCGAAAAATTAAAAATTAAGACGCGAAAAATAATTATAGTCTTCGGCAGCGGCGCCAAACATTGATGTGCCAAAAATATACATTTTTAATTACAAGTGCACAATTTTTATTTTAATATTTGAGATTCGTTCCGCAGAGATCATATATATAATTTTTCGCAACCTTAAATTTTAATTTAGGCGAACTAGAACAAAAGATTTTTAAAACGAAAAATATTAGATGTAATGGGCCAAAATTACAAACATAAAAAAGACTTGAGTTTAGGCCTAAATTGACAATAGCCCAACAAAGATAAAATTCCTGAATTAATAAAATCTAACACTAAACTACACTAACAACCAACAGGACCTTACCAGATTATTAAATTAAAAGGTAAACATTTAATGTACTAAATAATTCAACCAAAATATTGATTAACTAGGAATTAATGTGGTAATACTAATTACTATCAAAAGTTAATGACTATTATTAACTACTATCACTATTATAGCTACGACTTAAGAAAAAAAATAGATAATATGTAACATGGGCTTGGGCCAGGATAAAAAGACATAGATTTTTAACTAAAAAGGCTAATGAAAATGCAAATGGGCTAACTAAAATGAGATTAAAGAAGTTGAGCCAATCAATGAAATGGGCTAGTCTACTTTCATACAAGAATTTATACTACAACAGTAAGAAAATGGGGTTATTAAAAACAATATTTAATTGTTAGTTAATGCTAAGAAATGAAGGCTTTTAATTATTGATGTAATGGTTACCAAATAACTAAAAACAAATTTTAACATTAACAGAAACAATAAACAAGACACCAACTGAAGAAATGGATGCGGGCCGAGAATTAAAAATGGACTCAAAACAAAACATGGGCCAAAGTGAAGATATCGGCCAGGACTTTACTAATTAAACATATTGCAAGATAAAAAACAAACATAAATTTAAAAGATGAAAATTGGAGCAAGTACATTCGCTGTTGCTGGAATAATATACACCCAGACACAAACTGAGATTATGCCGAGTACAACTTTTTCCGGAATAGAAAATTAAGAAAGGAAGGAAAATTAAATACCCCACACAAGCACTAATAATGGATCTATAAACTTAAAATTAAATTTAAAGGGCTTCTTTCAAATCCCCAAGTATGTAATTTGTGGGACTTCAAAAGATATCATAACCCAATATAAAAATAACAACACATAAAAGTAGAAATGAAAATATAATAGAAAGTCTTGAATAACATTAATTGAAGAGAGTGTTTACAAGAGAGCAACTACAATAAAAATGAAAATTAGATCTAGAAATTGAAAAAAAGGCTACTACTAAAACTAGGGTAAACTAAGATGTAACTAGGTGATCAATACAAGGGGGAAGGGGGGTATTTATAGCTAAAAGGAAGGGTTTAGGGTAGAGTTGGGTGAATCTTGGTCATCCAAGTGAGAGGTGTGTTTTGTTGATCTTGACCCTTGATTTCCACCAACTCTTTCTTTTGGCTTTTTCTTCAAGTTGCTTGGTGACATTATATTTCTTCCATTTTTTCTCTTTTCTCCTTTTTTCTTCACATTTCTCATTTTTCCAAATATCTACAAAATGATGAGAATGCAACAAATTTATTTATTTAAAATATGATAGCAAGCAATAAATAGGTATGAAATTATGCAAAAATATGTGATTATCACATGTTGGGATCTTCTATAGGGAAACCCCCAAACTGAACTGAATTATGTATCATCTGAATCGTGCTAGCCTTGATTTAAAAAGTGTTAGCCGCGATGGCTGGTATGACAATGCTAGACTGAATATCATCGATCTTCGGCTAAGAGTAATCCATCAAAGCCTTTGGATTCGCTGCTGGTTCACCCATTGCAATAACAACTTCTTTTTCAACTTTCTCCTCTGCTTTTTCAACAACTTCCATAGCTACTACAATTTATTCCTCAGTTTGATCCAGTGTTCTCTTACGAGTCCGAGAACGCTTATGCATACACACTCGCTAGAGTACCAGAAACACGACAAGGAAATAAGTAAGTAAACTATCCGAGTCACTGAACTTTAACGAACACTCATGACAAACACATAAACTAAAAATTAACACCGAGTCCCCAGCAGCGGTGCCAAAAACTTGTTAGGACGAAAACACGTGTTAATATTCACGCAAGTATACGTGATCGCAAGTAATATAGAATTATTTCTAGTTCGTTCCCACAGAGACTAGTTTAGGTTAATTTTAATCAACTTATGCAACAATGTTATGGTTATTATTCAATGCAAAGACGATTAACAAATTGGGATTGTTAATAACTACGATTAACTAATAAATTATACTAAAGAACACTAACTAAGAGAACTGAAAAGGATTGATTACTATATGACACAAACATGGGATTCTAACTTCATTAAATACTTCATTCAATAGCCTCTTTGTTCTTAACCTTATCATGCAATGGTGATGACACTAATCACATAAGACGAAACTGATAAACGCCAACTTTCGTTGTACGAATATCATACTACCAGTCTACCACAAAAGAGATAGAAGCTGAATAGACACCAATTATATTGAGACCCTATATGTCTATAGAATTTGACAACATAACGGTTTAATGTGCAAGTTATCTATCATGATTACATAGGGCAAGTAAGATGGTTAAAATTACCTACGAATCATGCATAACAAATAAATGAATCTATGCTAGCATGGCAAGTTCTAAACCCCTAAATTCACTTTCGCTTCATTTTAGATTAACACACTATCTTATAAATTTGTGACGCTCATAAGACGAATAAGCACAACCAATACTAGGATATCATACAATCACCACACACTAAGGTATCGAAACAAATTAACTAAATAAATCCATAAGTAAATCCATTAGAACCCCACGATAACGATTAGCCCGTAATCGGACTCATCATCAACGTGGATTCCGATGAAAGCATGGTATAATAAACGTAGTATTTATATAAACGAATAATAAAACCAAGTACGTTACACAAGAGTATAGGTTCAACAATTAAGAAAACTGGAATCCAAAGTTACAACTTAAAACAAAGAATCAAAAGAATAAACTAGATCTTCTTCGCCTTGGTTGAATTATGCTTTACGGTCTTCTTACGCCTTCTTCTTAAGCTATGGTACGTCTCGTCATGAAAAATGAACATAAGTTATGTTTATATAGCATCTCGTACAGAGTAGAAATCCAACAATCAGAATCACAGAAGAATCGGGATTCTTTCGACCCGACCTGGCGCGGTCGCGCGCTTCAACAGTGCGGGCGCGCTGGGTTTCTGCTCTTTGGGCGCGGTGGCGCGCTACTGCAGTACGGGCGCACCGTCCTTCTGGATAAAATTATGACTTTTGTTTTTCTTGCTGTTTTGAGTTGGTCTTTTCATGAGCAATCTTCTTGACACCTGCCTAACACCAAATTAGCATAAAATCAATGCCAATTCACTTGAGTTCCTGAAATAAGCCTGAATTGCAAAAACACTACAAAACACATCAAAAACACAAATAACTTGAGTACAAAACGTCAATTCAAGCCTTTATAGAGCATTCTAAGTGGAAATAAATGTAACGTCTGGGAAATTTACGTTTGTATTATATCATATTTATAATAAATTATGTGTGTTAATGTGTCATTTATTTGGAATTAACTGTCAAACCCTAATTGCTATGTGTTACGTGCATTCTGTGTCGTCCCGATATTTTTAAGATATTTTTAAGATATTTTATTTTTATTTATAGCTCGCATTTCAAAAGTTTTATGGCCCGAACCATGATTTTAAAGCAGATATTTCAAATAAAACAATTTGCCTTATTTTTCATCAAACGGCTTTTACCATCGCAATATTTTGAAGATCTAGGTATTTTATAAATTTTCTCATTTTGTGAAAAATGATTTTGGCCTCATTGGGTGTTAAAAACCCCACAAAAATCACATTTTTATCTTTATAAAATTATAGGACTTTTATTTATACCATTTCATTATATTTTTACATTATTCACAATTTTTGAGAAATTTTGGCATATATATTGTATATATAAAATATTTATAAATTAAATTTTAATACTCAAAAATTATAAAATTAGGGGCTTATTAATTTTAAAAAGTGTAGAATTAGGGCCTTAATTTTATTTAGGAGTATTAATTTCACTACTATAAATAGCCTAATTTTTATTTAATTATAGTTAATTAAGTAATTAAAATTCAGAAAATTCGCAAAATTCTCTAAAACCGGGTCGGGAAGAACCAAGTCGGGTCGAAGAATCAATCAGTGATTTCGAGCAGATTACATCACCAAATCCAGTGATTCAAGTACTGAAATTGAAGGTCTTGATTTGTTCTTTCCATTTCTAGTATCAATTTCATGTTTTAATTCATTATTTTTGATTTTCGATTTCTAGGGTTTATGTTCAAATTAGGACTTTTTGATTCTAGGGTTATTATGATTTTTTGATGATTGATATAGCTTCTTGATGTTATTTGCAATCGATTCATGGTGTTTAATTGAACAAACGATACCTGGATAGTAAAGTTCGATTATTAGGGTTTATGTTCGATTTTCAAAACATAGCTTCATGATTTTGGTGAATCTTTGGTTCCTGATATGTTAGGGGTTTGATTATACTGTTCTTTAGCTTTGATTTGCACTATAAATCATCAAGTTTCATATACAGAATCAAAAGATATGATTTTGGCCGGAAAGTTAAGTCGGTTTGATCGGAGATTGTTATTCAGGGATGATGTTGATCGTTTTTCAGTTGAATGAAGTTGGGGAATTAATTTGGAATTATTTGGGATCAAAAACGGTACCAAACGGTGCTCGTTTGGCCAAGAACAGAGGTCGCCGGAGTCCGGGAAACCCAACAAAATCTGGGAATTTTCCGGTGAGTTCATCCCAGACCCGGGATGTTCTTGGTGACCCGGTTGCAACCCGATTTGCAACCCGGGTTTGATCTGTTTTTGTCAGGATTTGATTTCTGACAAATGTTTCTGCAATTTTTTTTTTTTTTTTTTATTTTAATTATAAAATCAGTGTTATTTATTTTATAAATTGATTAATCAATTATTTATTAATTGATTTATATTATAAATAATTTTGAAATATTTTCTAAAAATCAGATTTAATTATTTTCTTAATTATTTATTATTTATTTATTATTTATTAATTATTTAAAAATGATTAATTATTTTGATAATTAATCAAATAATTTTCAATAAATCATAATAAATTCATTTAAATTCCAAAAATTGTAGAAAAATCATTTTCGGTTCTGATTTTTCTTAAATAATTATTTAAAAATTATTTTAGGATTTAAAAATTAGTAATAATTATTTATATTGAATAATAAATTGATTTATTCGTGTTTAATTGATATGTATTAGACCGTTAGTCCGATTCGAGCGAAACGAAAGCCCTTTGACTCAGAAAAATGATTTTTTTTCATTAAAAATAATATTAAAGCCTAATTTCTTCTAGAAATTAGTTGACTTTGTTATTTGTTTGATTATCAGTCGAATTACGTGCCGATACGAGTCCGAAAAATTCCAAAAAATAGGAACGAGTCAGATAATGATTAGTTGAGCAATCAGCGAGTCGATTTTGATTCTAAAAATTATTTTAACTATAAAAATGATTATGTGCTTATGTGTATTATGTGGTTAATCGAGTCTTACTTGTTAATATATAATATATGAGTCAGTCATAAGCGCATGGGTAGACAATAGGAATGATGTGAAGTCGGTTCAAGACATAATTGAAGTACGATATGACTAAACCAGTCTATTTCTATAATAGTAGCTAAGCCAGCAAGGCAGGTTGAGTCGGTGATAGAGGAAGGTGACATATTTGCAGTAAGTCACGCGGAATGCAAGTTTTTCCCCTATTCTAATTTCAGAATAGTGATATTTCTTTAGATTCTTATCACGCTTGCACTCTTTTGATTCTTGTTCATATTTCATTTCAATTCTTGATTTCTCCTTTTCATTTGAATTCATTGTTCATATTCTAATTGTTACTCACAAATATTGATATATTCTGGTGATTAGAATATATCAAAGCATACCGATTATTTCGGTTGCTACTCCATGGACTGGATAGTGATATTTTTGGGGATTTAAGTTTACTTAATCCTAAGGACCGGGACATAACCAGATCCTTGAGATGGGCCGTAGTGCCTGGGTGCCCGACGGGATCTATATAGTGGGATATAGATCTGTACTGTATCCTGGCTGATCAGCATGGTATAGATGCGAACTTGTGTCCAGTTTAGTTCGTTTGTACTCGCCAGTAATGGCCTTCTTTCTATTCTCGCGGGGTTATATCTTTGCAGATATACCCAGTCTACCGATTCATTTAAACTGCTTTAACACTATTTATATTTTACGGACTTGTTGAGCAATTTTTGGCTCACCCCTTTTTGTTGTTATTTACCTTATTGTTTTCAGTTAAGAAGGAATATGAAACCAATCAGGACTCAAGTGGTAAAGAAGCGGGTCAAGCCTCGGGATCCTCTCATACCCAAGGTGTTGATCCCAATCCAAGAAGAAAGCTTTGAGTTGTCTGAACAGGTGGAGTGTAGATAGTTAGTGTGTGTGTGTGTTTGAATAAAAGATGAAATTAGTTTAAAACTAGTTAGATAATGGTTTGTAATAAAGAGAGTTTATAAGATTTTGAATTTGGTTTGTAATAAAGTAGTTAGTGGTTCTTATTTTCATACTTCAACCTAAAAAGATCCTGGTTAGTGTTAAAGGGGTTTAGATTCATTTCTTTATTATTTGTTAATCAGATTGTACAGGTTTGGTGATTAGCTATTAACCCCCAGACTTATATCCCGGGTCTGGAGGGCGTTACAATAAATGCCACTTAACACTATAACAGCTAGGTAATGACAAAACGAGATCAATCACAGCTAGAACGGCTCCGGGACATGCTAAACATGATTGAAATTCAACAGATCTATAAGATACAGTTAAGAATAAGACACCTGGACAGATTTTAAGAAAATTCTAGACTTGCAATTGATAGTACTACAATAACTAGCTCGTTGTGCTCAGTTTAAGCTACTGAACACAGTAAAAGCAGTGGTATATCAAATTCTGAAGTTCTGATACCGATTTGCCAGGAACTAAAGTTTCTGACTTGGTATTTTTGAATGTTTGTTGTGATTTTCTGATTTGTGAGAACTAGAAATGTCAGTAAACAGAGATTATAGACTAGACTCTATTGAGAAACATAGAGATTAGATAAAAAAAAATAGATAGAATAAGTATAGAGAATCAAGTAACTTCAAGAAGAATATATAATTCTGTTATAGAGAGAAAAAGAGTTTAAAGAGAGAGACAGATTTGGTGGAATAAAATTCATTTTCATATATTTCATAATCTGAACATTACAACTGATGAGTCTATTTATAGGCTCTATTGAATACTTAACTCCTAAGTAATTGGTAAAATACCAGTTTACACTTACTAGCTTAATACTTATTTGAAATACAATCTACTATTAATACCAGTAATAAGCCTGACTTAGTAAGCCTGTATGTCTCTTCCTAACAGTCTCACAACTTCACATAATACATACAGCTGATTGAATACCATGTGACGTATGCGCCATGACTTGTCCTAATCATAATAAGGAAGCCATCCAAACCAATTATTTGATGATGCAGAACAAATTTTGAGAACCTCGAAGGAGATAGAGATTTCATTTTACAAACCAGAATTAGTAGCTGGACTAATTATTTAGTAAATTTATTTAGTGGGAAGACAGTGCAGGAAACAATTCATCAAACATGTAGCGAATGTTTGAGCAAACAGTTAACGACAACAATGTAACACCAAATAACTAGTATAATCATTTAGGTGTACAAAATAAAGAGTTTGAAAGAAACACCAAGAAGATAAGTTTTGTTTTCGTCAAGAATGTCCTTCTCGATAGATTATACAGTGGTGCCAGTCAAATTTTCCAATATTGTATCAAGTAAACGTATGATAATAAAAATATAATGTGATCACATCTAAATTATTTTATGAATGACTTGAAGGATTAAAATCATTATAAAGTGCACACTCCATTAATTTTCTTTTATGTTTATCCTTTGTTTTCCAAAGGTGAAACGGAGATATCAAGAGCTCCAAAAATAGGTAATTAATGCATCAATGAAACAAACAGCGTGTAGTAAGATGACAATATATATATGGTATAAAAACATATTAAGGTGTGATAGAAGAGAAGGGTAAAGACTCAAAGCCAGGATGTACGCAGACAGATTTAAGGACAAATTCACTCCTAAATGGCCTGGCGGATAATTGACAGTAATAAGAGAATCTCCAAGAGCCTCTCTATTCAAGCTCTTAAATTCAAATATAAAGAAGATGACCTAAAATGAAGCTCCAACAGCCTCTTTATCACTTTTTAAAAAGTTAAAAAAAGTTCAGAGGTTCTTAGGATATACACAACTCTTAAGTCATATTTTATTAATATAATATATTCCCTCCAATCATTCCACAAGTTTTTCCTCTCTTTTATTTTGCTTTTCCCTCTCTTTCAATTTTATTTTTCCCTCCAATGTTTTTATAAATAAGAATATACATTCATGACTATAATTTTTTTCACATATGACTATCCATTTCCATAGTATGCATTTTTTTGTCAAAAATCTCTGAACTTCAAATCACAAAATTGATGGACTTTCCAAATTTATCAAATGATTGTCGTTCATCACCACAAGCTATTGTTGCAGGTCAGAATTACCAATCTCAGGTTTATTTACCTTCTTTTCTTGAAATGGTTGTATAATTTTATTTTATTTTTCTTGATAAATTTGGTACATATTTGTTTTATGAATTTTAGTTTATAAAACATATATGTTAGATTTTGATTAAAAGAATTGATTCTGTACTTAATTCTTTTGATATAGTGTAACTGTTAAAATTGATAATGCATTAACTTGTTGAGTTCAATGACTTTTGGGTGATTTTTACAACTTCAGACCTTTTTTGGCTTGATAGGTGCACTTAAGGATGAATTATAATGAACAAGTACCATTTTTTTCAAATATGCTTGGTGGAGAAAGTTCTATATATGATGAATTTGTAACACTAAATTTAAATACTCATCTCATACAAAGTCATGAAGAAGAAAATGCTGAATTAATATCAATCTCATCTCAAGATTTTAGCTCACAAAAGGTGAAGGAGAAAAGACAACGGACAAAAAACTTTAGTAAGCAAGAGGATGAGCTACTAATTTCAGCATAGAAAAATGTATCACTCGATCCTATTACAGGGGTTGATCAGAAAAATGAACTTACTGGAAAAGGCTGCACAACTACTTTATGAAACACAAAGACTTTCAATTTGATCGCACTTGTTGTTCATTACTTCTCATCATCCTCGGCCTCTTCTTCTTGAACCAAATATGATATGATATCATGAGGATTGATTGTAAAAAAAGTAATTTATAAAATATGAAGGAAGTGAACTAATAACAAGGAAGTGAACTGGTAACGGGGTTCAAATATTTTATATACTAATACATATTACCGTTTAAGAAAGAGCCGTTCGTAAAAATCACCACCACAAATGAACTAAAAAGTTCAATTTAGTAGAAAAATTATTATCATTTGATTATTATATCTATAGATAAACCATTGCATCATTTTTTACACATATGACACATGAAACTGATAAATAATATTTGAATGTTGATTTAATTTTAGTTTGTTATGTATAACATTGAAAATCGAAATTAAATGGTATTGCAAATTAATCATTAATATTACTTGAGTATTTTATTAATTAATTTTCACTTGTCCTATTTGAAATTGAATTACATATTTGAGTTTGAATCTTTGTGACATTGGAGTTCAAAATATGAATTAAATATAAATAGAGAACAAAAATAGAGAGAATTCTTAGAGTTAGACACAGAAATCTATGTAATAACTTGTTACGAGCAAAATTGTTTATATTAATATTAAGAATGTGTTGGGAGGCTATTGGAGATGCTCTTAGGAAATACCTTACAAAAATACCTTACTAAGATCAGCCAAGTAACAGGCCTCTTCTAAATACTTTGCTAAAACTATAATTCTTTGGACCTTTAAAGCAGATATCAAAAAGCATTCGTCCCTAAAGGGTATAACGTACGTTTCAGGTTACTAATCCTATTAGGCATCCTATCCTTTCTCAAAAATTTAAGTTCAGATGTAAATATTCTTTCAGTCAGAATTAACCAAAAGCAAATAAATGCAGCTTCAAGATATGGAAATGGAGTGCAGGGAGTGAAAATAAGTACCAGCAAGCTACCAACATATTGGCCAGCAACATAATTCAGATCATAGATTTAAACTAAAAAATCTAGATCAAAAGAAAATCTCTGATAAAAGAGAATTTAGGTCTACTATATGATTCCACTCATAACAACAAAAACCACAAAAATATGCAATGAATAAAAAAACATGGCAGACATGTATGTTAGGTTACACAACACTGTAGAAGGGGGTTGAATACAGTGTTTATACAATCAAATCGATTTAACACAAGTATGTAACAAAGATCAAGTATATTGAATAAACTCTGTTACAATAAGAACTGTTGTTCTCTCTCAGTGATGAACAAATATCACTAAGAGCTGCTAGGTTACAATGTATAATCTTCTCGACGAAGATAACACATATAGTGTAAACCCTAAGTCTATGTTTATATAGTACACAGTTACAAGATAACTTCTAATTGATATGAAATATAATTCTGTCTCCTAAAATATATCAATCAGATTTCTTCTACAAGTCTTCCAGTCTTCTAACTCTTTCCATGCATATCTTCTTTTATTTTAGTTTCGATCTTCTACTGTAAATCAGCTTCCTTCCTTAACTGTAAGTCTTCCCGCACTTAAGTTCTGATATGACCTTAAGTTCTGATATTAAGTTCTGACTTCCAGTAAGTCCTGACTTCAGTAAGTCCTGATATGTCCCGTTTGTTAAGATCTTAAAACTAAACATGAATCATATTAGACATGACATCTCAAATATATCTAACAATCTCCCCCAACTTGTAAATTATGCAAAATATACAAGTTAATAGATTTGATGATGTCAAAAACATTTTAAGTACAAATGCAAATAAGATTTTAACTAGATAACTAACTACAACTTACAGTCCTTGTAGCTTTTACCAATCTCACAAAGTCAATCTGAATCCATAATGATTCTTGACAAAGCTTGATATCAACTTTTCTTCTTTAATCCTCAGGACTTGAGACATTGTAGCTTTAACTTGCTTCATCTCTTCATCTTGACTCCTAATCTGGTAGATTGCAGTCCTTAAAGTAGTGATATGGTTTCTTTCTAAACCATCATTCCGTCTTATTACCCTAGGATGAGAAGAATATTCATTGTAGCACAGACATTTCTCATTCAATAACACTTCAAGCTTAGCAGAATCCTTCTTCATTAGAATCTCACTTCCATCATCTTCAACAATATTAGGAATGAATTCTGTAACCCTTGAACCAGAAATTCTTGCTTTATCTCTGATGGTCTTCAATATGAAATTTGACCATCTCCTGGTAATATTAGACTTTACCTATAAAAGGTAATAAAAGAATTGAAGTTCTTTCAGTGATTTGTTTAGCACATCTGATTCTGACATCTGATATGTCCTTCCATCTTCAAGAAATAGAATCAGATTTTCCTTGACATTGTGCTTGTCATGAGCATCCAATACCACTTGAACAGAGATAACCTTATCAAGGTGTTTCTTTGTAACATCTTCAAGAGGTCTGTCAGTCAAAAGAAATAGATCTCTAGTAGCAACATCAACTCTTGTCTTGATATTTGCTTCATCAGAACCTAGTCCAGCCCTGTCTCTTGGTTCTCTAGCATTTAACCCAATAATCATGAAAGTAGAGAGCAATTGGCTTTTCTTTGGAACTGATGGTTTGACATTTTTCCATAGAAGTTTCTTTTTATCAGCTACTTCCATCTTGTCTAAATCAACTTGAGCACTGTCAGAGGTTGATATCTTTATAAACCTATCAAAATTTGATGTTCTTTACTCTGAACAACTTGAGCCTTGTCAGAGGTTGTCTTGAATTCTTTAGTAATCTTCTTTCTTTGCAGAGTTTGAACATCTTCATCTTCAACAAGAGTATCATCAGTAACTTGAACCATTTTGTACATTGTTTTCATCAGAATTTGAGGAATTTTCATCTCCAGTGACTTGATTGGTTCATCAACTTTTCCCTTCCCTTTGTCTTTGGGATCAATCTCAGATTGTGATCTTGTTTTGGGCTTTGATGCCTCAGTATGTGACTTCTCCTTGATCACAATGCCTTTTACCTTGGGCCTTGGAGGTTTCTTTGCAACAGAAGCTTTTGGCTTTAGATTTATCTTTTCATCTTTATATCTAGCTTCTTCCTCCTTGAGATTTTTTAAGTCCATTCCCGGATTATGCTTAAGAAATAATCTTCTAGCAATTTCCTCATCAAGTGTTTGAATCTTGGGATCTTTGTAGTAGACAGTAGTCTGTTTTCCCTTGAGCTTCAGAGTTTGCATAAACTTCTGAGAATCTTGACTTCCACCCTGTATCAGAACATCAGGCTTTGTCATCATACTTTGCTCATCAGAACTTGATATCAGATTTTGAGTATCAACACTGGCTATCAGATTTTGAGTTTGAGCAGCTTCAGTACTTGTCTTCTTTTAATAGAAGATCTGCTTGCATCAATAATTAGTTTCCTAGAAGAAACCTTGATGCTGTGCTCTTTACCTTGAACTTGACCTCTACCCTTGCTAGGGTTTCCCTGGTCATCAGCTTCATCATCTTTCTTCTTCAGTACTTGATCATTAGAGCATATGGACTTAACTATCTTCTCCCCCTTTTTGGCATCATTCGTTAATAAGAGAGAGAGAGAGAGAGAGGAAGAAGAAGAAGAAGAAGAAGAAGTTCAACTGAATATTGGAGTTCATCCAATTGAGCTTTTTGAGAAGCTTGATTTTGCAGGACCTCGGCAATTTGGGCATGTTGCTCCTCTTGAATTTTCTCAATGGCTTCAACCTTTTCAGAAATAGGTCTGATAAACCTCTTTTTGTCAAGCTTGGTCTCCATATCTAGCTTTTCAGCTTTTTCAAGAAGCTTATCAACCTTTTCTTGAGTAGTATAGTGTAGACCTTGAAGATTCTTGGTAGACATAGCTGTGACTTTGAGTTGTGTCTTGAAATCAGCATTTGTGAGCAACTCATCAGCTTTACCAATATGATATGTCAATACTTTAGAGCTTGGAATGAAATCAGTTTCATTCCACTTCTTGGTCCACTCCACACCTTTGTGAGTATCTTCCCAAGGAATAGGTGCTGCTTGCTCAACAAATTTCTCAATTAGTGTCTCATTTCCCAGAATATGAGCAGGAGTATCAACAGAAACACTGTTTGCTGAACTTGAGGAAGACTCATTATCTTCTAACAGTAATAGAGTGTGTGAAGAAACTGGAGATTCTGGAACAATCTCATCTAAATTTTGAGCATCAGAATTTATCTCCAGAATTGGTGTTGTTGGTTTAAATTGTATCTCAGCATTTAAGATTGGAAAGTTGACTTGAGATGGCTGAGGTGCTGTCATTGGAGCTTCCAAATAAAGAACAGTTGGTATATTCAGATTGTGAATATTTATTTCAAAATTTGTGGTTAGTTCTTCAGCATCAGCTGTTGATTTTATTGGAGAGACATAAGGGGTGAGCACTGTATCGAGAACAGTGTCTTTTGGTGCTGGAAGGGATTCAATGATAATTGCCTCTTTGGAGATCAGAGATTCCTGATCCCTTTCTTCAGCTTCAACAGTATCTTCTGATGGAGGCTTAGCCAAATGCCTCGTAGACCTCATTTTCTTCAATCTCCTTGCTAGTGAAGGAGTTGCTTGAGCATCAGAACTAGCAGTTCTCTTTCTTTTCAAATTACCTGAACCCTCAGCTTCAGCACTTATCTGTGGGGTTGACCCTTCAGCTTCTGTTTCTTTCTGAAAAACCAGAGTTTCAGCTTCAACAGTCACAGGTTTTGATGCATGAACCTGTACTTGTTCCTCTTCACTGTCAGATTCATCCCTGAGAATCATCTTTCTTCTCTTTTGTGGAGGTTGAGGAACAAACTTTGCCCTCTTAGGCTTGGAAGATGAAGGTCTGATGGTATGTACTGAAGGTTGTTGTTGTGAAGATTGAGCTGATGGTTGGAAGTAAGTTCTGATGGTAGGTTGAGTTGGTTGAGGTTGAGAGGTGGTTGGTTGTGTAGTTGTTGGAGGTACTGATGGAGGTTGGGTTGGGTGGACATCAGGATATATGGTAGAATATGTGGTTGGATCAGAGTTCACTAAAAACTGTTTGACTGATTGTGGGATTTGGAGGGGTCTCAAAACAGTTTTCTTATTATCAGCAGATAATAAGTCGGTAAATGCTCCCTTAGCAAGTTTGAATGGTGAAATCAACTCACTTGCTAATTGGGGTGCATCAGAGTTACAAAAGCTATAAATAAGTTGACAGAATCTAGCAAAATATACAGTATTTCTATCTTATGTCATCCTATCCCCTATGAATCCTAGTACATCAGTAGCATAATCAAAATGAGATTGAGTAATCAGAGCATACCCAATTTGTTGACTGGGGATAGGAATTGCATCAAAGTTTGAACACTTGTTTGCAAAGGTTCTTATGATGCAATCAAAGAAGAAACTCCATTCCCTCCTAATGTGAGGTCTCTTCAATTGACCCAACTTTGCCAATATCTTTTCATAGCCCAAACTAGCCATCATCTGCTGAAGGGCAGGCTCCTCAACTGTTGAACTGTAGACACAGTTTTCTGGAAAATGTAAAGCCTGTCGAACTGTAACCAAAGTAACTACATGCTCATCCTCCCCTGTTGAAAAGATAATACTTGGGGACCCATGAGCACCACCATCATCATACATGCCACTTCTCCAAAACTCCAGCACTTGAGTTCCAGAGATGGCTTCTGGTTGGGTCAAAGCATACCCAATCTCAGAGTTAGCAAGGAAATCCTGAATAAAATGAAGTTCTGATGGAGCTTCACCCTTGCTAAGAATAGCCAAGTAATTGTTGGGAACAAACTTAGCTCCATTGAAAACAATATCTTTTGGTGCCATTTCTGTGAAAAAATCAAATGAAAAAAGAGTGTTTGCAAGGTGTTTGATAAAATGCCTGTATGAAAAATAGCTTCAGAGAATATTAGTGGGCGAGAGAAAATAAGAGAAATGAGAGAATAAGAAAAGTAGGTAAAAGATTAGAAAATCTTTTAACTCTCTTATTTATACAGCCCATGTGATAACAATTATATTTTTGAAGCATGGCAGACAATTTACACCTGGCAACATGTGAACAGTCAGTAAAAAGTTAAAGCAGGAGTTAGTGGGCAAGAGAACTAAGCAGTAATTAATGTGCACATGCAGTTTTTCAAGACAAACATGTTTCCCACTTAACCAAATGATTATGACTGTTTTTATCTCACCTAATTATATTCTTATTAAATATGACCGTTTCAGTATTTACCATAAATAAGTCAAGTAAATAAATAATGCCACGTAAGCATCAGAGTTTCCATCAGGATTTAATATCAGAATTTGACTTTTATCAGATTTTAACAGTCATCAGAACATGGCTTTTTTACTCAACAAGTGAATGTTTGTATATGTGATTCTTCATACTAATACTGACTTGTTTCTTCAGAGTTTAATCATCAGAACTTCCATCAGAACTTGTCCTCAAAATTTATGCAAATAACACTTAACTGTTTTTCAAAAACAACTTAATCACCACAATAATTTTTATTATTCATATAGAATAAGAGTGTGTGCATTTAGAAAAATATCAGATAAAGATTAAAGTCTGATAAACTTCAGTACATCTTAGAAATAAGGTATAACTAAGAAAAGTGCTTAAAATCTGTCATTAATAAAGAAGTCTAATATAGACTAAATTTATGCAAGAATCCACCTCAACTGTTTATGCTCATTTTATGCATCTTTTAACATTCTTTTTCACAGTGGCTTCTCAGTGTAAGTGAGTCACAATTACTATCAGAATTTATGCAATTATCAGAGTATTTCTCCAGTAATCAGAGAATGTGAAAAGTCACCAAGAAAAAAATATTTGCTTTTCTAATGCATATTACTTAATACCAGCAATGCACTTGGGTCTTCCCTTCCACATATTTACTCTAGATCTCAAAGGAGTACCTGACTTCAATTTTCTGTTCTTTTCCTTTCTTCAGATAAGTGAGGCTTATCAAGCATGTGGTTCATCCTTAAGATTTACTGACATCAGAATTTGACAGATAAGAAGCAAGACTCTAGTTTGTGACTTAGTAATAAGATACACAAAGTAAATTTGACTAAGCTCAAAATCAGAATTTGCTTGTGTTAATGAATTTCCACATAAACAACTAATTCAAACATGGGATTTCTAGTATGTTAAAGACTACCAGGTCAGCATCTAGCACATTTATCCTCATTGGATTGAATAGTCACAGAACATTCAAATCACTATCAGAGTATATAGATCCACATCAGATAACAATCAGCATTTAATGTATTACAATTTAAGTATAGATTACATGAATATAAGACAATCTGTAAACACTGATCATAAATTCTGATGCATGAGAACAAAAACTAAGCAGATTTAGAGAAAGAACCTGAAACCATTCCAAGTTCATTTACCAGTCTTGCAAAAGTAGCTTCACATAGTGGTTTTGTGAAGATATCTGCTAGTTGTTGATCTGTTGGAACAAAATGCAATTTCACTCTACCTTCCATCACATGTTCCCTTATGAAATGGTACCTAATGCTGATGTGCTTTGTCATTGAGTGTTGAACTGGATTACCTGTCATAGCAATAGCACTTTGATTATCACAGTAAATAGGTATTTTAGAAAATTCTAACCCATAGTCCAGTAACTGATTCTTCATCCAAAGAATCTGTGCACAACAGCTTCCTGCAACAATATATTCTGCTTCTGCAGTTGATGTGGAAATTGATTTCTATTTCTTGCTAAACCAAGAAACCAATCTGCCTCCAAGAAATTGGCAGCTTCCACTAGTGCTTTTCCTGTCTATTTTGTATCCTGCAAAATCTGCATCTGAGTAACCTATTAGTTTAAAATATGATTCTCTAGGATACCATAATCCTAGATCAGCTGTACCCTTGAGGTACTTGAAAATTCTTTTCACAGCTATTAGATGAGGTTCTCTTGGATCTGCCTGAAATCTTGCATAAAGACAGGTTGCATACATGATATTAGGTCTACCTGCAGTTAAATAGAGTAAAGAGCCAATCATACCTCTGTAGTTAGTAATATCTACTGATGAACCAGTATCTTTATCTAACTTAGTTGCAGTGGCCATAGGAGTGGATGCAGTTGAACAGTCTTGCATTCCAAATTTCTTCAGTAAATTTCTGATGTACTTAGATTGATTGATAAAAGTACCTTCTTCATTTTGCTTGACTTGAAGTCCCAGAAAATAGCTAAGTTCTCCCATCATACTCATTTGATATCTTGACTGCATTAGCTTTGCAAATCTTTCACAGAGCTTGGCATTTGTAGAACCAAATATGATATCATCAACATATATCTGTACCAAAAGTAAGTCATTTCCATGGTTGAGATAGAACAGTGTTTTATCAATTGTACCTCTATGAAATCCACTTTCCAGAAGGAATTGAGCTAAAGTCTCATACCATGCTCTTGGAGCTTTCTTAAGGCCATAAAGTGCTTTGTCTAATCTGTAGACATGATGTGGAAATTTTGGATCTTCAAATCCTGGAAGTTGTTTAACATATACCTCTTCTTCCAATTCTCCATTGAGAAAAGCACTTTTCACATCCATTTGAAAGACTTTAAACTTTTTGAAAGCAACATAAGCCAAAAAGATTCTTATGGCTTCCAATCTAGCAACTGGTGCAAATGTTTCATCATAATCAATACCCTCCTGTTGAGAGTAACCCTTAGCAACCAGCCTTGCTTTGTTCCTTGTAATTATGCCATCACTGTCGGTTTTGTTTCTGAATACCCATTTTGTGCCAATAATAGATCTGTTCTTTGGTCTTGGCACTAGGGTCCAGACTTTATTTCTTTCAAATTTATTCAACTCTTCCTGCATTGCTTGCACCCAATCAGCATCTTGAAGAGTTTCTTCCACTTTCTTTGGTTCAGTCTGATATAGAAAAGAATGATAGAGACATTTATTTAATGTTGCAGTTCTAGTTTTGACACCTGCTTCAGGATCTCCAGTTATCAAGTCAGATGTATGTGATTTAGTCCACTTCCTTGCAGATGGAAGTTGTTTTCTAGAACTGGATCCTCCCCCATGATCCATGTTGTCTCCATCAGCATTTTCTGATGCTCCCCTTGTAGTTATGCTCTCTGAAACTTCAGAATTTGAGTTGGATCCATCAGGATTTGAAGTATCAGAACTTGATGAATCAGAACTTGAAGAGCCAGTGACAGGTTCTGATGTTTCTTGAGAGTCTTGAGTTGTGGTAGGATCTTCAGCTTGCTCCCCCTGGACAGGTGCATTTTCCCTTGGAGTAGTTACCACAGTTTCAATGACATCAGAATTTAACCCGTCACAACTTACAGGATTAGGATTTAAACCATTAGAATTTGCAGAATCATAACTTAAATCTTCATTTTCAAATCTCAGCTGATCATGATCATTGAAATCTTCAAGTCCAGTAATCTTCTTATCATCAAAAAATACATTGATAGATTCCATGAAAACCCTTGTTCTTAAATTGTAGACTCTGAAGGCTTTTGTGGAAAGTGGATATCCAACAAAAATTCCTTCATCAGCTTTTAGATCAAATTTTGACAGTTGTTCAGGATGAGTCTTAAGAACAAAATACTTACAACCAAATGCATGAAAGTATTTCAGATTTGGCTTCTTTTTCTTCACCATCTCATATGGTGTTTTTCCATGCTTGTTTATGAGTGTAGCATTCTGAGTAAAATAAGCAGTCTGCACAGCTTCAGCCCAAAAGTAGGTTGGTAACTTTGCTTCATCAAGCATAGTTCGTGCAGCTTCAATGAGAGTCATGTTCTTTCTTTCTACAACTCCATTTTGATGTGGAGTTCCGGGTGCAGAAAATTCATGTTTGATTCCATGCTCTTTGCAGAACTCTTCCATGATTAAATTCTTGAACTCAGTGCCATTATCACTTCTTATTATTTTAACAAAATCTTTGACCAATTTATCCAGTTGTTTGACATGATCAATTAGAGTAGATGCAGTTTCATTCTTCTTGTGCAAGAAATACACCCCAGTGTATCTTGTAAACTCATCCATTATAATCATAGCATATTTCTTCTTTGCAATAGACATGACATTGACTGGACCAAATAGATCAACATGCAGTAGGTGATAAGGCTCAAGAATTGAGGATTTTGTTTTGCTCTTGAAATAAGATTTTCTTTGTTTTGCCTTTTGACATGAATCATAAAGGTCATCAGGAGCAAATACTGATTTTTGCAGTCCTCTCACAAGATCTTGCTTTACTAGTTCATTTATGTTGTTGAAATTTAAGTGAGAGGGTCTTTTGTGCCAATTCCAACTTTCTTCAATCGATGCTCTACTCAATAGACAAATTGCAGAACCAGCAGAACTTGTTGAAAGCCTGGCTTCATAAATGTTATCATGCCTGTAACTTTTCAGAACCACTTTGCCTGTAGAATTATTTAATACTTCACAGTGTTCTTCAAAGAAATTTACATGATAACCTCTGTCACAGATTTGACTCACACTTAGCAGATTGTGTTTAAGTCCTGAGACAAGAGCTACTGTTCCAATGATGATATTTCCAAGATTGATATTGCCATATCCCAGAGTTTTTCCCATGTTGCCATCTCCATAAGAAACTCTTGGGCCAGCTTTCTTCATAAAGTCTGATAGCAGGGCTTTATTTCCAGTCATATATCCTGAACATCCACTGTCCAGCACTAGGATATTTTTCCTGTTGCCCTGCAATCACAAAGACCATTATTGGTTAGTTTTAAGGACCCGGACTTGCTTGGATCCTTTGGCCTTTTTAAGTTTGTTCGCATTTGCAGCGGATTTAGTTTCATAGTTTATGCTAACATGTTGTTTATTAGAATTTATATCAGACTTTGTATCAGACTTTACACTAGAAGGAACAATTCTAACTTTCTTCAAAGGAGGTTTTATTTGATAATAATCATAGTACAAACTATGATATTCCTTACAAGTATAAATAGAATTCCATAAACTACCACAATTAAAACAAGGATTTTGTGGCTTAAACCTAACAGACTGACTCTTAACTCCTGATTTAGGAGGTAAAAAGTTTATATCTTTATTTTTCTTGCAAAAAGAAGCAAGATGGTTAGAGTTTCCACAGTTATAACATTTCTTTCTAGGAGCATTAGGAATAGGCATATAATTATTGCTTTTATTCACACCTTCCTTTCCATTTCTATTTTTCCTAGCTTCCTTTACCTTGTTGACATTCATAATCTCTTTCAGCTTATGCTTAAGCTGCTTCTTAGTCATTAAGCATATGTTTACTTCAGCTGGTTTATCATGTTCTAATTTGTCAGAAGTTGATTTTTCTTTTACTTCTGTCCTAGATTCTTTCATCTTTTCAGAATCAGACTTTACAGTTTTTGCTACAAACTTAACAGAATTTACATTTGGCTTAGCAGTCCGTTTACCAACAATTTGCTCAATTTGTTCAGTTCCTTTCTCACTTTTATCATCTCCATAACCTAAGCCCTCTTTCCAGTTTCCTCTACTTAATAAATTATGAGTTGTTCTGCCAGAGTTAGTCCAAGTTCTGATAATTTCTCTTTCCTTTTCTAACTCAGTTTTTAGAGATTCATTCAATTTTAGCACTTCATCTCTAACATAAAAAGCATCATCTCTTTCTTTCTGAGTTTGATGAAACATAACTAGCTCTTTTTCTAAATAGTCATTCCTCTTTTTAAAAGCAAGATTTTCAGATTTTAATCTTTCACATGTTAAAGTCTGATCTCTATAACTAATGAACATGGTTTTAAGATATAATCTCAAGTCAGTAATATCATCAGTATGAAAAGCATAAGTTGTTTGAGGTACCTTTAATTCAGCAGTTTCAGGACTGCCATCAGCATTTGCCATCAAGGCATAGTTTACCTCATGTTCAGAATCTGAAGTGTATGTCCAGCTTTTCTTCTTTGTGACAAGTACCTTGCCTTTGTCACTTTTTCCTTTCTTGCAGTCAGGAGATATGTGGCCTCTTTCACCATAATTGTAGCATTTGACATTTGAGTTGTCTCCTCTGTCAGACTTTTCTTTACCTTCAGACTTTCTGAATCCTTTCTTATCAGAACTTCCACTTTTCCTGGAAAACTTCTTACCTTTTCTGAATTTCCTGTAGGCTATCTTTGTGATACCCTTCACCATAAGAGCACACAATTTCATCATCTCTTCATCAACATCCATTTCAGGTAAACTTTCAGTTTCTGAATCATCATCATCAGAATATGATGACTCTGAATCAGACTTTATGATGAGAGCCTTACCTTTGCCCCTTTTTGAGGCAACAACTTTAGGAGATTCCTCCTCAGCTTTAAGAGCAACTGTCCTTGACTTTCTTCCATGCCCCTTGCTCCTTTGATCCATCTCAAGTTCATAAGTCTTGAGCATACCATATATTTTATCAAGAGTAGTTTCAGTAAGGTCATAGTTGTCTCTTATGGTAGTAGACTTCAAATCCCAACTTTCAGGAAGAGCTAAAAGGAATTTTAGATTTGAATCTTCAAGATCATATTTCTTGTCTACCAATGACAGATCATTCAAGAGTTTGGCAAACCTGTCATATAAATCAGTTAATGACTCATCAGCCGTTGAGTCAAAGTGCCCATACTCTTGAGTGAGTATAGTTTTCATGTTCTTCTTGATTGCATCAGTTCCCTGACATCTTGTCTCCAAAGCATCCCATATCTCCTTTGTAGTCTTGCAATGAATTACCCTGTTTGACATGACATTATCAATGGCACTATGCAGCAAATGCCTCACCCTTGCATCCTTGGAAATAGATGAGATGTCTTCAGCTGTATACTCACCTTTCTCCTTTGGTATGGTCTTTGCTGGTTGATCAGCAACTACAACAGAGAGCTTAGTTGGCTTATGTGGTCCTTCATTAATTCTGTCAAGGTATTTTGGATCTGTAACTTCCAAAAACATAGCCATCTTCACTTTCCATATGGGATACTCAGAAGGTCTCAGTATGGGAACCCTAATAGTCTCATATCGACTGTGGGTTTGAGTGTTTAGAGTTTCTTGAGTTTTGGTGGGCTTGGTTGGAGTTTGTGCTTCTTTAGACATGATTGTTTGTATCTTTACTGTATGTGTGTTAACAAAAAAGCTCTTATACCACTTGTTAGGTCACACAACACTGTATAAGGGGGTTGAATACAGTGTTTATACAATCAAATCGATTTAACACAGGTATGTAACAAAGATCAAGTATATTGAATAAACTCTGTTACAATAAGAACTGTTGTTCTCTCTCAGTGATGAAAAAATATCACTAAGAGCTGCTAGGTTACAATGTATAATATTCTCGACAATGATATCACATATAGTGTAAACCCTAAGTCTGTGTTTATATAGTACACAGTTACAAGATAACTTCTAATTGATATGGAATATAATTCTATCTCCTAAAATATATCAATCACATATCTTCTACAAGTCTTCCAGTCTTCTAACTCTTTCCATGCATATCTTCTTTTATTTTAGTCTCGATCTTCTACTGTATATTAGCTTCCTTCCTTAACTATAAGTCTTCCCGCACTTAAGTTCTGATATGACCTTAAGTTCTGATATTAAGTTCTGACTTCCAGTAAGTCCTGACTTCAGTAAGTCCTGATATGTCCTGTTTGTTAAGATCTGAAAACTAAACATGAATCATATTAGACATGACATCTCAAATATATCTAACAATGTATCCATGACTTATAACAAGATTTAAAGTGAAATTTAGCACCACTGTCATGAATTTTTGAAATCAACACGTCTTCATTTAATCAGCTTTTCATTACATTCGAAATTTACATTCTAATTAAACAATAACCACTAACTATTACGAAAACCTTAATTATCAAACAATACAATCTCAAATCTCGAATATTTGGCATATGACATGAATCGCAAACACCGAAAATAGGTAAATATCACGATGGGTAACAAGCACGTCATTTATGGTACAGTTATACGGCGATTTTCGTGAGTCGTTAGTAAAAACTAATTCCTTTGACGGTATAAGTGTCGGAAGGATCGATGTCGTTGACAAGTTGAGCAAATCATGAAACGATAGCCGGCGGGGAATTGTATGGTAGGGTACGTAAAATAAATCAAGTTCATACTTTCCACGTAAATCAAGAACCGCACAATTAACGGGAAGAAACAAGGTGACATTTCGGGGCAGCGCTGAAGGGTTTTGGGTTATAAAGGTACACCAGATGGTAAAATCACCTCATTTTACAATTGTAAAAAGCATGCGAGATAACTCGATAGAAATCATCATCTTGATAAAAGGAAGAATGTGGTTCGAAAAATTCGCGGGGTATGAATCCAGGATTGAGATCGATCGGATTAGTTACGGGCGAAAGTCCATTATAATGAGGAGTTAGGGTTAGGTCGATAGATGTAGTGTCGATAGAGGGAGAAATTGATATCGGAGTCGCGGAGGTGCGTTCAGAGTCATAAAAAGTGCGATCGAAGTAGTCGGTAGGGCCGGAACAAAATAATTGAGGGTCCTGTGAGAAATTTTAAAATTGGGCCTGTAATATTTACGTAAATAAAAATCTAAGTAACGGTTTCTAAACAAAATTAACTATTAAAAATATTTATAAAACACAAATACATTTCGATATATTCACTTAAAGAGATTATTTTGTAACGAAATAATCATCAATATTTAATCTTTCCTACGACATAGTTGTTCGTAAATAAAATTCCTATAACTTGAGTTTGGAAAAACTCTTTTCTATAAGTGCAACGGTAATAAGAATAATTATTAAAATTATATATATAATTTTTACATTATGAAAACACGAAATTTTTTGAAGAACTTTAATGAATATAATTCTCCTATTTCATCCGAATTTTTTATATTTTTAAAAAAAACTTAACCAAATTTTTTTTCTTCAGAGCTAAATTTTTATTTCTAGTTAATTTTTAAATAAAAATTCGGGGTCTTATAATTTCGGATGCCCTTTCGGTGGCTCATCCGCGCTACACCAGCGCCGCCCCTGGTAGTCGGTGAAGGAAGATAATGTGAATGACAATGAAACTCAGAATCAGTAAAGTCAGCGCCGCTAGTAACCGGAACGCCATAGCGACAAGATCGAAACTTTCTCGTGTACAAACTCTACCTGGTGAACAAACTGTTCCACCCGACTCGAATCAAAAAAATAAGAAGTGTTTTAAATATATTTTTAGTTTCTAGTTCTATAAGAGCATCTCCAACGCTATGCAATATAATATTTACGTGTCAATCTATTATAGCTAACATATAAAAAATAGAACACTCCAAACTGGAATGCATGTTAGGTATACTTTTAGATAACGAAGGAGACGGGAAGGTGCTTGTTAGGCATATATTTAAATAACGAAAAAGATGCACGTCATATTTGTTGATTATTACGCCATCCTGTATAATACTATATGTCATTTTTGGCCTACGTTAACCCTAATCTAGCCTAAATCATATTCTAAATTTTATTTTTTATATTTTTTAATAACACATTTAAGGTTTAAATACATAATATTATAATATAAAAATGATGTATGTATATTCATAATTATTATTTATACAGATGTATAGATGTAATGTTTGTATTTTTGTTTATAAAACAATAATGTTATGTAATATTAAGTGTAATAAAGTTATTTTATTTTTAACTAAATTTATAAAAATTCTAATATAGTAAGATATATTTTATTCATATTTTTTTAATGTTCAAAATAATTACTCATTTATATTTCATAATTTTTACTTTAAAATATTGATATAAATATAAAAATGTTATAATATTATAATTAAATATCTTTTTATTAAATATATTATTTATTTCTACTAATATAGAACATAATTAATTAAACTCCCTTTCAAAAAACTAATTAATTAAACGTATTTTAATTTTATATTTAAAATTAATAAAAAGAATATTATTATGACTATAGCTAATACTTAAAGCTAATGCCACCTAGAAAAAATGCTTACGGATTGAATAAAATTTTAGATAATTATATTAGTTAACAGTTTTGATGTTACCATTTCAGATGCTCTAAACTGCTAAACACACTTATTGTTTATATTTTTTGAAAGATGTAATTTCTTTTAATTATTTTGTCAAAATTATTATATCCTTATTATATTATATCCTCTGTATAATCACTTTAATATATATATATATATCCTATTATATATATAATAGGAATAAGAAAGACTATATACATTCTATTTTAAATTTGAACAAAAGATGTATTATTCTGAAAATGTGTTATTTGTTTTATGCAAAACTACCAAAATACTATTTTTCGCAAAGGTATTTTACAACTTTACTTTCTTTTCCTTCATTAATTACTGCATACACCAAAATTCAAATTCATGAATTCTGTCAAGTGGGACAAACTCAACCGCTACATGGACCATTTGCAGGCTTTGCCACTTAAATTTGCAAACATATGATTTACAGTTTATTGCCAAACTTTTCTTTCCTATTTTTAAATTGCTGCATATTGCTAAACCTGATTTTTTTATTGTTTTAGTTACAATGTCTTGATTTTGCAAGTCTTTTTCAAAGAACCGTAATTTTGCAATAATTAAAAAATCCTAGTTTTGCAAATAATTTTTTGTTTCTGCAAAAGAAAAGAAAAAATTGACGCATACTGTAAATATGGCCTTGAATATGAAGCAGATTGCAGATTGCAGATTGCAGATTGGAGAGCTGTGAACAGGAAGAAAAATCAATCTTGCTGATGAAAAATAGTACTGAGCATGAGAAAAAATGGGTACGAGAATGCTTAAAATTAATTTTGGTGCTTAGGTCTTTGAGGGAGAGAAGTCGTTATCAGTAGGCATGATAAGGAACCTTTAGGGGCATTACATCATAAGGAAGACTATGAAGCTTGCAGGGAGTGTCTCGGTTCTTGAAGCAGAAACAGTGAAAATTCTGGAAGCGCTTTTATGGACCGAAGAGTTACCAGCAAATGTAACCATAGTTTAGAGCGATTCTTTGCTTAGTGACTGTTAATGCAATTAATAGAACCGGCCTTAACTATATGGAACTGGGAGATCTAATACAGCATTGCAGGCTCATTCTTGAGAATAGGGTTCGTGTATCAATTGGTTACGTTAGAAAGCAGGCAAACATATTTTGTTTTTGTTTTGAGGTAGCATACTCAGTTTTTTTTTTTTATAGAATCACTGTTAAAAACAGTAGGATCTAGGTCAAGTACTGAAGTACATACATATATAGTAAATAAGGAGCTGTAGAAACCTTGTAGAAACCTTAAACAAGCGCATTTAAATTTTAACTCTTAAATTTCAACTCGGTTACCACTGATGACCATAAACTCAAGCCTTGTTCTAAGGGTAACTACGTTCGAAAAGCAAAAAAAATAATAATTTAGGCATTATGTAGAAACTAGAAACTACCATCAAAGTTCCCTACACTGCCCATCTGGCAGTAAAAACTTTGTTAATACTAAATATCGAAAAAACCTAAATAAAACACATATTCAGAAGTCTGGTGTCGTCATATGTTTATAAATTATAACATAATACTAGGGAGTACAGTACGTTTACTGATTTACATGTCTAAAAGATGATAAAACTAATCTGCGATGGGAATGAACCTCTAACTTGACATCATGACATGATCGATTGCCAGGAGTGCTTCATTTGCGAAGTAACGCACATCTACATCCGGGTCTTCAGCAAGTTCAACCAGGCAAGGACGAATAGTATTTTCTACCACCTATATCGCAAGCAAAGATTAAACAAGAAAAAGGAAGAGTGGCAGAAACAAAGACCAGTACATAGAATTTAACAAAAAAAACAAGGTAAAAAGGGGAGATTAACCACTTACAAAATGATCCACAATAGAGATAAGAGATTGTAACACATTCGCTACATTGAACTTGATGTTGGGCACTCTAGGAAAAGAATGTTTAGAGTGTTCAATTAAAGCCAAAGACGATCACAAATGAAAAATTTCGAAGATCAAAATACTTTACCTGTCTTTGGACAATGTAACAATCACAGGCAGCAATTTAGAACATGTTATTTCGGAACCCATGACAGGAGCAAGCAGAGAAATAGTGCGGAGAATAGTCATTCGATACAAGTAATAAGGGTTATTAATCATATCCAAGACCTGCACAAATGATAAATTAATCTTGTGCTGAGCATAGATTTCCACAGGAATAATAAGTATTAATGTCCTAGATGTCATGAGTGAATTAATAACTAAGAAGAAACAGAGAGGTGAATTCAGTAACTAAAACAAACAAAAAGGGATGCAATTCTTTTCGGCCTGAATTACATGCATCAATTGAGAAGTTTAATGCAGATTTAGATTCAACTTGATATCTGAAATTAACTATTTGGCCAAATGACTTGATGTATAATGGGTCCTATTCTCATCACTAGAACAATGTAGAAAGAGCTTTTCTCCATAAAACATTAATCATCTACAGGGTAAAAATGAATGGGTGTTACAAATAATTGATGTCCCAATTATGTGTGTGATTTGAAAGAATAATTAAGCTTCTCAAGATCTCTTATCAAGAGGTGTCAGCACTCAGCAGTATAGCTTCAATTCTCAGACAAACCTGTGGGATGATATGCTGCATGGCCCATTCTGGACCAAATTCTTCTGCAAGACGCTTCAGGTTAGTAGCAGCGGCATCTCGAATTGAGTATACCTGCAACACATACTCAATGACTATAACTAAATAAAAAAATTGTATTCCTGTGAAGGACTTTCTATTGACCTGTGTGCTTCTGCCAGATAGATTTCCCAGACAAATTTGCAAAAAGGCTTTTCTATTATTGCAAAAAGGCTTTTCTATTAATGCTGAAATAAAATATTCCCTTCTAAAAATCAAGACCAAAATATTAAAGTGCTCGCAATAATAAACAATTTGTAAGATAAAGAATGATCATCAAAAAACATTTTAATTTTAAGATAAACACTTCCACTTATACTGTAAACGGAAGTATGTATGCAACCCTCTGGTACTAATACTACTAAACCTTTCAAATATGCAAGCTAGTTAGCTTGACCTCCATAATGGATGAACTTTGGTAAACTAAAATAATAACGACCTAAAAGATGAAGAATCTCTTGTTCAAACTTCTGATCTATTAAGCTGACCAATTTATCCAAATACTTTGACATGTCACTAATCTCTAATATACGGATGAAATCATAAAATTACCAGCTAATAGTTTTCACATAAACCATCTTGCACTTCCAAACACAATGAATGAATTCAGGGAGAGAAAAGAACCTAAAAGTAAAAGGAGTAAATAATCCAACATTAAAAGCCTACTCCTAACAGTCTAGCCTACTCCTAACTGACAAGTGACAACATTACAAAAATAACAAGGGAAACTATGATTTGCAACTCAGAATTCCCATGTATAAGAAAGAAAGCACAAACCTTATCCTGCAGCCACTGCATACAGAGAGCACCTAGTTTATCATCAAAAAAGGCTACTCCTAACTGACTAGCCAATAGAGGTATATACTCAATAATTGCCAGTCGAACTCGCCAATGTCTATCTTCTGCAAGCTCAACAATTGCTGGTAAGAGAGATTGGGATAATAGATCTATCCCAATAACCTGCAAGGAGAAGTCAATTTAAACCATGAGAATAATGAACTGATTCCAGTTAAGAAGTGAAAATCTTAACTATAATTTATGTTCCAGGCTTGCACACAAATATAATATTAACTACGGCAAAATGGACAAGTACTTCAAAGTCAAATACTTAAAGCTCTAATTCCAGTTCACAAGTAAAAATCTTAATTTTAGTCTATGTTCCAGACTTACAGCTCAAATATAAAATAAGAACTATAAAAAAATAGATGGTATAAGAACTTCTGAGTTAAATACTTAAAGCTCAAAAAACAAGACATGTCCGCAACCATTATGTCTTGTGAAACAACCTGTACTAGATCTCCAACCTTAAGCTGTAACTTTTATGTTACAGTGTAAATTGTACTATTTGAGATGGGGAGACTATAAATTCTATTTTTATGAATAATTGCATCTAATTTACCTGGTTAACTTGATCTAGCTTGCTGATAATGCTGAGACGTACATCAGGGAATTCATCCTTTAGAAGAGAAAGAAAAATTGGAAGAAGCTGTTCGATTGTTGCATCCTGCAATAGATGCCAGATAAGCTTTAAAATTCAACTTGCCGAACACAAAACCAAATAACCAATTATAATAATATTAGTCACCGACGGAGGACCAACAATTCGACGGTTATTTGAAAGTAATCTTTTATTAAAAGAGCAGATCAGCCAAAAAATCAAATGTAGATACACTCAATAGGGTTTGGCTGCTAAACACTTGAGCGCATTCTACCTACTTGTAACTTTTTGACCATTTCTAACATGTCAGACGATCCTAAACCTTGAAAGTGTAATATATAGATTGAAAAGCATATACCGCCAAACGTTGCATAGGAGTCAACTGAAAGATACTTGCCTTTCCTAACACAGGAGCCATGCCCATTATAACTGAGGCCAGAGCAGATCTAACATGTTGAGAGGAATCAGAGGACAGCTCCTAAAAAATATTGTGGCTATTCAATAAGACTGCTGGACTAAAGATCGAATCAGACAAATAATGCAATTGAGAGGAGCTATTCAATACCACCTTTACGCATGGCAGGATGTGCTGAATTGCTAGCTCCGGATCAAGAATCCGGCAGAACTTGGTGACTTTTCCAGCAGCAGCTATACGTACTTCAGCTTCATTATCTCGTAGAAGTCGCACGTATGCAGGAACCAAATCCTCCCTTTAAACATATAAATTGTCACACTTAACTAACTAGTAGCTTAATATTACATTTCTTCCAAATAGATGACCATTTTACTTAAATTTGTGAGCTTTATAGCGTTTATCCTTTTAAGTACTAATTTACATAACCCCTTGTTATTTATTTCAGCTGCCAATAATTCTATATAAACAGTACATTTACTAAAGAGATAAAATTATGCAATCAATAAAAAAAATGAGACTCGCTAAATTCATGATATGATTTAAACTTGCAAAACATTTAAGAACAAGTTTTCCCTCACAAATAACCCCTTACTATTATTATCAACTTTCTGGAAGAATTTGAAAAACAAAAAATTTAAGCCACTGAAGTTCATAAATTAGGGAATATTTCTCAATCATGAAACCAAAGTTATTGATGCATTCTAATTTATATTCAAGGCCACACATAATAATATCAACAATTGACAATGGTGACAAATCTAACTGAATAGTGATTTGTCTCTCAAGATATGTAAATGCAAATTTCAGACAGCCTGCACAAATACTAACCTGGTAGGTTCAGGTCCCACAGCTTCACATAATTCATACAGCTGATTGGCAACCATGTGACGAACACGCCATGACCTATCCTGATCAAGGTAAGGAAGCCAGTCAAACCAATTGTTTGATGATGCAGAACAAATTCTGAGTTGTGCTATTAAGCCTCCCCTCCTATACTTAAAGATTTTAGAATATAACAACTTCCCCCAGAGAGGGAGAGAGAAGGGAGGGAGAGAGAGAGAGAGAGAGAGAGAGAGAGAGAGAGATTTAGAATATATCAACTCTCTCAAGAGAGAGGGATATGGAGGGAGGGACGGAGAGAGTACTATATTAGTTGTTCGACACTATATGGAGTATCACAATTTTAATATTATTCGAAAGAAGTTTATTCTAATGTGAACCAAGGAGACCTACAGCTGTCCACAAACTGAGTCCACAGTGTTAGAGACCAAAAACAGGTCCTTCAGATATGAGATACCTTCCAAAGTTAAACATCGCATTAAGAAAATTCTTAGCCTTATGCAATTCTTTACACTTTAACCATCATTAAGTTTCCAAATAAAAAAGGGTAAGTGAAAAATAAGTTTAAAAAAATTGGTAGAATTATCTTTTTGTTCATGAAGTAGCATGTAATGTAAAATGTGATATAAAAGGTGCAAGTGAAGGTAATTTTCTTAGGAGAAATAGCAATTTCAGTATACAGAGAGTATGATGAATCAACTGTTCTACTATTTTAGTCTAACAAACCTCATTAAAAGCATGCATCAAATCACGTAAGAGTAACTAAAGATTCAATCGGAAAAATAAGAAATTTAAAAAGCTGCACCTGAGAGAAGTTTATGATAACAGGAAGAATGTGTGCTACACAATCCTGAGGCTGTAACAACCTTCCAAGAGCAGCGCATCCTTCAACAGCTAGCAAGCGAACAGAATCTTGATCTATCATAAAGATAATTTATGTTATAAACATGCAATCCAGCAAACTTTTTGAAAAATCAAATTGCTCACAAAATTTTGCTTCACAATTACAAATTCAATTGAACTGCACTGAATTACTGGATTCTAAGGTCTTGATTGAAAGCATCGAGAACCTTGGAGGGTGTGTCAAATGGGACCAGGGAAAATGTATGACAAGGCATACTAAAATATAATTATAGAGTGCAAGAAAAAAAAAAGCAAAACTATATTAAATTACTATCAGAAACGAAATTATGTATACAGGTTTATACATGATCCTCATAGTACATAATCATTTACCACTAATAACATTGTACTCCGGATGTTTCTAGGAGAGAAGAGAAAGGAAAGGGATTGGAGATAGAAAAGGAGAGGAGATTTCTTTCATGTCATCCTATGTTCCAAAAGAAGATAAGACGTACTTTTTCCTCCTGTGCTTCCCCATCGGGACCCTATCGGGGGAAATTATCAAAGAAATATTACATTTTTAAACTAACTAAATCATGAAGGGATCTTTGGGTGTTCAAAACTAGCATGGAAGTCCTTGCTTTTCTTCCCAATCATCCCAAACTCTTGGAAAATGGGGGGGCATTGGGGCAAGTCTTCCTCCTTTGTTTTCTGGGTCTGTCCTAAGAGCCTAGGGAGCACAGAACACAGAACACAGAGAAAGCATCTTTTCACTTTACTTTCCCTTCCTCTCAAGTTCTAATTTTTGGTCAGAAGACAAAAGTCTAAAGACTCAATATCTACGAACATAATATAACTACGACACAATTAGTAGATAACTGCATTAATAAAAACTAAATTGGTATGCTATAGCCTATAGTCCCACCATAATGTTAATTTCTGGCTTTAAAACTTGCTGTGAAGAAGGCACGCATACAATTCTTCTATGTAAACAGCTTACACTCAATTTTAACTCGAATCGGTTCCAGCTCAACATAGTATGTTTCCTTAATGAACAATCTGACTTTTTGGTAATGGCAGGACTAAAATCACTACAAAATTGATATAGCAACCAGAATTTTATATAATGATCCCTTAAAATGTGTGTACATTAATGCTTTTGCAAATAATACAGCATCAAATAAATTAGATTCTAATACCCCAAAGGGGATGCTTACCATCTTGTGTAAGATCCTCAAATATTGACATGATATCAGTTTTGAGATGAGCAGGTTCAATGGTACCAGCAAACTTGCCCAAATTTGTAGCAGCAGATCTCCTCACCATAGGCATGTCATCCTGACACAACTGGCTGTATATTGATCGCAATTCAGTTTTCAACGTCTCCGGTGCGCTGGGATATGCAATTTGAAACAATCCACAAGCAGAAACTCGGGTCGTAAACCATTCACCTGCTGCTAGCCTCTGAAAGATACCAACTAAAGCAAGTTACAAATTACCAATTGATGAAAAACTAAAACTCTATCAAACTTCGATGTGCACGAGGTCACAATTACACACGAGCGCGTGCAGACTGCAGAACAGACTCAAGTTACAAATTACCAATTGATGAGAAACTAAAATTCTATTAAAATTCGATGTGCACAAGGTCACAATTACACGCGAGCACGTGCAGAACAGACTCAGAAACTACCGAAAACGTTGTTTTTATAAGAAAAAATTGAAGATATCCAAATTTACCCCCGAGTGCCATTTATGTGGGACCCACAAGGGGTAGATTAAGTATTTAATAACATGTGAGATCTGTTGGGGTAAATTTGGAACATTTAACAATATAACTATGTTTCATGGTTTATGCATTAAACATTGTGCATATTAACAATTGAATTAGGTCTACCATTTACATACAATAAACCCTAAAAAGGAAATGGGTGGTGAGTGGGTATTTACTTTTTTTACACCCTGCTTCCGAGTTTATACATAGAGCAAGAAGACGAAAGGGGACTAAAAAGGGGTTAAGTTTTACTCATGTCTATGGGATGAAAGGGAAGGCGAATAAGAAGATCTTAAAACAAGTTTTAGCTCCAGATACAAACCACTATCCTCTTTATTTATTTTTTTTTATGTACAAACGTATCCCTCCATTTACACTCCTCGTAAGAACCCGTAAATGCATTAATATGTGTTTTCCCACTTCACCTCTTTTAGTTTCGTGCGATTTAATTCCAGAATAGCTTGAAAGGCATTAGGTAACTGAACCCTAAATATAAATCCTGAAAAAACCGATGTAGAGTCCCCTAGGGGTTCATTTGTCCCAATAAAGCTTTCATAGTTTACCTTTAAGGTGCTGACTTAATGTAGAAAATGAGTGATCACCCATCTTTGCAAGCATTTATGTATAAAACTAATAAACAGGAAATGTACAAGAAACTCACAGAATATAAACAAGCATACGAATCAAGGAAATGGAAATTTTAAAAGCACACCTCCTGTAGTCAAAAAAATTGGGAACAATAGCACATTTCCATCGTTATCAAGATGCAAACTAAAGATTATGATGCACTGCTAATAAGATAGAGTAGTAAGTTACACAGCCTATAATCAATCTATTCTGTAATCATCAACCAACCTTCACTAGAGGAATAAACCATTCATTTAAATCACTCTCCTTCATCTGTGATCCAATTCTACAAAGTGATTCAACAGCTTTGTCCCTGACACAGGTTTCTTCAACAGGGCAAAGGGTTTCCAAAGGGGTGAGCAAAATATGAGCATGCTCCACGCCTCCAACATAAGGAATAAACACCCCCAACTCTTCAGCTATTGCAAGAAGAACCTCATCTTCATCATCAATGTTCTCGCTCAAAAATGGGATTAATTCCTTTCTTGTCCGTTCCTCCCCAAGAGCACGAGCAATAGTTGATAGCCTCCTAATAGAAAACAATCGCAATTGGATATCATCATTCTTCAGCTCGTCCATGAGCACAGCTATTGGGTACAGCGGCTCATCAGCATTTGACATTGTAATCCACTAGATTCTTCAGCTTTAAACAATTAATAAAGAGAGTCAGCTTTCACAGTCTTGTACATTAAGCAAACAACACTTTAACAAAATATAAATAGGCTTATGTGCCATAAAAAAAAATATGTCCACCTGAATCATGCAAATTCAGTAACATAATAAAAAAATTGTTGAGCTACATTATCTCGGAAAATTTAAACATTTAAAAGCCAAACTTGCACATTTTCAGTTAAAAATTCCCATAATATTCAGCACAATCGGAAACTTCTTCCAGGATTTCCAACAAAAAAAACACCCCGATGAGAGGTGACACATAAACAGTCTCTCCGAGAAAAAAAGGGTGGTCCGATCAAAGAACAATAGGCCTAAGATACACGAAATGCATCAAGATCTCAACTTTATAACAACCCCACCTGAGAAAACAACATATCACACATAAAGAAGCTTTCTTTCATCAAAATTCTAAAATCTTGAACCTAAATTCATTTTTTTGAGCACTTTAAATTGCATTTACATTACAAACAAAACATTATCAATCTTAAATTTCCTCACTTTATAATGAATAAACTAAAATCAATTCTAAAAAACAAAGGGATCTAAATTAAAGAATTGAGACAAATGAGCAATTCTTGAAATCACGAAGATAATCATACAAGATTACACTAATTTTGTAAAAAAAATTAAAAGGTAAAATTAATAAAGACACAGAATTACACATACCCTATAGATATATATACATACAGAAAGAGAAAGAAAGAAAGACTTACAAGGAGTCGTACCGCTTTCGGAGCTTTTGCAATGGTGGGGGTGGTTCTTTCTTTCGGTGTAGTACAAAGACAAGGGACAGAAGTTTCGAGAGCCCTTATATATTTCTGATAAATTTAAATATTTTCCATAAACGAAATGGTCGGTATAATGTTTACTATTTTTGAGGTGGGTGTTTGCCTAAACATGGAAATATTTTTTTATTAAATCTTTCTTTTTTAATTTGCTTGAATTGATTTTTTGCAAAAATAAATATTTCTAATTTCATCCTAAAAATTATTTTTATTGTAACAAATTTTATTGATAAAATATTTTGCCAAACACAACATATCATAATAATCTATACATTATACTATAATAACCGAAAAATGGGGTATAATTTGTAATTTGATTAATCTCTCATTTTGGTTATCCCTTTTCATCGGGACCGTAGGATCTTTTTCATCAAATAATCAGAGCCGTTATATCCAAACACTAGAAAAATACGTTCTCAGATTCGAATCCCGTCAACAACAAATATTTATATTGTTATTTGTAAAAATCCATATAAGTTCTCAGTTTTAAATCCCGATAACAACAAATAATTATATTATTATTTATAAAGTTACATATATGTGTTCAGGTTCAATCTCGTCAACAACAAACTTTGCCTGCGCGCTACGCGTATTAGCCAAAAAAATATTAATTTTATTATTTTTTATGATTAGCATTAAATAAATTATTTTACCATTTCTTTTTATGATTTGAATATTTTACTTTTCACTCGAAATCATGGTGTCGACTTTAGGTAAAAGCCTCTCAAATAATACTGCCACGAATAATTACGATATGATGTTAGTTTATTTTTTTGTTGCTAATATATAAGAGAAAAACAAAAGTTTCAAATTAGACAATAGCATAAATTAATTAATGTGGTTTAATTTTATGAAAAAATATATATATACCAAATTGTGACCAAATTGAAATATAATTGACACATCTCATATTCTTTTATCAGGTTTCAATACCAAAAAGTTTCAGTTATTATCTTTACTACAACTACAGATTAACCATCACTTGAATAAAAAATGGAGGTATTATTGTTATTCACCGGGTCCATTTTGTTACTTCCTCCTCTATATGCACCCTTATATCATTGATTTTTTTTCACATATGGTATTAAATATGATATTTTTTTGTATATCTTTAGGTTTGTTGAACATTAGTAATGAGCTTGATTAAGTAATTGTTTTAATGTGATTTTATTCATCCATACATATTCTTCATATCATAAAATCAAATAGCTATTAAGCAAGCATATAATGATTTAACATTTATAGATGAAAATGAATTGTAATTAAAACTTGGGGATTGAGTCTGAGTTGAAAGAATATTTAGTACCAAATATTACAATCATGCATTTGAGAAATCCATAGAATAATTAAATACAGAACAAACATGTTATAATCCAACTTGTACTTATAATACGCATACAATATCTGTATTGTGACATATATATTTGATAATACAGTTTGGAAGAAAAAATTTAAGTGCTACATCTCATAGAGGTACATATTTGTTGTTTTATTAATTTACATGAAAAGTTTTTACCAAATAAACTGCAACAATCGAGTACGATCTGACAAGATTTTATTATCTTGTTGTCGAAGATTTGGAGAAGAAGAAAACAGAAAATGGGTAAGATGAAGATGTAAAAACATATTTTGCAATTGAGGTACTAATGTAACATCGTCATCTGTCCCAAACTTCCTTACAGTACTAAAGCCTTCTTTTTTGTTGTTGTGTGTAGATGAAAATTGAATGCTTAGATGTTATACGATTCATCACTAATCTCGATCCTTATTAAGAAGATAATAATATTATGGTACGCCTATATGTACATCTAATAAATACCTATATGTTAAACAAATGTATTAGAAATCCCATACTATAATGCCTGAGAAATATGATCTCGTACTATGTCAAATGAACTTTCTTAAATATTGTTAAAATAAAATATTTAAGTTATACATATATATATAAATATATAGAAAATTTCTATGGAGACCACTATTTAATCAGAAAATTCGGAGACCATCTATGTTCTACAATTTAAACACTATAAAATATATTATTTTGTGAATTATGTTCTACGAATATCCCCAATTTATTTAAATTATATGTTAGATATATTTGATAATGTCATGGCTAATATAATTTATGTTTAGATTTCAGATCTTACTTAACAGGATAAATCAGTACTTAACTGTTGATCAGTACTTATACTGGAAGTCAGGACTTAAGGATATCAGTACTTATATTATCAGGAGATAATCATCAGAAGTTAGATATCAGAACTTAAGTGCTGAAGGATGATCAGAGAAGGACAGTAGCTGATTAAAGGAAAGAAGATCGAGATAAACATAAGATGCATGAAGAAGGAATTCTGTGAAGAATGGAATACTTGGAAGAAAAGATATCTGATTGATATATTTTAGGAAGCAGAATTAAATTCCATATCAATTAGCGATTATCTTGTAACTGTGTAGTATATAAACACAGACATAGGGTTTACACTATAAGTGTTATCATATATTCGAGAAGTTTATTCATTGTAACCCTAGCAGCTCTCGTGATATTTGTTCATCACTGAGAGATAATAGTTCCATACCGTAACAGAGTTTATTGTTTCAATAAAATTTGTTTTCTGTTACTTAATATATTAAAGTTCGATTTGATTGTATTATACACTGTATTCACCCCCTCTACAGTGTGTATGACCTAACAAGTGGTATCAGAGCTTATCTGTTAACACACATACAGCTAAAGATCCAAACACAATCATGTCTGACACAGAAACTTCAACTAAGCCTACCAAAACTGAAGAACCTCCAAAGCCACAAATTCAAAGTCGGTATGAGACTATCAGGGTTCCCATACTGAGACCATCTGAATATCCCATATGGAAGGTAAGGATGACCATGTTCCTGGAAGCAACAGATCCAGAATACCTTGATAGAATCAAGGAAGGGCCTCACAAACCAACCAAGCTCGCTGTTGCAGTTGCAGGTGAAGCAGCAAAGACCGTACCAAAGGAGAAGAGTGATTATACTGCTGAAGATATAGCATCAATTGCTAAGGATGCCAAGGTACGACACTTACTGCATAGTGCCATTGATAATGTAATGTCAAACAGGGTAATCAACTGCAAGACTGCTAAGGAGATATGGGATGCTCTGGAAACAAGGTGTCAGGGAACTGACACAATTAAGAAGAATAGGAAGACAATACTCACTCAAGAGTATGAACACTTTGACTCAAAGACTAATGAGTCATTGAATGATTTATATGATAGATTTGTCAAACTTTTGAATGATTTGTCATTGATTAATAAAGAGTATGATCTTGAAGATTCAAACCTTAAGTTCCTGTTAGCTCTTCCTGAATGCTGGGATTTGAAGGCAACGACAATAAGAGACAACTACAATCTTGATGAAACAACTTTTGACGAAATCTATGGAATGCTCAAGACTCATGAGCTTGAGATGGAACAAAGAAGCAAGAGGAAAGGAGGAAAGTCAAGGACAGTTGCTCTTAAGGCTGAAGAATAATTCCCCAAAGCAGCTTCCTCAAGGAAAGACAAGGGTAAAGCTCTTGTCATAAAGTCTGAAACTGAGTCATCAAGTTCTGAAAGTGATGATGACTCAGATTCTGAAAGCTTATCTGAGACTGATGCTGATGAGGAGATGATGAAACTGTGTGCTCTTATGGTGAAAGGAATCACAAAGATTGCATAGAGAAAGTTCAGGAAGGGAAAGAAGTTTTCCAGGAAAGGCATAAGTTCTGATAAGAAGAATTTCAGAAGATCTGAAGGTAGAGGAGGAAAGTCTGACAGAGGAGATTACACCAATGTTAAATGCTATAACTGTGGTGAGAAAGGCCACATATCTCCTGATTGCAAGAAGGTAAAGGGTGACAAAGGCAAGGCTCTTATCACAAAGCAGAAAAGCTGGACAGACACCTGAGACTCTGAAAGTGAGGAAAACTATGCATTGATGGCAAATGCTGATAAAGAAAGTGTTGAGAGCAGTTCTGAAGCTGCTGAAACAAAGGTACCTCAGACTACTTATGCTTTTCATACTGATGATATTAATGAGTTGAGAAGATATCTTAAAACCATGTTTGTTAGTTATAGAGATCAGACTTTAACATGTGAAAGATTAACTTCTGAAAATCTTGCATTTAAGAAAAGAAATGATTTCTTAGAAAAAGAGTTAGTCATGTTCCATCAAACTCAGAAGGATAGAGATGATGCTTTTTATGTTAGGGATGAAGTGCTAAAAATGAATGAATCTCTAAAAACTGAGTTAGAAAAGGAAAGAGAGATTATCAGGACTTGGACTAACTCTGGAAAAACAACTCAAAATTTGCTAAGTAGTGGAAACTGGAAAGAGGGCTTAGGTTATGGAGAAGATAAGAATGATAAAGGAACTGAAGAAATTAAGCCTGTTGATAAGCAAAAGCCAAAGCTAAAACCTATTAAGTTTGTAACTGTAAAGTCTGAAAATGAGAAATCAGAAGTTACAAAGGAATTAACTTCTGACAAACTAAAACAGGAAAAGACAGCTGAAGTGAACATAGGCTTAATGACAAAGAAGCAGCTTAAGCATAAGCTGAAAGATGTTAAGAATGCAAACAAGGTAAAATCACCTAGGAAAAATAGGAATGGAAAGGAAGGTGTGAATAAAAGCAATAATTATAAATCTGTTCCTGATGCTCCTAGGAAAACATGTCATAACTGTGGAAGTTCTAACCATCTGGCTTCTTTTTGCAAGAAGAATAAGAATATTAACTCCTTACCTTCAAAATCAGGAGTTAAGAGTCAGTCTGTTAGATACAAACCACAAAATCCTTGTTTTCATTGTGGTAGTTTATGGCATTCCATTTATACTTGTAAGGAATATCATAGTTTGTACTATGATTATTATCAAATAAAACCTTCTTTGAAGAAAGTTTCTATTGTTCCTTCTAGTGTAAATTCTGATTCAAAATCTGATAGTGTAAGTTCTGATAAGAAAAATGTTAACATAAACTCTGATGCTAAATCCGCTGCAAATGTTAACAAACTTAATAAGGCCAAAGGATCCAAGCAAGTCTGGGTCCTTAAAACTGATAATTAGTGGTCTTTGTGATTGCAGGGCAACAGGAAAAAATATTCTAGTTCTGGAAAGTGGATGTTCAGGATATATGACTGGAAATAAGGCCCTGCTATCATACTTTGTGGAGAAAGCTGGCCCAAGGGTCTCTTATGGAGATGGCAACATTGGAAAAATATTGGGATATGGCAATATCAATCTTGGAAATGTCATAATTAAAGAAGTAGCTCTGGTCTCAGGACTTAAACACAACCTACTAAGTATAAGTCAAATCTGTGACAGAGGTTATCATGTTGATTTCTTTGAAGAACATTGTGAAATTGTGAGTAAATCTAAAGGCAAAGTTGTTCTGAAAGGATACAGGCGTGGTAACATTTATGAAGCTAAGCTTTCAACAAGTACTGATGGTTCTGCAATCTGTCTGATGAGTAGAGCATCAATTGAAGAAAGCTGGAATTGGCATAAGAAACTCTCTCATTTAAATTTCAACAATAAAAATGAACTTGTCAAGAAAAATCTTGTGAGAGGACTGCCAAAGTCAGTATTTGCTCCTGATGGTCTTTGTGATTCCTGTCAGAAGGCCAAACAAAGAAAATCTTCATTCAAGAGCAAGACTGAATCATCAATTCTTGAGCCTTATCATCTACTACATGTTGATCTATTTGGTCCAGTAAATGTCATGTTTATTGCAAAGAAGAAGTATGCGTTGGTCATAGTGGATGAGTTCACCAGATACACATGGGTGTATTTCTTGCACACAAAAAGTGAAACTGCATCTATCTTGATTGATCATGTCAAACATCTGGACAAAATGGTCAAAGATTCTGTGAAAATTTTAAGGATGATAATGGCACTGAGTTCAAGAATTTGATAATGGAAGAGTTCTGCAAAAACCATGGAATAAAGCAGGAATTTTCTGCTCCTAGAACTCCACAGCAAAATGGAGTTGTTGAAAGGAAGAATAGAACTCTCGTTGAAGCTGCACGTACAATGCTTGAAGAAGCAAAGCTTCCAACCTATTTCCGGGCTGAAGCGGTGCAGACTGCTTGTTTTACTCAAAATGCAACACTCATTAACAAGCATGGAAAAACACCATATGAGATGGTGAAGAAAAAGAAGCCAAATCTGAAATACTTTCATGTATTTGGATGCAAGTGTTTTGTTCTCAAGACTCATCCTGAACAGCTATCAAAGTTTGATCTAAAAGCTGATGAAGGAATCTTTGTTGGATATCCACTTTCCACAAAAGCCTTCAGAGTCTATAATTTGAGAACAAAAGTGGTCATAGAATCTATCAATGTCTCTTTTGATGACAAGAAGATTACTGGTCTTGAAGATTTCATTGACCATGATCAGCTGAGATTTGAAAATGAAGACTCAAATTCTGATACTGAAACTCCTGACAGTCTAAGTCCTGATACTGTAAACTCTGATGGAATAAACTCTGATGTTATTGAAACTGTGGTGGTTATGCCAAGGGAAGATGCACCTATGCAGGGGGAGCATACTCAAGATCCTACCACTGCTCAAGAAACATCAGAACATACATCTGGCTCTTCAAGTTCTGATTCGTCAAGTTCTGATAAGCCAAGTTCTGATAGTGCTGAAAATCTAAATACTGAAGAATCCAACTCAGAGAGCACAGTTTCAGGGGGAGCATTAGAAAATGAAGATAGCATGGATCATGGGGGAGCATCCAGTTCTAGAGAAAACCTTCCATCTGCAAGGAAGTGGACAAAATCACATACACCTGATTTGATAATTGGAAATCCTGATGCAGGTGTCAGAACTAGAACAGGTACTTCAAATGAATGTCTCTACAATTCTTTTCTCTCTCAGACTGAGCCAAAGAAAGTTGAAGAAGCTCTTTAAGATGCTGATTGGGTGCAAGCAATGCAGGAAGAGTAAAATGAATTTGAAAGAAACAAAGTCTGGACCCTAGTGCCAAGACCAAAGAATAGATCTGTTGTTGGTACAAAATGGGTATTCAGAAACAAAACTGACAGTGATGGCATAATTACAAGGAATAAGGCAAGGCTGGTCGCAAAAGGATATTCTCAACAGGAAGGAATTGATTATGATGAAACATTTGCACCAGTTGCTAGGTTAGAAGCCATAAGGATATTTTGGCTTATGCTGCTCACAAAAAGTTTACTGTCTTTCAAATGGATGTGAAAAGTGCTTTTCTCAATGGAGAATTGGAGGAGGAGGTATATGTTGAACAACCTCCAGGCTCTATAGATACCAAACATTCAGATTATGTCTACAGGCTTGATAAAGCACTTTATGGACTTAAGCAAGCTCCTAGAGCATGGTATGAGACTTTAGCTCAGTTTCTTCTGGAAAGTGGATTCAACAGAGAAACAATAGATAAAACATTGTTCTACCTCAACCATGGAAAGGACTTACTTCTGGTCCAGATTTATGTTGATGATATCATTTTTGGGTCTACAAATGACAAACTTTGCACGAAGTTTGCCAAACTAATGCAGTCAAGATATCAGATGAGTATGATGGGGGAACTTAGCTATTTTCTGGGCCTTCAAGTCAAGCAGAATGAAGAAGGCACTTTTATTTGTCAAACCAAATACACCAGAAACTTGCTGAAGAAATTTGGAATGCAAGATTGTTCAAGTGCATCCACTCCAATGGCCACTGCAACAAAACTGGATAAGGATACCGGTAAATCAGTAGATATTACTGACTACAGAGGTATGATTGGCTCTCTACTCTATCTAACTGCTAGTAGACCTGATATCATGTATGCTACCTGTCTTTGTGCAAGATTTCAAGCAGATCCAAGAGAACCTCACTTAACAGCTGTGAAAAGAATCTTTAAGTATCTTAAAGGAACAGCTGCTCTGGGATTATGGTATCCTAGAGAATCAGATTTTAAACTAATAGGTTACTCAGATGCAGATTTTGCAGGTTGCAAAATTGACAGGAAAAACACAAGCGGGAGCTGCCAATTTCTTGGAGGCAGATTGGTTTCTTGGTATAGCAAGAAACAAAAGTCAATTTTCACATCAACTGCAGAAGCAGTGTAACACCCCCAGATCCGGGGTCGGGGATCCGGGTTGTCACGGTCTTTCTTTCCACAATATCACTTTACTTAATTAATAATAAATACCCTCATGCTGTGACCCCACACTAACACACACCACAACTCGTTATAGTCTCAGAGATGAAATTGAAATAAGTACAAGTCTTTGAATCCACAGTTTAAAATTATTACAACCCAAAATGATTACTTGATAATTTACAGTTAATTGCCATTATCTGCCACAAGTTATAATTATACATAATTGGATCATCAAAAGTAGATGGTCTAAACTACAATGGATCTACCTCTGCAGCTATAGCAGCTACAATATTAGCGGGAAGACGCGGGACGCTTCCCACGCGCTTGCGCTGGGTCTGCTGGAGTCTGGCCATCTCTCCTAACTGTTGTTGTGTGATGAAGAAATAAAGCAAGAGTGAGCCTTACAGCTCGCAAGATAATATATACAGTGATATCAATAATATAAGTATCTAAAAGGATACTTAATAGCATCTCTATCATATGCAAGATAATTACTTGCTAGATATAAGTAAAAACAAGGAATGAAGCTACCAGTACTTCACCACACTTATATCATATAAAGTTACTTGAACTACCACTTTTCAAAGTATTATAAGTTTTAAGAAAAACATCCCATAGATGAGACCACAAGTTAAGACTTGAATAGATTCAATCTTTGAAATATTATTGAATGAAAAAGTTATGAGATACTTTATTTAGTCCCGATATATATATATATCCACATATATATATCTCTAAAACATTTCCTGGAACCTCTGTTATGTGAAGTATGAACAGAGTTCGAAACATCCAATGAATTTTTGGAAAGGAAAAGAAAACATTTGGCATAAACCCGATATCTTGCTGATCAGGCACAGATACCAATAAGTAACCTTTTCTACTAGTAGATGGACGAATTCCCCACTGGTCATCACCCCGAGTCATAATTAAGACCCATGCTGGACTGCCACTCAGCCACCTATGCATTTGATGGACTCCCACTGAGCCACTTACACAATAATAGACCGTACCTCGGCCTGTCGCTTATGCCGACTCAATGAGAGGGGCTTACTTCCCGAACGTTGGGCAAGTAATCAATTCATTTACCAAATCTGCAACCTTGTTGCGAATATAAAATACACCACAGAGCCGGATTCCCCAGGTTTTGAACGAGTATTTAAATCCCCTTTAAAAGGGAGATCTTAAATATAAAAATGAGTTTTGGGATCCGCTCTAACTTTTAAAAATCATTTTGAAGACTCGAAAACACTTTAAAGAGTGTTTGGAGTAAAGCTGATTTAATGAAGTAAATCAGTCCCCAGAATATTTAGAAAATGACTGAATATTATTATTTAAATAATATTCCCATAAAGAATAATCTTTTATAAAAATAATTGAAGTAGAAGTTTTAAAACTTATACTTGAAATAAACATTAAATAACCAAAGATATACTTATATGAAAGTATTATCTTTATTTGAATAATCGAAAATAAGTTTGATTATTAACACTTTATTCTTTAATAAAATAAAGAATATATTTCAGCAAATAATCGGAGTCATAGATCCTCAAATGATTATTCAAATAATATTCATTAAATAATATAAACTGAGTCATAAGCCTTCGAATGAATATTCAAATAATATTCAGATAAATAAATAAAAGGAGTCATAAGCCCTCGAATGAATATTCAAATAATATTCAAATAATAAAATAAACTGAGTCATAAGCCCTCGAATGAATATTCAAATAATATTCAATAAATAATATAAAAGGAGTCATAAGCCCTCGAATGAATATTCAAATAATATTCAAATAATAAAATAAACTGAGTCATAAGCCCTCGAATGAATATTCAAATAATATTCAATAAATAATATAAAAGGAGTCATAAGCCCTCGAATGAATATTCAAATAATATTCAAATAATAAAAAGGTATCGAATAAACCTTATTCGATCCATAGTTTTAAAAACTATATCCATATATATATATATATATATATATATTAATATATATATATAATATACTCGGGAACATCGACTCCCGGTTTAGAAATATGTTCACCTTTTATCCCCTATACTAAGGGTATACGCAACTACTTGCTTATTTCTAGCATAGGTATTATGCAACTATAAGCATTGAAATCAACAGATAGATAACCAGATTACGAAACAGACATGCATATATACCATATTAGCATGCTCCAATATATCGCAAAATTTGCTAATAACAATCATGCAATATCACAAGATAATGCATATACATATATTTACATCACAACAACAGTATAACGGGTAGAAAACTTGCCTGAGCGACTTGGGGGTGAGAAAGGCTCGGGACGAGTCTGATAACCTATAAACAACAAGTAAGTTGGAATTAAACCAAAATCACTTGTAAATCTATGCTTTAACTAACTTAGACTCTAATGCTAGTTTTACGCTCACCGATTCGCTTAAGTCACTCGGGTACCCTCGGCTCCACCATTTTTAATAACTTAACCTTTACGAGTTTTAAAACGATTCCTTCGCGAATGGCTTACCAACTGCCTAACACACTTACCATAATTGTTTCATACATTAATTAACCCTTTTTGGTCTTTAACCTATATTCCAAAGTAAGGCGAGGGAAAAAGTTTCGTTCGCGAAACGCCGTTACTTGAAACGGTCGTTTCTCCCAAACCGTAAATCGGAATCGAACGAACTACATATCAAAACGAAGCTCGTAACATGAGCTATCTAATCAAGGCAGTGGTCACAATCTAGCAGGGGGTTCTCGGGTCCTAATGTTATGCACAAAAACAGTCCAAAGAAAATCGGACGTTACGACGGCTATGTTTACGCGATTTCCCATTTTTTAAACTATCCACAATCAACACAAACCATCCTCAAATCCAACACACAACAAACACCCATCCTTATCACATCATAACAACCTCAACCAATTCAATTTAATCATTCATACATATGCTTAAACTTTACTTTAATCATACTTAAGTTTCTTTAAATCAAAACCACAAAATTACCATCTCATTTCACTACCATACCAAACCTCAAACTCTAATCATATCAACAAGATACCATAACATCCTACTCATCAAAATCACCTTATAACATATAAGAACCTAGGGTTTGAAAATGGTATACCTTCCTTGAAGTGGTGGGTTGAGCTAGGAAGCCTTAAGAAGCTTGGAGAAGCCTTAGGAAAGCTTGGATCTTCAAGAAAACAAGAAAAAGTTCAAGTAAAAAAACTTGAAAACACTATTCATTGTCTTCTTCTTTGATTAAATGAAGAAGTTAGAGAAAGAATCAATGGCTTAAACTCATGATATAGCCATAACTAAGCATAAGGATGGTTAGGGAATTTTCTTACCAATTAAGGATGCTTGGATCTTGATTTTGGAAATTCTAAGCCTTGCAAAAAGAAGAAAGCCGAGAGCAAACAATGAAGAACAAGGCCTTGGTTGATTTTTTTGATTTTGATGAAATGATTTGCTAGTTGGTTGACTTGGTTTTGTATTTGATTTAGCAAATTACTACCTTGCCCTTGAATTTGTGTGGTCCTTAATCAACCACACCTCCCTTCTTCCATGTCATGCTTACCTCATCCACATGATGTCATCCTTCCTTCCTTGTCTCCTTTCTATTGGTTGGGTGACATCACTCCCATTAAACCCTTGGATTAGCTTCCTAATCGTTTGCCTAATGACCGCTGATCTGTTGTACGGTTCGCTTAACTTTCGTTCTCGTTTATCGTTTGAAGGATCATACCCGGGATCTTATTACTTAGGTTCCCTTAACCTTTCTCAATACATTATATTCCTTTTTTATGATCCTCTATCATAATCCTTTAATTTAAATCCTTTTTATCCTGTTACCTTATACTCAATTCTCTCCGTATCTTGTGGATTTCCGGGAAAAACCAAAGTGTTCGGAATTGGATTCTGACGATATTTACATACACTTATATACTTCATAGAGTACTAATAAAATCCCAGAATATCCATAACAGAATCCCTACATAGTGTGGCGCGAAAAGTTTTCTCATTCAGCTAAAACACTATTCATAAGGGTTACAAAAAAAGTTGAAAATTTTTGGGGTTATTACAGTCTCCCCTCCTTAAAAGGATTCCGTCCCGGAATCAAACAGAAAACAAATGGGGGTACTTTTCTAGCATTGCGCTCTCTAGTTCCCAAGTCGATTCTTCCACATTATGATTCTGCCATAGTACTCTGACTAGCTTGATCACCTTGTTCCGAAGCACCTGCTCCTTCTTATCTATAATCCTTACTGGCTCTTCCACGTAAGTTAGATCTGGCTGCATATCCACCTGCTCGTACTCCACTATGTGCCTGGCATCCCGATGATACCTCCTTAGCATTGACACATGGAACACATTATGAACTTGTTGCAAATTAGGGGGTAGGGCTAGCTCGTAAGCTAACTTCCCAATCCGTCTTAATATCTCAAAAGGTCCAATGTATCTTGGGCTTAGTTTTCCTTTCTTTCCGAACCTCATTAATCCCTTCCAAGGGGATACCTTCAACAGTACTAAGTCCCCTACTTCATATTCCTTGTCCTTTCGGGCTAGGTCTGCATATTTCTTTTGTCTGTCTTGGGCTGCTACAAGTCGCCCTCTGATAAGATCCACTATATCTTTGGTCCTTTGGACCACTTCGGGTCCGAGCATCTTCCGCTCTCCTACTTCATCCCAGTATAAGGGAGATCGACACCTTCTTCCGTACAAAGCCTCATAAGGCGGCATCCCGATGCTAGCATGAAAGCTATTGTTATAAGAAAACTCGATCAACGGCAGGTGATCATCCCAACTTCCTTTAAGGTCTATTGCACAGACTCTCAACATATCCTCTAGTGTCTGGATGGTCCTTTCACTCTGTCCATCCGTCTGGGGATGGTACGCGGTACTCATATTTAACTTGGTCCCCGCACATTCCTGAAAGCTCCTCCAAAATCTGGAGTTAAACCTAGGGTCTCGGTCTGAGACAATGGACGCTGGGACTCCATGTCGCGTCACTATTTCCTTAAGGTAAATGTCCACCAGTCTATCGACTGTGTATCTCTCGTTGATAGGAATGAAATGAGCTAACTTTGTCAGTCGGTCTATAATTACCCAAATGGCGTCGTGATTGGCTTTCGTCCTTGGTAAGCCTACAACAAAATCCATCGCTATCTGTTCCCATTTCCATTCGGGAATCTCCAGGGGTCGCAAAAGTCCACTGGGTCTCTGGTGCTCTGCCTTTACTCTTTGGCAAGTCAAACACTTGTTTACCCATTCTGCTACGTCCCTCTTCATGTTGGGCCACCAGTAATATTCCTTCAAATCCCTATACATCTTGGTACTTCCTGGGTGAATGGAATACCTTGAACTATGGCTTTCATCCAAAATCTCATCCTTAAGTTCTTGAACATTCGGAACCCAAATTCGGTAGGAGTACCTCATTATCCCTTTATCATCTTTCTCAGTATGGATCTCTTCTCCAGTCATTGACTCTCTGTCTTCATTCATTGTTTTCTCCTGGCACAATCTGATCTTTTCCAATAATTCTGGCTGCATTGAGATCTCGAAAAGCTTTTCAGTTCCGGTTCCGGTTACCTTTACTTCTATTTCCATTTTCTCAAAATCTCTTATCAATTCTTCCGAAGTCGTTAACATTCTGAGTCTTTCCTTTCTACTAAGGGCATCAGCCACCACATTGGCTTTCCCTGGATGATAGAGAATCTCACAATCGTAGTCCTTGATTAGTTCTAACCATCTCCTCTGGCGCATGTTGAGCTCTTTCTGCGTAAATATGTACTTGAGGCTCTTATGGTCTGTGAAAATCTCGCACTTCTCTCCATATAAGTAGTGCCTCCAAATTTTTAAAGCAAATACTATTGCCGCAAGCTCAAGGTCATGAGTAGGATATCTAACCTCGTATTCCTTCAATTGTCTCGACGCATACGCAATAACTTTACCGTGCTGCATAAGCACACATCCTAATCCTTTGTGTGACGCGTCACTATATATCACAAAATCTCCTTTTCCATCCGGCAATGCCAATACCGGAGCCGTTATCAACCTTTTCTTTAATTCCTGAAAACTGTTCTCGCATTTCTCCGTCCATTCAAACTTCTCTGTCTTACGAGTAAGTCGTGTCAAAGGGGCTGCGATCTTCGCAAAGTCCTGCACAAATCTACGATAGTAGCCGGCCAATCCTATGAAACTCCTCACCTCTGTGGGTGTGGTTGGCCTTTCCCAATTTGAGACTGCCTCTATCTTGGAGGGGTCGACCAATACTCCTTCTTTATTGATCACATGTCCTAAAAACTGTACTTCATTCCGCCAGAATTCACACTTCGAGAATTTGGCATATAACTGCTCCTCTCTGAGTATTCTTAGAGCTATCCTCAAATGCTCTGCATGTTCTGCCTCAGTCCTTGAGTAGATCAAAATATCATCGATAAAAACTATCACACACTTGTCCAAGTACTTCTTAAATACTCTATTCATTAAATCCATGAAGGCCGCTGGGGCGTTGGTTAATCCAAAGGACATTACCAAGAACTCATAATGCCCATACCTGGTACGGAACGCTGTCTTGGAAATATCTTCGGGCTTAATCTTTAGTTGGTGATATCCAGTTCTCAGGTCAATCTTGGAAAAATAAACAGCATCCTTTAGCTGGTCGAACAGATCGTCTATTCTAGGTAATGGGTACCTGTTCTTTATGGTTAGCTTGTTCAACTCTCGATAGTCTATGCACAACCTCATGCTCCCATCTTTCTTCTTAACAAATAAAACTGGTGCTCCCCACGGAGACACACTGGGTCTTATCATGCCCTTATCCAAGAGTTCCTGCAATTGGATAGCTAATTCCTTCATTTCTAACGGGGCTAACCGGTAAGGTGCTTTTGAAACTGGCGCCATCCCTGGGGCCAACTCAATAGCGAATTCAATCACTCTATCGGGTGGTAATCCCGGAAGGTCTTGGGGGAAAACATCTTCAAATTCATTGACTACTGGAATATCTTGTAAGTTGGGCACCTCCTTCTGTGTGTCCACCACATAGGCTAGGTAGGCCTCACTTCCTTTTCGTAGCATCCTTTTGGCCTGAGCCATAGTCAAAAATTTCTGCGTCTGCCTCTTTCCCCTAAATATAACTTCTTTCTTCCCGGGGATATTTAACTTAACTTTCTTCCCTTTACAGTCTATCTGAGCATTGTTGCTAGATAGCCAGTCCATTCCCAAAATCACATCAAACTCCCCTAATTTAAAAGGAATCAGATCAATACTGAAAGATTGCTCCCCTATGCCTATCTCACAGGCGGGGTGAATCTGGTTAACAGGAATAATTTCATGATTGGCTATTTCTACTTGTAAGGGTTCTATCAAAGGTTTAGCCTTAAGTCTTAACTTACGCGCAAAGTCCTTTGATATAAAAGATTTAGTTGCTCCCGAATCAAATAAAACAATTGCACTGACTGAATTTAGAGAAAGGGTACCTGCTATCACATCTGAATCTTTCATAGCATCCTGGACTGTCATGTTGAAAGTCCTCGCAGTAGGTGGCTTATTAGAAGCAGCTCTGCTTGCTCCCGAAGCTGCTGGTTTGTTCATTGGGCAATCCTTCTTCCAATGACCCTGGCGTCCACACTGATGACAATTGGTGGTTGGAACAACGGCAGGGGTTGATGATGGGCACCTAGTCGAATAGTGGCCTTCCCGACCGCACTTAAAACAGGTTACTGGCCTTCCTTTACACTCCCCAGTGTGATTCCTTCCACATATATTACAGGCTGGCAATGGGGGTCGAGATTGGTTGGGATAGGACATTCTTGACTTCTGGCCGCCCTGGCTCACACTCACACTCATTGGCCGCTTAAACCCAGTGTTCCTTCCTGGTAGGGACACTGCTCCTCGATTAAATCTAGTTGGGAAGCTCCTTCCTGCGGAACCTCCACCCATACTCATACTTTTCCTCTTTATCCCTTTCTCCTCTCTTTCCTTCTGCATCTGTTCACTTCCAACTTCTACAATCGTTGCCTTTTGCACCAGAGTGGCATAGTCCGTAAGCTCAAGGATTGCTACCCTATTCTGAATCCATGGTTTCAGTCCCTGCTGAAACCTCCTAGCTTTCTTTTCCTCGGTGCTCACAAACTCCGGCACAAACCTTGATAACTCAGTAAATTTCGCTTCGTACTCTGCTACAGACAAGTTATTCTGTTTTAGCTCCAAGAACTTGAGCTCCATCTGGTTTTCCATAAACCTCGGGAAATACTTCCCTAGAAACAACTGACTAAATCTCTCCCAGGTTATTATAGCATCTGTCTCCATGTTTTTCTTGGCCTCCCACCAGTAGTTAGCTTCTCCTTTCAGAAGGTAGGTAGCAAATACTGTTTTCTGTGCCTCATCGATACTCAAAATCTCAAAAGATTTATCCATTTCCTTTAACCATGCCCTTGCCTCAACTGGGTCGGCTGATCCGTGGAACTCAGGGGGCTTAAGGGACTTAAAAGCCCTGAAAGAGTTTGCCACTGCATTGTTACTTCCTTGAGGGGGTGGGTTGGGTTGACGTTCCAAATTCTGTCTTAGGAGTTGCATGAACTGGCTCATGGGATCCATGCCTGGGTTTGGTACTGGTTGCTCAACCTCGGTTTCTCCTTCTTCAGCCTCTATCTCAAATCCCTCAACATCATATGTTTCCTCTTCCTCTTCATACAGGGAGTCATCCTGTTCCACATAATCCTCATCTTCCTCTTCACTGTGTTCTTGGTTTCTATTGTCCTGATTATGGCTTCCCTGGTCCTCAGACCCAGGGTTCGCCCTAGTTCCAATCTTTCTTGGCGGCATGATTCTGATAATAATAAAAACAATTATTGAGAAAATTCAACGTTAGGTCACAATCATATACAACATTGTGCCTTGCACCGCTCTTACAATGGGGAGAACGTATAACGCAGTTCTATTATTTTAAGAGAGTTCTAATACGAAGTGCAGTAATAATAATGATAAAATAGTGATCACGTCACTAAGGAACTGAACCGAAAGGAAACAAATATATACATAATGCGAGAATACATAGTTTGATCTGGTCAAAAGTACAACAGTGCTACAGTCATCTGTCCCAAAAGTGATACACAAGAGTCTATCTGTCTAGTCAGAAAAAGGGATTCTATATACAAGTCAACTATCCCGGAAAATTGGCTCTTACTAAGGCCTCGGCTAACTAGACAACTAGACTATTCCATCAGCAATCCTGAATCACACACCGGAGCGGGTCAGCTCCCAAACCCTTTCCATCGCACGACGGAAGATATAGTCGGCCTGCCGCCTGGAGATCCTACCATGCCTGTCCCCCTGGAGAGATCTGAGTCTCGCTCGGGACGTGAGCTCTATCCCCGTAAGCTCCCTCCTCAAGGATCGGGGTATAGAAGCCCTGGTCTCATAAGCTCGGGTACACCTACCCGCCCTCTCTGCATCCAACTCCCTCCTGGCCTCATCCAGTCGGGCCTCGGCAACAGCCACTCGGGTCCTCAAAACATCCTGAACATATCCATGAGCTAACGAAGACTGCCTCTGGGCAGGGTCAAGAGGTGGTGAATCCGGAGCCGCTGAGGGTGCCTCCTCGGTCTGCCTAGGCTCGGAAGTATGGGTCTCTGAGCTGTCATCATCAGGAATCCAAGATGGTGGTGGAGGGGTAGGGGCTCTGACCACCGGAAGTGTGGGTAAAGGGATACCATCATACACTACCATAGATCCAACACGCTCCTCAGCTACTGGGACCTCATCCGGGTCCTCCTCATCTGGAATAACAATAACCTCTGCCTCTGACTCCTCTGAGGGGTCCTCCTCATCCTCCTCCATCTCAGGCTCCTCCTGATCCTCAACATCTAACAATGCCTCATCGTGCTCACGCTCGTACATCTCAGGGTCCTCCATCTCAGGCGCCTACACATTAAACGAGCTAAGTTACTATCATGATACTTATAAGGGTTCCCGTAAGGGTTTTAACTGTCCGCACTACTTTAAGTAGTCCGACCATGAACTTGGCAAGAGTTCTTATTATCTTTGTGAGTTTGTTATTATATCGTCGCATCATCTCTGAGGTTTATAACTCTTAGCTCTGATACCATTTCTGTAACACCCCCAGATCCGGGGTCGGGGATCCGGGTTGTCACGGTCTTTCTTTCCACAATATCACTTTACTTAATTAATAATAAATACCCTCATGCTGTGACCCCACACTAACACACACCACAACTCGTTATAGTCTCAGAGATGAAATTGAAATAAGTACAAGTCTTTGAATCCACAGTTTAAAATTATTACAACCCAAAATGATTACTTGATAATTTACAGTTAATTGCCATTATCTGCCACAAGTTATAATTATACATAATTGGATCATCAAAAGTAGATGGTCTAAACTACAATGGATCTACCTCTGCAGCTATAGCAGCTACAATATTAGCGGGAAGACGCGGGACGCTTCCCACGCGCTTGCGCTGGGTCTGCTGGAGTCTGGCCATCTCTCCTAACTGTTGTTGTGTGATGAAGAAATAAAGCAAGAGTGAGCCTTACAGCTCGCAAGATAATATATACAGTGATATCAATAATATAAGTATCTAAAAGGATACTTAATAGCATCTCTATCATATGCAAGATAATTACTTGCTAGATATAAGTAAAAACAAGGAATGAAGCTACCAGTACTTCACCACACTTATATCATATAAAGTTACTTGAACTACCACTTTTCAAAGTATTATAAGTTTTAAGAAAAACATCCCATAGATGAGACCACAAGTTAAGACTTGAATAGATTCAATCTTTGAAATATTATTGAATGAAAAAGTTATGAGATACTTTATTTAGTCCCGATATATATATATATCCACATATATATATCTCTAAAACATTTCCTGGAACCTCTGTTATGTGAAGTATGAACAGAGTTCGAAACATCCAATGAATTTTTGGAAAGGAAAAGAAAACATTTGGCATAAACCCGATATCTTGCTGATCAGGCACAGATACCAATAAGTAACCTTTTCTACTAGTAGATGGACGAATTCCCCACTGGTCATCACCCCGAGTCATAATTAAGACCCATGCTGGACTGCCACTCAGCCACCTATGCATTTGATGGACTCCCACTGAGCCACTTACACAATAATAGACCGTACCTCGGCCTGTCGCTTATGCCGACTCAATGAGAGGGGCTTACTTCCCGAACGTTGGGCAAGTAATCAATTCATTTACCAAATCTGCAACCTTGTTGCGAATATAAAATACACCACAGAGCCGGATTCCCCAGGTTTTGAACGAGTATTTAAATCCCCTTTAAAAGGGAGATCTTAAATATAAAAATGAGTTTTGGGATCCGCTCTAACTTTTAAAAATCATTTTGAAGACTCGAAAACACTTTAAAGAGTGTTTGGAGTAAAGCTGATTTAATGAAGTAAATCAGTCCCCAGAATATTTAGAAAATGACTGAATATTATTATTTAAATAATATTCCCATAAAGAATAATCTTTTATAAAAATAATTGAAGTAGAAGTTTTAAAACTTATACTTGAAATAAACATTAAATAACCAAAGATATACTTATATGAAAGTATTATCTTTATTTGAATAATCGAAAATAAGTTTGATTATTAACACTTTATTCTTTAATAAAATAAAGAATATATTTCAGCAAATAATCGGAGTCATAGATCCTCAAATGATTATTCAAATAATATTCATTAAATAATATAAACTGAGTCATAAGCCTTCGAATGAATATTCAAATAATATTCAGATAAATAAATAAAAGGAGTCATAAGCCCTCGAATGAATATTCAAATAATATTCAAATAATAAAATAAACTGAGTCATAAGCCCTCGAATGAATATTCAAATAATATTCAATAAATAATATAAAAGGAGTCATAAGCCCTCGAATGAATATTCAAATAATATTCAAATAATAAAATAAACTGAGTCATAAGCCCTCGAATGAATATTCAAATAATATTCAATAAATAATATAAAAGGAGTCATAAGCCCTCGAATGAATATTCAAATAATATTCAAATAATAAAAAGGTATCGAATAAACCTTATTCGATCCATAGTTTTAAAAACTATATCCATATATATATATATATATATATATTAATATATATATATATATAATATACTCGGGAACATCGACTCCCGGTTTAGAAATATGTTCACCTTTTATCCCCTATACTAAGGGTATACGCAACTACTTGCTTATTTCTAGCATAGGTATTATGCAACTATAAGCATTGAAATCAACAGATAGATAACCAGATTACGAAACAGACATGCATATATACCATATTAGCATGCTCCAATATATCGCAAAATTTGCTAATAACAATCATGCAATATCACAAGATAATGCATATACATATATTTACATCACAACAACAGTATAACGGGTAGAAAACTTGCCTGAGCGACTTGGGGGTGAGAAAGGCTCGGGACGAGTCTGATAACCTATAAACAACAAGTAAGTTGGAATTAAACCAAAATCACTTGTAAATCTATGCTTTAACTAACTTAGACTCTAATGCTAGTTTTACGCTCACCGATTCGCTTAAGTCACTCGGGTACCCTCGGCTCCACCATTTTTAATAACTTAACCTTTACGAGTTTTAAAACGATTCCTTCGCGAATGGCTTACCAACTGCCTAACACACTTACCATAATTGTTTCATACATTAATTAACCCTTTTTGGTCTTTAACCTATATTCCAAAGTAAGGCGAGGGAAAAAGTTTCGTTCGCGAAACGCCGTTACTTGAAACGGTCGTTTCTCCCAAACCGTAAATCGGAATCGAACGAACTACATATCAAAACGAAGCTCGTAACATGAGCTATCTAATCAAGGCAGTGGTCACAATCTAGCAGGGGGTTCTCGGGTCCTAATGTTATGCACAAAAACAGTCCAAAGAAAATCGGACGTTACGACGGCTATGTTTACGCGATTTCCCATTTTTTAAACTATCCACAATCAACACAAACCATCCTCAAATCCAACACACAACAAACACCCATCCTTATCACATCATAACAACCTCAACCAATTCAATTTAATCATTCATACATATGCTTAAACTTTACTTTAATCATACTTAAGTTTCTTTAAATCAAAACCACAAAATTACCATCTCATTTCACTACCATACCAAACCTCAAACTCTAATCATATCAACAAGATACCATAACATCCTACTCATCAAAATCACCTTATAACATATAAGAACCTAGGGTTTGAAAATGGTATACCTTCCTTGAAGTGGTGGGTTGAGCTAGGAAGCCTTAAGAAGCTTGGAGAAGCCTTAGGAAAGCTTGGATCTTCAAGAAAACAAGAAAAAGTTCAAGTAAAAAAACTTGAAAACACTATTCATTGTCTTCTTCTTTGATTAAATGAAGAAGTTAGAGAAAGAATCAATGGCTTAAACTCATGATATAGCCATAACTAAGCATAAGGATGGTTAGGGAATTTTCTTACCAATTAAGGATGCTTGGATCTTGATTTTGGAAATTCTAAGCCTTGCAAAAAGAAGAAAGCCGAGAGCAAACAATGAAGAACAAGGCCTTGGTTGATTTTTTTGATTTTGATGAAATGATTTGCTAGTTGGTTGACTTGGTTTTGTATTTGATTTAGCAAATTACTACCTTGCCCTTGAATTTGTGTGGTCCTTAATCAACCACACCTCCCTTCTTCCATGTCATGCTTACCTCATCCACATGATGTCATCCTTCCTTCCTTGTCTCCTTTCTATTGGTTGGGTGACATCACTCCCATTAAACCCTTGGATTAGCTTCCTAATCGTTTGCCTAATGACCGCTGATCTGTTGTACGGTTCGCTTAACTTTCGTTCTCGTTTATCGTTTGAAGGATCATACCCGGGATCTTATTACTTAGGTTCCCTTAACCTTTCTCAATACATTATATTCCTTTTTTATGATCCTCTATCATAATCCTTTAATTTAAATCCTTTTTATCCTGTTACCTTATACTCAATTCTATCCGTATCTTGTGGATTTCCGGGAAAAACCAAAGTGTTCGGAATTGGATTCTGACGATATTTACATACACTTATATACTTCATAGAGTACTAATAAAATCCCAGAATATCCATAACAGAATCCCTACATAGTGTGGCGCGAAAAGTTTTCTCATTCAGCTAAAACACTATTCATAAGGGTTACAAAAAAAGTTGAAAATTTTTGGGGTTATTACAAGCAGAGTATATTGCTGCAGGAAGCTGTTGTGCACATATTCTTTGGATGAAGAATCAGTTACTGGATTATGGGTTATCATATTTCAAAATCCCTATTTACTGTGATAATCAAAGTGCTATTGCTATGACAGGTAATCCAGTTCAACACTCTATGACAAAGCACATCAACATCAGGTACCACTTCATAAGGGAACATATGGATGATGGTACAGTGGAATTGCACTTTATTCCAACAGATCAACAACTAGCAGATATCTTCACAAAACCACTATGTGAAGCCACTTTTACAAGATTGGTAAATGAACTTGGAATGGTTTCAGGTTCTTTTTCTAAATCTGTCTAGTTTTGTTCTGATACATCAGACTTTATGATCAGTATTTACAGAATGTAATCTCTTTGTTTATTCTGTGATTAATTGAAATACGCGTTTAAGTACTGATTGTTGTCTGACATATGTTTCTAAACTCTGATAAGTGATATGTCTGTTCAAGTAACTATTCAATCCTATGAGGATAACTGTGCTAGATACTGACATAGTAGTCTTCAATAAACAAATGATTCCATGTAAGAAGTAATTATTTCAGTGGAAATCTTATGACACTAGCAAATTCTAATAATTGAGCTTAGTTGAGTTTACTTTGTTTATCTTATTACTAAGTCACAAATTAGAATAATGATACTCATCTGTTAAGTTCTGATACTAGTAAAACTGCTGAATGTACTAAGTGCTGATAAACCTCACTTATCAAAAGAAAAAGCAAAAAGATCAAAGAATAAAATCAGGTACTCCTTTGAGATCTAGAGTAAAAATGTGGAAGGGACGACCCAAGTGCATTGCTGGTAATAAGTAAATATGCATTAGAAAAGCAAAATATTTTCTTGGTGACTTTTCACACTCTATGATTACTGGAGAAATACTCTGATAATAGCATAAATTCTGATAAGCAGTCGTGACTCACTTACACTGAGAAGCCACTGTAAAATAGAATTTCAAAAGATGCATAAAATTAGCACAAAACAGTTGAGGTGGACTCAAGCATGAACTCATTCATCAGTAGGTTTCAGGACAATGACAGCTCTTTAGCAAAATTTTAGTTATGCCTTATTTCTAAGATGTACTGAAGTGAATCAGACTTTACTCTTTGTCTGTTATTTAGCTAAATGCACACACTAATCACTCCATCTGAATGATAAAAATTTCTGTGGAGGTCTATGATATTTTAGATAAACAGTCATTGTGTCATTATTGCACAAATTCTGAGGACAAGATCTGGTTGCATATTCTGATGATTAAGTTCTGAAGAGTATAACTCAGAACTTGTATGAGGACTTACTAAGATAGGCATTCCTTTTTCAAGTTAAGAAATTATGTTCTGATGACTGTTAAGTTCTGATATAAGTCTAAGTTCTGATATTACAGTCTAATGTTTTACTTGACTTATCTGTGAATGAAATTTGATAACAGTCTCAGTTAATATTTGAATATGTTGAAGTGGAAGATTAATAGTCACTATGGTTAGGGTTAATGGTATTTGTACTTGAACAGTCCACTGTTACTTGTTTCTTGTGCGCTTTAAACCATGTTTCCTCTTTCCAATGAAAGTTATTCTTTTTTAAAGTCTAGGGAGACGAGGTAGAATTAATTCTACCTGTCAGCATTAAAAACTTTTACGTCTCCTGACATTCTCTTGCCTATATATGCAGCCACTTCACATCAGTCTTCCCATCAAATTCTTTCTCACACACTTACCTTCATACTTTTTCTTTCAAAAACACAATGGTCAGATTGATAAGAAAAAGTTCTTCCAACCTACCATTGACATGATTGCTTATATTGAGAAGACTCAAGATCATCAACAAGCTCAGATTGATGAAATTCTGAAAAATCAAGCTTCTCAGCAATCACAACTAACTGAAATCCAATCCTCAGTGGAATTGCTTATCTCTCTTCTACTACCTGCTGATGCCAAAAAGGGGGAGAAAGTGATTAAGTCCAAATGCAAGACTGACAAGACACTGACAGGAAATGATAATGAAAAAGATGATCAAGGAAGCTCTGGAATGGGTAGAGGTCATAGTCAAGGTAGAGGATTCACATCAAGACAAGCTAGTCACAGGACAAGTCCTGATACTGGGAAAAGAATAAGTTCTGCTGCTGGTAAAAGGATAAGTTCTGATGAACTTTTAGATCTTGATGAGGAAATGTCAAGACAGTTATTTCTTCAGGAAAATCCAGGAATGGACTTGGAAAGTTTAAAGGAAGAAGAAGCCAGACTTAAATCAGAGAAAGTCACATCTAAATCTGAAGCTTCTGGTAAAAAGTCACTTCCAAAACTCAAAGGCATTGTGATCAAAGAAAGGACACATACTGAAGCAACATTGGCTAGATCACAACCACAGATAGATCCAAGATCCAAGGGTAAAGAAAAGGTTGGTGAACCTATCAAGGTTTATGTACCTCCTGAGGATGAAGAAATTACTGATGAAAAGGATGATCTTGCTCTGACTTCAAGAAAAGTTCTTAAAACAACCTCTGACATGGCTCAAGTTGTTCAGAGTCAAGAAATTGTAAGTTCTGATATTCAGAAGAAGCAAGTAACCTCTGACATAGCTCAAGTTAACTTGATATCAGAAGATAGATCAAAGACACTCCTACCAGGATTCACTAAAGCAAAACAGACTCAACCTTTGAAGACTACTACAAGTGGTTTTGAAGCAAGAGTAGTTACTGGAAAGGAAGCAAGAGATAAAACTGGATTGGGAAGTGCTGATGAAAGAAGAGTACACAACACTACCAATGATCCAACTTTCTTGGGTGAACAAGGTATTGGAGCAACTCCTGAGAGATTGAATCAACTGGAATCTGTACAGATGGTTTACCATACCTACTTGAAAGAATACATCATGTTATATTTCATGACAGATGGTAGGGTTTATCATATAAGACAAAATGCCATTCCATTGAAGTATTTTGAAGAATTAGAGCATGTACTTTTCTTACTTCAAGTGGATGACAGAATAAGAGGGACTGCTGCAAACTACTTAAAAGAACAGATTCAGAGACAGAAAAGGCTTTATTCTGTTAAGTCTGACAGCACATATGTTCCAAACTACAGATATCACAATGGTGATATTGTTGATATGAAAGCCTAATATTGCACAGATCAGAACATATCTTGGTATTAAGGGACTTGAATTCAATCTGGAGTCTGACAAAGCTTATGTCATAAGACTAGATCAGGAGTTGAGAAAAGCAAAGATCAATGATCTCAGAGCTGTAATCTTTCAAACTGATGAAGATACTGCAGTGCTTAAAGATGCCAAAAGGAGAATGATTGATGAACTCAGATATGCTGAGAAATGTTTGTTGAAGAACTATCTCAGAACAACTCCTGACATCAGAGAGATCAGATGATGAAGCCAAGTCGAAGATCTACAACTGCTTAAATTCTGATATTTGTACAGACTGAAGTTGTTATCAGAAGTTGAATATTGATAAAGCTTTAAGGACTGTAAGTTGTAGTTATCTAGTCTAATTCTCATGCATTTGTACTTAATGTTTTTGACATCATCAAATATCTGTTAAACTTGTATATTATGCTAATTTACAAGTTGGGGGAGATTGTTAGATATATTTGATAATGTCATGACTAATATAATTTATGTTTAAATTTCAGATCTTACTTAACAGGATAAATCAGTACTTAACTGTTGATCAGTACTTATACTGGAAGTCAGGACTTAAGGATATCAGTACTTATATTATCAGGAGATAATCATCAGAAGTTAGATATCAGAACTTAAGTGCTGAAGGATGATCAGAGAAGGACAGTAGCTGATTAAAGGAAAGAAGATCGAGATAAACATAAGAAGAGATATGCATGAAGAAGGAATTCTGTGAAGAATGGAATACTTGGAAGAAAAGATATCTGATTGATATATTTTAGGAAGCAGAATTAAATTCCATATCAATTAGCGATTATCTTGTAACTGTGTAGTATATAAACACAGACATAGGGTTTACACTATAAGTGTTATCATATATTCGAGAAGTTTATTCATTGTAACCCTAGCAGCTCTCGTGATATTTGTTCATCACTGAGAGGTAACATTTCCATACTGTATCAGAGTTTATTGTTTCAATAAAATTTATTTTCTGTTACTTAATATATTAAAGTTCGATTTGATTGTATTATACACTGTATTCACCCCATCTACAGTGTGTGTGACCTAACATTATATATATATATATATCTTAATATGTATATTTGAAGTACTAAAATATGTATATTTAACAAAAAAATATGAATTAAAAAATAATGCAAAATTTTGTAGTTCACAATTTCGGTCATTACATTTTATAAAAATCAGATCATGTCAATTTTTTACTTATATTTTTTTCTAAATAATTTTAAAATTTGATTAAAATCAAAATCAGATATTTATTGATAATAACTCGTCGTCGTCTTCGACGACGCCACCTATTATGTCACTAAAAAGGTATAACAAAGGATACACAATAATTTTAAAATTGGAATAAAATCAATATAAGATATTTATTAACAGTTTCTCTGCGTCGTTGGTCGACGCCTTATATTCTGTAACTAAAATGGAATAAAAAGGGAATTACAATAATTTAGAAATTGTAATAAAATCAAAATATGTTATTAATTGAGTGTTTCTCGGCTTCGTTTTCAAGGACGCCTCGTATTATATAACTAAAAGTATAGTAGAAGATATACAGTAATTTTAAAATTAGAATAACATCAAAATAAGAAATTTATTAATGGTTTCTCGGCATCGTTGTAACGACCGGGAAATTTACGTTGTATTATATCATATTTATAATAAAATATGTGTAGTAATATGTCAATTATGTGTGATTATTTGTTAAACCCTAGTTGCTATGTGTTACGTGTATTCCATGTCATTTCTGTATTTTTACGGTATTTTTCAGATGTTTTATTTCGTATTCATAGGTTTAATTTCAAACGTTTTACAACCCAAACAATGATTTTAAAGCCAGTATTTCAAATAAAATAATGGGCCTTATTTTTCATCAAACGGCTTTTACAATCGCATTATTCCGAACATCTAGATATTTTATAAATTTTCTCATTTTACGAAAAATGACTTTTCCGGGTCCCATTGGGTGTTAAGAACACCACAAAAATCACATTTTTATTTTTATAAAATTATAGGACTTTTATTTATACCATTTCTTTGTATTTTTGAATTATTCACAATTTTTGGGAATTTTTGGCATATATATTGTATATATAAAATATTTATAAATTAAATTTTAATACCCAAAAATTATGAAAATTAGGGCAAAATATTTTTATTAGGAGTGTAATTAGCCCCTTAATTTTATTTAGGGGTATTATTTTTCATAGTATAAATAGCCTAGTTTCTATTAATTAATTACAAAAATTCAGAAAAAAATTCAGAAAATCCCCAAATTCCTAGAATTTGGGTTTGGAGTTCTTGGAATCAAAGTTGATTTTGAAGGCGTTTATGTTCATCAAATCGAGCATGTAAGTATCCGTTTTGAAGCTGATTGATTGTAGTTTTCGATTATGCGATCGTTTTTAATGTCGTTTTTAATGTTTGATTGATCGAATTTAAATTTGTATTTTCGGGTTTTAATTTCGAATTCGGGTTTGAATTTTTAGTTGTTGTTTGTTGATTCTGTTGATTGGGTTGATTAGATCGTTGAGTTTACAGTTGAACGGCGCCGGTTTCGTAGATTTTGCCTTCGGTTTCGTCCTCGTCGGAGAATTGCCGCCACGGCGGTGTTCTTCGTTTTTCCAATGACGGTGTCGACGAATGGAGAAGAAGGAAGGTGGGAGGAGGTTGCTATGGTGGCCAGGAACGATCACGCAGAGAAACGGGATGGAAAACATCGTTTGATTGCCGTTTTTACTCGCCGGAAAAACCCACTAGAATGACTCGGTGGGCAGTTCTTCGCGACCCGGGTTCGACCCGGTTTGCAACCCCGTTTCGACCCAGGTTTGATCCTAAAATTCCCAACCTGACTTCCAGAATTCTGATTCTGCAAATTTTATTAATTAATTATATTTTAGTATATTAATATCAGTTTTTAATAATTCTAAAAATCAAATAAAAATTAGATTTAAAAATCTAAAATATTTTTGTAAATAATTTCTGAATTATTTTATTTTAGAAATTCGAATTTAATTATTTATTTAATTACTTAATTATTTATCTAATTATTTATTAGTTATCTAATTAATTAATAATCAGGTAATTAATTAATAATTAGGTAATTAATTAATAAATAAGGATTAAATAATACGATTAATAATCCGATAATTAGTGAATATTACGTGTAACTTGTATCTATACGAGTAATTGAACGATGAGTTAGATTATTATTATTAATATTCGAACGATAGTTAATTATTCGAAGAATATTATAATAAATATTATTCGTAACGAGTAATTAAATAGCGATAATCGATTAAATTGTATAAGTTGTAATAATAATCGTAATAATTCAATAATTATACGAGAAAGGTGAATAACTCGTATTTATACGAGTAATTGATTGCTGAGTTGGATTATGATTCGAATAATAACTGATTATCCGATAAATAATGTAACAACTAGTTGTATCTATTATTTCTTATAATCGATCTAATCGAATAAATAACGATAAGTTGTAAATATTTGTAATAAATTATGATTAATCCTAATAATTAGGGATTAATTATTTTAAATTATTAAATAATTACTTATTAATTATTTATTGGTTATTTATTTATTAAATATTTAAAAGTGATTAATTATTTCGATAATTGATCACATAATTTTCAATAAATCGTAACTTCTTCATTTTAACTCCAAAAATTATAAAAAAATTATTTTTGACTTTGATTTTTCTTAAATAATTATTTTAAAAAAATATTTTGAATTTAAAAATTAGCAATAATTATTTATATTGAATAATAAATTGAATTATCAGTGTTTAATTGATAATAATTCAACCGTTAGTCCGATTTGAGCGAAACGAAAGCCTATTGACTCAAGAAAATGAATTATTTTCATTAAAAATAATATGAAGACCTAATTTCTTCTCGAAATTAGTTGACTTTATTAATTGCTTGATTATCAGTCGAAATAAGTGCAGAGACGAATCCGAAAAATTCCGGAAAAATGGGAAATGAAGCAGATGATGATCAACCGAGCAATCAGCGAGTCGATTTTGATTCTAAAACTTATTTTAACTATAGAAATGATTATGTGCTTATGTGCTTATGTGTATTATGTGGTTAATCGAGTCTTACTTGCTTATATGTAATATAAGAGTCAGTCATAAGCGCATGGGTAGATAATAGGAATGAAATAAAGTCGATTCAAGATGCAAATTGAAGTACAAAATGACTTAACCAGTCTATTTTGCTAACAGAAGCTAAGCCAGCAAGGCAGGTCGAGTAGGTGATAGACGAAAGTGATTTAATTGTAGTAAGTCGCGCAGAAGGCAAGTTTCTCCCCTATTCTATTTTCCAGAATAGTGATATTCTCTTCATATTCTTATTACATTTGCACTATTTTAATTCCTTTATTCATATTTCAGTTCGATTCTTGAATTATTCTTTTCATTTGAATTCATTATTCATATTCCAATTGTACTCACAAATATTGAAATATTCTGGTGATTAGAATATATCAAAGCATACCGATTGTTCCGGTTGCTATTCCAGGGAATGGATAATATTACTTTTGGGATTAAGTTTACTTAATCCTAAGGACCGGGACATAACCGGATCCTTAAAACGGGCCTTAGTGCCTGGGTGCCCGACGGGATCTATATAGTGAGATATAGATCGGCATTGTATCCTGGCTGATCAGTAGGGTGTAGCTGTGAACTTAAGTTGTTATTCACCTTATTGTTTCCAGTTAAGAAGGAATATGAAACCCATCAGGACATGAGTGGTAAAGAAGCGGGTCAAGCCTTGGGATCCTCTCATACCCAAGGTGTTGATCCCAATCCAGGAAGAAAGCTTTAAGTTGCCCGAGCAGGTGGAGTGTTGATAGATAGTGTGTGTGTTTGAATAAAAGCTGAACTTAGTTTAAAATGAATTAGACAATGGTTTGTAATAAAGAGAGTTTGTGAGATTTTAAATGTAGGTTTTTAATAAAAGTAGTTAGTGGTTCTTGTTTTCATACTTCAACCTAAAAAGGTCCTGGTTAGTGTTAAAGGGGTTTAGTTTCATTTCTTTATTATTATTGATAAGCTTGTATAGGTTTAGTTATTTGCTCGTAACCCCCAGACTTATACCTCGGGTTTGGAGGGCGTTACAGTTTGGCATCAGAGCTGTAGGTTTGGTCCCTGAAAACAAGAACATTAGGATTAAGATAGGATAAGGAGATCACATAAGATAGGGATAGTCAGATTAGGAAGAATAGTGCTAGGATTTAGCTCAGATTAGAATAGGGAAATATAAATCATAGGATTGTTAGTGACCTTTCCTTTTCTTTGGTATATTATCAGATGGCATCTTCTGGTTATTCTGCATCTTCCGAGAGGACAGTCACTGGGCCAGCAGCACAAGTTATACCTCCAGTATCTGAGTATATGTTTCCTCCTTTACCACCTCCACCACCATTGCCACATGAGCCGGTACCACCAGTTCAGGGGATAGTTCATGACCCCATAGAGATGTTTGATCCTTTTGAGTTCTTCGAGCCGATGGTTCCTTTACCAGTTGAGCATCAGTTTATACCAGATATTGAGCAGGAGTTACCACCACCACCATTGTTACCTCCTATACCAGTGCATGCCCCAGAGCCAAATGTGTTCCAGATGATTCCAGTCGAGGGGATGGGAGAGCATGATATGGATCTACAGTTGGGTTTACCACAGCAGGGTGCAGGTATTCTGAGGGTTCCTTCACAGGAGTCAGTAGGTCAGGTTGCTCAGCCGTATATGGTACCATACCATGAGTATAGAGTTATGAGGGATGATGTGGAGTATTGGCGGGCACAGTGTCGAGAGATCATGCATCTGTTTGATCAGAGGGATAGAGGACCGTTAGCAGCCCTACAGCCAGATTACTATATGAGACACCGACTGCAATCGGTGTTGATGAGCGCTACTTGGGAGCTTGATAATTTGACCCATGATGGACCTCCTTCTTTTGCAGAGTTCTATCGGATATTCCGCTTGGCACAGACTTTGGTCCAGGCATTTAGAGAGGAGCTTAGGCGTATTCCGCCTGGGTTCTGAGATAGGGATAATTGAGACAGTGACTTCAGGGTATAGATGTATATAGAGGCAGCATAGTATAACCTAGTGAGTAGTGTGTATGTGTGTACTAGTAGTTTAACCTGTATTAGGATTTTGACCTGTAGTGGTAGTATGACTTGTAGCCGCGGTGATTACCAGCAGAGCGAGACTTTTAGTATCAAGCATTTACACATGAGGCTGGTGTCATATATATAAACTGAACTTTTCAAATTTCCTTTATTTAAATTTCAGTCTTTACAGTTTACATCATTTACTTCCATTTTATTATTTTACAGCTTTTCATATTATAATTCCTGTTGAAAAAAAAAGAAAGAGAAGAGAGAAAAGAAAAAGAACCATCATTTTATTTAACTGCTTACATTTCCAATTTTCATACTATTTTCTTGATTTAAATCATGTTATTAATACATGATAAATTGTTTTCCTTACATACTGTCAATTGTTTATTAAACTGTTAAATAAATATCACATATTTTATTATCAGAAGAAGATGGCACCAAAAAGAAAGACTAGGGCTGAAACCTCTAATAGCAATTCCGAAGGTCAGACTAACGAGACCATGAACCAAATGTTCCATCTGATGCAACAACAGATGGTAATGATGCAGCAGCAGATGCAGCATCAACAACAGCAAATCCAACAACAAATGTTACAACAGCCACCTCGTCCTGAGCCTCAATTACCACCAGCATTACCTGTTGTTACTTTTAAGCAGTTTCAGTCAGTTAAACCTCCAGAATTTGATGGGTCTACTGATTCTATTAAAGCTACCACCTGGTTAAAAGAAATAGAGAAAGCGTTTACACTAGTGAAGATAGATGAGGACCAGAAGACTGATTTTGCTAGTTATTTGTTGAAGGAAGAGGCAAATTATTGGTGGGAATCTAAAAAGGCTTTAGAGGGTGAAGATGTTATCGCTTGGGATAGGTTTAAAGAGTTATTTTTAGAAAATCATTTTCCTCGCTATGTAAGGAATCAGATGCATATAAAGTTTTTAGAGCTGAAGCAGGGAAGTATGTCTGTAACAGAATATGAAGCCAAATTTAATGAATTGGCTAGGTTTATTCCGGAACAGGTGGACACTGAAGAGAAGCGAGTTCAGAGATTTCAAGAGGGATTATGACCATGGATACGTGGACAGGTTGCAGTCTTCGAATTAACAACCTATACCGCTGTAGTCCAGAAAGCTTTGATCATCGAAGGGGAAAGTGAAAGATCTCAACGAGACAGAGGACAGGGAAGTTTTCAAGACCGTTTCAGCAAGAAGCCGGGATTTCAAGCCCGGGCAAATTTGAATTTCAAAAGGATAGGACAGGGTACACAAAAAGCAGGTAATCGTTTCCAAGCCTCCAAACAGCAGGGAATTGTTAAGATTCCAGTGCCATATTGCAAAACTTGTGGACGCAAGCATACCGGCGTATGTATTAAAGCAGATGTGACATGTTTTAAATACAAGCAGAAAGGGCACTACTCTAACGAATGTCCAACAGGAAAAACAACAGAAATCACTTGCTACCAATGCGGAAAGAAAGGACATATCGCTAGGAATTATAAAGGACCAGCAATGGCAGCCCGTATTCCGAAAGTATTGGTATTACCTCCGCCACCGCCGCCGAATCAACCCAAAGCAAGGACTTTTAACATGACCATGAAAGAAGCAGTGCAGAGTCCAAGTGTGATTGCAGGTACGCTTTTGGTGAACTCCGTAGATTCGAAAGTTTTAATTGATTCTGGAGCTACCCGTTCATTTATTTCTGAAGAATTTCTTGATAAGTTACATTGCGAAATCGAATGGTTGGGCGAAACGTTAATTATAAAATTAGCGAATGACGACCAAGTTCCAGTGGATCGAGTATGTCCTGCATGTGATATAAAAATAGTCGGACATCATTTTTCGGTAGATTTAATTCCTTTTAAGTTAGGAGAATTTGATGTCATTTTGGGAATGGATTGGTTAGCTTGTCATAATGCTCAGATAGATTGCGCGAATAAGAAAGTCAATTTGCGAACTGCGGAAAATGCAACGGTAATATTCAAAGGCGAAAAATAGCGGAAGAAATTCTTCACTGTGATGCAGACTAAACGATTGCTTCGACAGGGATGTGAGGCGTACATAGCTTACGTGTTAGATACTGAAAAAGGAAGTCCTAGAATAGAAGACATTCCAGTGGTATGCGAGTTTTCAGACGTCTTTCCAGACGAGCTTCCAGGGTTACCGCCAGATCGAGAAATCGAGTTTATGATTGATCTAGCACCAGGTACAGAACCAGTTTCAAAAGCTCTGTATCGAATGGCTCCAGTTGAGATGAAAGAATTGTCAACGCAACTGCAAGATCTTCTAGACCGAGGCATCATACGACCTAGTGTATCCCTATGGGGTGCACCAGTGTTATTTGTGAAGAAGAAGGACGACAACATGCGATTGTGCATTGACTATCGGGAGTTGAATAAGCTCACTATTAAAAACAAGTATCCTTTACCGAGAATCAACGATTTGTTCGACCAGTTAAAAGGAGCTGCATGGTTTTCGAAGATAGATTTGCGATCAGGTTATCATCAATTGAAGATTAAAGCCGAAGATATTCCCAAGACTGCGTTTTGTACGAGATATGGACATTACGAGTTCCTTGTAATGGCATTCGGTTTGACAAACGTGCCAGCTGCATTCATGGATTTGATGAACAGGGTATTCAAGAAATATTTGGATAAATTTGTGATTATATTCATTGATGACATCTTGATTTATTCCAAGACAGAAGAAGAGCATGCAGAACACTTGAGGATAGCTTTGGAAATTCTGAGGAAAGAGCAGCTATACGCAAAATTTTCGAAATGTGAATTCTGGTTAAGGGAAGTACAATTTCTAGGGCATATCATCAGTAGAGAAGGCATCCAAGTCGATCCAGCGAAGATTGAAGCTGTGTTGAATTGGGAATGACCGAAGACACCCACAGAAGTTCCAAGTTTCTTGGGATTGGCAGGGTATTATAGAAGGTTTGTTAAAGATTTTACGAAAATAGCAACGCCGTTAACCAAGTTAACTCGAAAAAGTGAAAAGTTTGAATGGAACGATAAATGTGAAGAAAGTTTCCAAGAGTTGAAGAATCGGTTAATAACCGCACCAGTACTTGTATTGCCAGACGAGCAAGGGAATTTCGTTATCTTCAGCGACGCTTCGTATTACGGGCTAGGATGTGTATTGATGCAGCACGGTAACGTCATCGCATATGCTTCGAGACAACTTAAACCCCATGAGCAGAAATATCCTACGCATGATCTGGAATTAGCAGCGATCATATTTGCATTGAAGCTTTGGAAACATTATCTCTACGGTGAAAAATGTGAAATCTACACGGATCATAAAAGTCTGAAGTATATCTTTACGCAAAAGGAGCTGAACATGCGACAACGTCGATGGCTGGAATTGATAAAAGATTACGATGTCATGATCAACTATCATCCAGGAAAAGCAAATGTTGTAGCAGATGCGCTGAGCAGGAAAGAAAGATTGAATCGGTTAACTGCATGTGAAGAATTGGCCAAGGAATTCGATAAATTGGAAATTGAGATTCGTATTTCCAATGAATCTGCAGAAGCTATCTACACTATGACTTTCCAACCGGAGTTGTTAGAGAAGATTCGCCGTTGTCAAGATGAAGTGATGAGTCAAGACGACAACTTAACGGGAGAAGAGATCACAACTCTGAAAGATAATGAAGGAATTTTATGCTTTGCATCGAGAATCTGGATCCCTAATGTGGCAGAATTAAAAGAAGAAATAATGCGAGATACGCACAATTCAAAGTATTCCATTCATCCAGGAAGCACAAAAATGTATCGCGATCTGAAGGAAAACTTTTGGTGGCCGAACATGAAAAAGGAAATAGCAGAATGGGTAAGTAAATGCTACACATGCCAGCGAGTTAAAACGGAACATCAACGTCCGAGCGGATTATTACAACCGTTAGACATTCCAGAATGGAAATGGGAACATCTAGCAATGGATTTTGTGGTAGGACTACCGAGGACTAGGGCAAATCATGATGCGATATGGGTAATCATTGACAGAGTTACGAAGTAGGCACATTTCCTACCAATTAACGAAAGATTTTCGCTCGACAAATTAGTGCACATGTATCTCAAGGAAATTGTGATGCAACATGGAGTTCCAATATCTATCGTGTCTGATCGGGATCCTCGTTTCAACTCAAGATTTTGGAGACAATTTCAAGAATGCCTTGGAACAAAATTAAACATGAGTACCGCTTATCATCCGCAAACCGACGGGCAAAGTGAAAGAACTATTCAAACGATTGAAGACATGCTACGAGTTTGTGCGATCGATTTTGAAGGCAGTTGGGATGAACATCTACCTCTAGTGGAATTTTCTTATAATAACAGTTATCACGCCAGCATTGGAATGCCCCCATATGAAGCACTATATGGAAGAAAATGCAGATCACCAGTGCACTGGGATGAAGTTGGAGAACGCAAGATTTTGGGTCCAGAATTAATTCAGCAGACGAAAGAAAAGATTGAACTTATTTGGAAATGACTCGATGCAGCACAAAACAGGCAACGCAAACATGCAGACCAAGCAAGGAAAGATATGGACTATCAGGAAGGAGAACACGTATTACTCAAAATATCGCCATAGAAAGGATTGACCAGATTTGTCAATAAGGGTAAACTGAAGCCACGATACGTCGGACCATTTGAAATTTTGAAGAGAGTAGGAAAGCTTGCATACGAATTAGCTTTACCGCCTCATATGCAACATATTCACAATGTGTTTCACGTGTCAATGCTTAAGCGATATAATCCTGATTCTAGGCATGTAATAGAATATGAGCCGATAGAAATCCAACCTGATTTGTCTTTTGTAGAACAGCCGGTAAGAATTTTAGATCGGCGAGAGAAAGTGTTGAGAAATAAGTCTGTATATTTAGTGCGAGTGTTGTGGAGAAATCCTATGGTTGAAGAATCAACCTGGGAACTTGAGAGTGAGATGTTAGAAAAATATCCTCATTTGTTTTCATAGAAGATTCTGAGGACAAAATCCTATTAAGGGGGGGGGGAGAATGTAACGACCGGGAAATTTACGTTGTATTATATCATATTTATAATAAAATATGTGTAGTAATATGTCAATTATGTGTGATTATTTGTTAAACCCTAGTTGCTATGTGTTACGTGTATTCCGTGTCATTTCTGTATTTTTACGGTATTTTTCAGATGTTTTATTTCGTATTCATAGGTTTCATTTCAAACGTTTTACGACCCAAACAATGATTTTAAAGCCAGTATTTCAAATAAAATAATGGGCCTTATTTTTCATCAAACGGCATTTACAATCGCATTATTCGGAACATCTAGATATTTTATAAATTTTCTCGTTTTACGAAAAATGAATTTTTCGGGCCTTATTGGGTGTTAAAAACCCCACAAAAATCACATTTTTATTTTTATAAAATTATAGGACTTTTATTTATACCATTTCTTTGTATTTTTGAATTATTCACAATTTTTGGGAATTTTTGGCATATATATTATATATATAATATTTATAAATTAAATTTTAATACCCAAAAATTATGAAAATTAGGGCCAAATATTTTTATTAGGAGTGTAATTAGCCCCTTAATTTTATTTAGGGGTATTATTTTTCATAGTATAAATAGCCTAATTTCTATTAATTAATTACAAAAATTCAGAAAAAAATTCAGAAAATCCCCAAATTCCCAGAATTAGGGTTTGGAGTTCTTGGAATCAAAGTTGATTTTGAAGGCGTTTATGTTCATCAAATCGAGCATGTAAGTATCCGTTTTGAAGCTGATTGATTGTAGTTTTCGATTATGCGATCATTTTTAATGTTTGATTGATCGAATTTAAATTTGTATTTTCGGGTTTTAATTGCGAATTCGGGTTTGAATTTCTAGTTGTTGTTTGTTGATTATGTTGATTGGGTTGATTAGATCGTTGAGTTTACAGTTGAACGACACCGGTTTCGTAGATTTTGGCTTCGGTTTCGTCCTCATCGGAGAACCGCTGCCACGGCGGTGTTCTTCGTTTTTCCGATGACGGTGTCGACGAATGGAGAAGAAGGAAGGTGGGAGGAGGTTGTTATGGTGGTCAGGAACGATCACGCAGAGAAACGGGATGGAAAGCATCGTTTGATTGCCGTTTTTACTCGCCTGAAAAACCCACCGGAACGACGCCGGTGGGCTGTTCTTCGCGACCCGGGTTCGACCCGGTTTGCAACCCGGTTTCGACCCGGGGTTGATCCTAAAATTCCCTACCTGACTTCCAGAATTCTGTTTCTGCAAATTTTATTAATTAATTATATTTTAGTATATTAAAATCAGTTTTTAATAATTCTAAAAATCAAATAAAAATTAGATTTAAAAATTTAAATATTTTTGTAAATAATTTTTGAATTATTTTATTTTAGAAATTCGAATTTAATTATTTATTTAATTACTTAATTATTTATCTAATTATTTATTAGTTTTAATTAATAATTAGGTAAATAATTAATAATTAGGTAATTAATTAATAGATAAGGATTAAATAATATGATTAATAATCCGATAATTAGTGAATATTACATGTAACTCGTATCTATACGAGTAATTGAACGATGAGTTAGATTATTATATTATTATTCGAACGATAGTTAATTATTCAAAGAATATTATAATAAATATTATTCGTAACGAATAATTAAATACCGATAATCGATTAAATCGTATAAGTTGTAATAATAATCGTAATAATTCAATAATTATACGAGAAAGGTGAATAACTCGTATTTATACGAGTAATTGATTATTGAGTTGGATTATGATTCGAATAATAACTGATTATCCGATAAATAATGTAACAGCTAGTTGTATCGATAATTTATTTATAATCGATTTAATGAAATAAATAACGATAAGTTGTAAATATTTGTAATAAATTGTGATTAATCCTAATAATTAGGGATTAATTATTTTAAATTATTAAATAATTACTTATTAATTATTTATTGGTTATTTATTTATTAAATATTTAAAAGTTTCGATAATTGATCACATATTTTCAATAAATCGTAACTTCTTCATTTTAACTCCAAAAATTATAAAAAACATATTTTTGACTTTGATTTTTCTTAAATAATTATTTAAAAAAAATTATTTTGGATTTAAAAATTAGCAATAATTATTTATATTGAATAATAAATTGAATTATCAGTGTTTAATTGATAATAATTCAACCGTTAGTCCGATTTGAGCGAAACGGAAGCCTGTTGACTCAGAAAAATGAATTCTTTTCATTAAAAATAATATGAAGACCTAATTTCTTCTCGAAATTAGTTGAATTTATTAATTACTTGATTATCAGTCGAAATACGTGCAGAGACGAATCCAAAAATTCTGGAAAAATGGGAAATGAAGCAAAAGGTGATCAACGGAGCAATCAGCGAGTCGATTTTTGATCTAAAAATTATTTTAACTATAGAAATGATTATGTGCTTATGTGCTTATGTGTATTATGTGGTTAATCGAGTCTTACTTACTTATATGTAATATAAGAGTCAGTCATAAGGGCATGGGTAGATAATAGGAACGAAATAAAGTCGATTCAAGATGCAAATTGAAGTACAAAATGACTTAACCAGTCTATTTTGCTAACAGAAGCTAAGCCAGCAAGGCAGGTCGAGTAGGTGATAGACGAAAGTGATTTAATTGCAGTAAGTCGCGCAGAAGGCAAGTTTCTCCCCTATTCTATTTTCCAGAATAGTGATATTCTCTTCAGATTCTTATTACATTTGCACTATTTTAATTCCTTTATTCATATTTCAGTTCGATTCTTAAATTATTCTTTTCATTTGAATTCATTATTCATATTCCAATTGTACTCACAATTATTGATATATTCTGGTGATTAGAATATATCAAAGCATACCGATTGTTCCGGTTGCTATTCCAGGGACTGGATAATATTACTTTTGGGATTAAGTTTACTTAATCCTAAGGACCGGGACATAACCAGATCCTTGAAACGGGCCTTAGTGCCTGGGTGCCCGACGGGATCTATATAGTGAGACATAGATCTACACTGTATCCTGGCTGATCAGCAGGGTATAGCTGCGAACTTGAGTCCAGTTTAGTTCAATTGTATTCACCAGTAATGGCCTTTTTTCTATTCTTGTGAGGTTATATCTTTGCAGATATACCTGGGTTACGGATATATTTATATCGCTTTAACACTGTTTATATTTTGTAGACTTGTTGAGCAATTTTTGGCTCACCCCTTTTTGTTGTTATTCACCTTATTGTTTTCAGTTAAGAAGGAATATGAAACCCATCAGGACACGAGTGGTAAAGAAGCGGGTGAAGCCTCGGGATCCTCTCATACCCAAGGTGTTGATCCCAATCTAGGAAGAAAGATTTAAGTTTCCCGAACAGGTGGAGTGTTGATAGATAGTGTGTGTGTTTGAATAAAAGCTGAACTTAGTTTAAAATGAATTAGACAATGGTTTGTAATAAAGAGAGTTTGTGAGATTTTAAATGTAGGTTTGTAATAAAAGTAGTTAGTGGTTCTTGTTTTCATACTTCAACCTAAAAAGGTCATGGTTAGTGTTAAAGGAGTTTAGTTTCATTTCTTTATTATTATTAATAAGCTTGTACGGGTTTGGTGATTAGCTCGTAACCCCCAGACTTATACCCCAGGTTTGGAGGGCATTACAATCGTCAAATACGACGCCTCGTATTCATCAACTAAAAAGGTATAAAGAGGACGTATAATAATTTTAAAATTAGAATAAAATCAAAATAAGATATTAATTGAATGTTACTCGACTTCTTTTTCGATGATACTTCATATTCTATCAATAAAAAGTATAACAGAGGATATACAATAATTTTGAAATTATAATAAAATCAAGATAAGTATTTAATGATAGTTTCTCAAACGAAGACAATGCCTCGTGTTCGACAACTAAAAAAGTATAAAAGAAGATTTACATTAATTTTAAATTGGAATAAAATTAAAATAAAATATTTATTAATTGTTTCTCATCCTCGTATTTAACGATACTTCGTAATCAATAACTTAAAAGTATAATATAGGAGATACAATAATTTTAAAGTTGAAATAATATCAAAATAAGATATTAATTGATAGTTTCCCGGCATCATCGAAAATTACGTCTCGTATTCTGCAACTAAAATGGTGTAAAGAGGATATACAATAAATTTGATATTGGAATAAAATCAAAATAAAATATTCATTGAATATTTATCAGTTTCATTTTCGACGATGCCTCGTATTCTATAACTAAAATGTATAATCTACTATATACAATAATTTTGAAATTGGAATAAAATCAAAATAAAATATTCATTAACAGTTTCTCAGGGTCGTCTTCGACGACGCCTCTTATTCTGCAACTAAAGAGATATAAAAAAGGGTATAAAATAATTTTGAAATTGGAATAAAACTAAAATAAAATATTAATTTACAGTTTCTCAACTTTCTTTCCAAAGCCGCCTCATTTTCTATCACTAAATATTTTAAGTGTAGTGACAGGTACCCAAAATTGGTTTCAAAAATGAGTTCCAAAATAATGTGACATTGGTGATGTGGAAATTTAGGCTATTTTAATTAGGAGGATTAATGTGAATGCATGAGGTCCATCTTATTTAATTATGTCATGACCAATAAACACGTGACACATGAAATTTTGGAATGCTTTTGGGATTCAATTTTGGGTACCTAGCATATTTAAAATCATAACAAAGGATATATAATAATTTTGAAATTGAAATAAAATCAAAATAAAATATTTATTGACAGTATCTCAGCGTCATTTTCGACGACGCCTCATATTCTGCAACTAAAACAGTATAAAAGAGGATATAGAATAATTTTTTTAATTGAAATAAAATTAAAATTATATATTAATCCATACATTGTACACCGTTGGATAATGCTTACTTAGTACCCCGACGGATAATGCACAATTTATACCCCGATGGATAATGCACACTTTGTTTCCCGGTGGATAATGCACACTTTGTACCCCGACGGATAATGTACACTTTGTACCCCGACGGATAATCCATACATTGTACACCGATGGATAATCCATACATTGTACACCAATGGATAATGCTTACTTAGTACCCCGACGGATAATGTACACTTTGTACCCCGATGGATAATGACACTTTGTACCCCGGTGGATAATGCACACTTTGTACCCTGACGGATAATGTACACTTTGTACCCGACGTATAATGTACACTTTGTACTCCGACGGATAATGTACACTTTGTACTCTAATGGATAATCAGTTCAGTGCATTTTGTACCCCGGTGGATAATCAATTCAGTGCATTTTGTACACCGGTGTATAATGCACACTTTGTATAGTTTGAATGAAATGAAATCTAAAAAATTATTAGAAAAAGGATAATTTTAGGTTGATTCCCAATATAGTGTATAGAATATTTAATTAAAAGTAGTTTGATTAGTCGAGACTTGAATATAATTATCTGACAATAGGTCATTCATTAATTAAATATTTATATCATTTATATATAGAGATATAAATTTAACTAAATCAACTTAGTTGAAAATGATTTATAAATTAATTTATCTTTAATTTTTTTCATATATATTTATATAATGAAGGAGCAATTGCCAAAAAAAATCATCAAAATTAAAAAAAAATGTTTTGTGCCTGGAGACCATACAAAAGACACTTTTTTTTCTTTTCAAATATGACTCTCAATTCATTGTCTTGGAATATATTTTAGAAGATTTGCTAACATTTTTTTTACTAAATTATTTGTTATCTACCTTCTTGTGAGAAAACATTTTCAACCAACTTCATCTCCATAGTCTTGTATCACATAATTGACATTATATTTACCTATTTAGTTAGACCTAGTGTACCAGATGGACTATGCATAGAAAATTTACTCAGGCTGTTGTTTCAAATCTGGTGCATCTTCCAAATGATAATTTGATCAATTAACTCTTATAAATCCATGACCTTTCTTGCTCTATAACTTTTGAAACAAATTTATTAAGTGGATCTTGTCATTTGCAAGTGCTTGTAAGAGCAAGCTATACCACCAGAAAATTTAATATATAGAGGCAAAACGTGTAAAGAATAATGTACACAGTTTGACAATATTATATATCAATCGGTAATCATCCTCAAATTTTGTATCAACAGAGGATCCATCCAACAAAGTCTAAAGTAAATTTATAAACCTATATAATAAAAAATGAATTTTGAGTAATGTTTAATGATTAACACAATATTTTTTAAAGACACGGTACTCAGAGAAGATAATCAATTAGCATACAAATGATTTGAACCCATGGATACAACAAAAAGGTACTTGTAACCAACATAGGAATTAGATGAGGGCTAAACTCCCATTTCTTTTCCTCACGTAAAATAAAAAGGTTCTTGTATCCAACAACTTTACCACCTGTGAATGTTGAGCCCTCTTGATACGTGATGTGGTATCCCTCAATCTATTTTGACCTAGCTGAAAATACAGAGTCAACATGAACACATACAAACATACCCAGCATTACCCGAAACTATGAAATAAACCTTGCTCGTCCATGTTGCAATAAGCTGAGAAAAAAAAGACCAATGTCCAAAAAGATGAAACAGTTGTTAGTATTCCCTATACCAGCATTTTACAATATTGACAAATTTAGTAGAAGTATTTTAAGATTTATAATTATACCCATAAAATATATGGACATATATAGGAGAAAAAATTAAGGTGAAAATATATATGTAGAATACCTTAGCAAGTGATATATGTAGAATAACTTGAATATCACTGCAAGTGTACTGTAGTTTTTGTTCCTTTTATAGTATGTTCTCTAACCATAGACAACACGTTATAATCTGAGTAAAGCATTCCACGGTATTGCTTCCAGCGCCACTCCTTCGCTGACCATCAAACTTCAAACCTCTATAGCTTCACACTGATATTTTGTATCTACCATGACTTTGCAAGCTCCATCGCAGAGAAATTGAAACCTGCACCAATACCTTTCTTATACATTGCATTGGTTATGTGATGTGCCTTGACTGTGGCCACTTATACGAACACAGGATTTAGTGCCGGCAGTGCCATATAATGTGCTGGTCCTTCTTGATGTTAATGTGGAATTTATATTTAATGAGCTTATGTACATCATTCTACATAAAAATATTTATAGACATGATCGTATTTATGTTCAGTTAAAATCCATATGATCAGAAAAAAATCATGTTAAGACCCCATGCAAAATGAATTACCTTAAATCATTAGTACCACCTGAGTTATAGAATGCTTCAAACCAGCACCTCATGACAATATCAGAACACTGATTTTTAATCCCAGTACCCTAATCTAAGCCTACATTAAAATATGATAAAAAAATCAGGTCAGGCATGTAAGAATTTAGATCATCAGGCAGTTCATTTGGACTTGGTTACAAAACCTCATACTTCTGAATTAAAATAAATAAACCCATATACAACCTACTATGTCTCCCCTCGATTCCTCCAAAGTTTCTAATTTCTAAATTTCTTACCAACAAATGAAAAATAATTAAGAAAAGAAATTATTTTACCTTTAAAATTAATAAGATCAACATATGTAATCAATAAGATAAACATAACTAAGTTATTATTGTTAAAGACATGAAACATTAAATTTTATAACAAAATTAATTATACTTTAGTTTTTCTACGAAAACACCGATAATTATGATCCAATGATGACTGCACACCATCATTAATTATACAAGTAAGCTGAGAAGGTGCATTAAGTTCACATTTATCACTTGATCTTACTTTAAGTGTTAATATATGAGTTGACCAACATAAGAGTCTCCAGAGTTTGCACACTAATAGCTAGATTGTTCTTTGATTCAGCAATTTTAATGCTCTCTGTGGAAACCCATTTCGATAAAGGTTCATCAGGCATATTTTCTTTTACTTTTAATTCCTCTAAAAGGTAAAACTCCTTTAAAAGGGCTATACATTGCCATATATAATAATGAAAAGAAAAATGTTATGAACATGATATGACCCATCATAAATAGTAAGACTGAAAATTTGATCTGCCTAAGCTGCGATTTTATTGGCAAGAATATAGTTTTGCAGAAGTAGTTCTTTCGAGCAGCAACTATTGCTCTGCCAATATCTTATTTATCACCTTTAGTAATGTGAGAAATCACATCTCCTGTTCTGGGGTCCAAATCTTAAAATGTATTTCATGTAACAATGCTCATGTTCATGCATGAATTGCATCTATCCGACATGTCAAATAGTGAAAGAAATTATTATTTGTGAAACATCTCATATAATATTGCTTTGTCATTTCTATGTACCTGGGTGATTGTAGACAAACTTTATAATTTTCAACTGATACAACATCAACAAATTTTCCATCACCCATCTTGGAAGTTGTCGATATAACGGTGCACGTGCAATACAAACCTGAGTAGGAAGAGGCTGAAGGTGTTAGGTTGTTCTCATTTTGACATGCACGTATTCTAACATCAAAATGTATTTTACATATTATCTTCAAAATTAAATAAAAACAGAAACTAAGAAAACATGTGTTACTTAACATAGTTGATAGTACAAAAGGACATTTACCAGGATCTGAGGGATTCTGCATTTATTAGAGGAGTTAGACCACATAGAATTAGGCATCATATACTTTGTTTCTATAGTCGGCATATATAATAAAAAAATTTTTTGATAATCATTATGAAATTGAATAATTTCAAGATTTTAATAAAAATATCATGACAAAGCTACATTGCATTCAATAATCAACTTTCTTAAAATTTAAATATTCTGAAGAAAATATGACAAAATAGAGTTAACGTATTGTAACATTCAAATAATACACGCAATGTGCGGGTATATAACCTGAATGGTTGCAACAGTATAAATTTTCTCTTCAAATCTCACATCAATTTTCTCGAGCTCTTGCAATCCCCGTTGTCCATATAAGGGGAGATGCCTCTTCAAAGTGTCTATTCTACACAAAAATAATAATAAAATATCACGTAGTCATGAAGCTAAAAATTAAAGACACATGTATTCGAAAACTTTAATCCCTCTTAAATAATAAGAATATAGAGTCAAAAGGCATTAAAAAATACCAGAAAAAAATACATAGAAAATCATGAAGTGAGGGGCCTTCTCAAGATTCTTCACCGGGCCAAGATTTGTAATGTACCGGATTAACAAAGTACTGATCTGGAACCTCCATTTTAACATAGAACATGTCCACAATAGTGCTTTAGAAACTGCTAGTGACATTTCCTCTAGAAGGGTGAGAAAACTTGATTCGGTTTTTAAAAGCAGAATCTACAAAAAATGAAGCAGTTACCTGAAGTTTGCATTGTGTGTCCTCCACCATTGCAGATAATTATACCATTGGTTTGATATTCTTGATGAGTCTAAAATCAAAACATAATAAAAAAAAATTGTTGCATACTTTGCTGAGCCAATCCTGGAACTGCTGATTCGCTGATCTAGCATTGCTACGCGACAATCCTACAGAACCTGAAATAAAAGAAGTAAAATAATTTTGCTGCATACTTTGCTGAGCCATTGCCATTCATACATCAAAATTCACTGTCCAAAATATATAGCCTAGATATGTCAACATAATATGATAAATACAATAGCATATATAAACATTGTCCAAACCCGCTGAACTCTAATAACAATGAAAGAAAATAAATACATATGGAAAATGTTTAATCTGAATTCTAATAAAAAAAAATCTTGCAAGGTTGTAAAATACTTCCTCAAAAAAAACATTTGATGTTATATTCTCACTTGATCAATTTTTTTTGATGTATTGAGCTAACTATTTTTGAGTACCTGGTCATAGATATATCTATAAAGTCTTAGAATATTAGGGTGACGTGATGGGAAGGTGAGAAAACTTGATTCGATTTTTATAAGAAGAATCTACAAAAAATGAAGTAGTGACCTGAAGTTCGCATTGTGTGTCCTCCACCGCTGCAGATAATTGTACCACTGGTTTGATTTTCATGATGAGTATAAAATCAAATCATAATAAAAGAATTTTGATGCATACTTTGCTGAGCCAATCCTAGCACTGCTGATTTGGTGATTTAGCACTGCTATGCGAAAATCCCACAGAACCTGAAATAAAAGAATTTTGCTGCATACTTTGCTGAGCCATGACCATTCATACATCAAAATTCACTGTCTAAAATACATAGCCTACATATGTCAACATAAAATGATAAATACAATAACATATACAAACATCATCCAACCTGCTGAACTCTAATAAAAATGAAAGGAAATAAACACAGATGCTAAATGTTTAATCTGGACCCTAATAAAAAATTAAATTTTTGGAAGGTTATAAAAAACCTCCTCAAAAAAATTATTGTTATATTCTTACTTGATCAATTTTTGTTGATGTATTGAGCTAACTATTTTTGAGTACCTGATGATAGATATATCCATAAAGCCTTAGAATATTAGGGTACCATGATAGTTTTGGATACCTTCTTTGTGGCGTAGCTGAAGCTCCATCAAGGCCAACTCATTGTGCATATACTTTCCAATCACCACACAATCATCAAAAAACTAATATTTAGTTTTTTACAAAACAAAAAGACAACATATGGTGGAAAAGTAGATGGAGATCATGTATATGAATCCAAATGCTTATATGAAAATAACCTAAGTTCAAGAATATAAAGATTGAAAAAAGGACTGACCCTCTTTTCCCTCAGTAGATACACATGCCCAAACTTTCCTCTTCCAAAAGACTTTCCAATGTCAAAGTCAATAAGCGTCAACCATTTTTTCTTCGCAGATACAACCTCAGTGGATGCTTAGAAAATCACATTATCAAAAACAACAATTGAGGTCCATAACAAAATAAACAAATCATTCAGTTTCATCAAACTTTAACTTTTAGCTAAAACCTACGAATACGAAAATATAGTTGTTCCTAAAATCAAATTATGAAAATGAGGCAACATCGTAAGACAACATTTACATATACACAATTAATAATTAAATAATTAAACTCAACCTAATTTTGACAAACTCTAATAATCACCTACTTACTAAAAACACGAAAAATCATCTTTGGTTAGACTAATAATCTATAATAACATTGAGAACAAATTAGTTGAAACAATAAAAAAACCAAGTAAATATCTCTAGATAGATGAAAAATACAAACATACATAAGATAAATTAATTTACACTTCCTCATCCTTCATTTTAAAACCATTCTTTAAGAAAACAACAAAAATAACAAAACAGAGTTATTTAGAATCACAATCAAACAGTTGGAGTGCAAAACCTAAGTTTTTACATAATCGAAACATTAATGAAAACATAGGCATACTTTTGAATCATTAATGAAGTACAATGATTACCCGCTTTTCAGAGGCAGCCATCGGTAATCATCTGCAAAAATACAATTCAAAATTATGAGGATCATACAAATAAAGAATCAAATACATGGATAAGCATATATATATATATATGTGTGTACATATTACAGATTCACAGGGATATGTATGGATAATGATATCGTGATTGTAGACGTAGTCGACAGAGTATGGAACGAATGAGAAGATCAGAGGAGGCTGGAGTTATGCAGCAGTTTTGAGAGAGAATAATTCAAAAAAATTCAAACGTACTATTCAGTTGCTACAATCAGGGAGTGGGTTAGGTGTATATTAGGTTAGTTTCTAAATGGTTATAATGGATTTAAATGTGAAAGATCCATGGATATGTGTATAATATAAAGTTTTATGTGTAAAAAAATAAAATGGATCATGGGTCATGGGTAAATTTATGGGTAAATTTAGTGGGTAAATTCTAAATGGGCATTAGTAGCCTTTAAGATAATATAGATTATTTAAGAATAAGATCTCATCAATCATATACATATTTATATTATTTGAACTTAAATTAAAATTATACATAAAGAAATTATAATTATACAATCATTATTTAGTATTTAATTATTTATATAAAATTTTAATAAAATTATATAAAATAAAAAAAAATATATTTTTTTAATCAACCATAAGCTAGTAATCTATACTATATTGTAATAATCGAAATGAGGTATTGTTTGGTTCAACGGCTATTCTCTAATTTTGATTATTAAATAAATAAATAAATAGTGTTATATATCCGCTAAACTACTAAATTGTTAAACTACTAGATATAGTCTACTTATCCTATTAAGTTTCGATCACAGTTTATCCTATTATTAAAAAATAAATAAATAGTATTATATAAACGCTAAACTACTAATTTTTTAAACTTCTAAACGTAGTCTACTTATCCAACTAAACTACGATCACATGGTATCCTATTATTTTTTTATAAATTTATAATCATTAAATATTTATATAAATATTTTAAAATTATAATATGACGAAATAAATAAAAAATTTATATATTAATGAAACCGTGCATCACACGGAATTTAAACTAGTATAATTAATAAAGAAGAGAACCAAAATTATCATATAAGGTTTTTGTCGTGGGCCTACTCGACAAAGACCAATAATAATTGAAATCGGAGTTTGAATTTTGAAATGAGTAGTCCCACGTTTCCCGAAATTCTTCCCCAAAATTTTCTCCAAATGATGTGACAAACACATCGCATGTTTTAATTTGTGGACGTATATTAATGCACGCGGGGTACTATATTATATTCAGAAAAGTTGCTATTTATTATACGGCACATCAGTATTTGGGGAATTTTTTGGAGAAAAAATTTGAGGAATCTATCATTTCTCTTTTGGAATAGTTTTGCATGGGAAATAAAATTACCATCTGTATCTTTATCTCTAGTTTGAAAACAATTAAAGAGGATTTCGCATATATTTTTCTATTTAATGTATTTACATACAATATCTCTCTCTTTACCTTCTATTAAGTTATCAATATAAAAAAATCTTCTTTCATTTCCACTCTTTCCTTAGTATTTATATTTATAGTTTTAATACTAGATTAGTTCCCCGGCACATGCCCGGTTATATTATAATTTTTTTATAAAAATATATTTGAAATAGTTTAATTTCAATATATATTATATTTATAGCATGTTATGATGCTGAGAAATAGAATAAAATTATAAATATAAACGTTTAAAAAGAGTATGACAAAAATTATAATATTTTTATTATAATTTTTTTATTAATTATAAATAATATATAATAAATTGATGAATATTTAAATTAGTGGAAAATAGAATTAGTGGAGATTTTAAAAATGGGGGGAGAAATGAGAAATGAGGAAGAGAGAGAATGTTTGGAGGATATAAATGAAAGATAGACGTTTTGAAAGTATAATTAATTAGATGAACATGTTAGTGAAAGATGATGATATCATCAAATTAATGTGAGTTTAACACATAAGATTTGATTTAATGAGAGTTTGACACATAACAAAAATGAAATCAGCTGTACTTTCTTTGTTTTAGTGTAGTGTAGATTTATTTATATTTGTTGACGGAGGAATTTGGGAGCAACAAAGTCTGAGGTTCGTAGCCGGAAACAAGATCTGTGATGGTGGTTATTCGTCAGAAATGTGAACAGTAATCGGTGAATCCGATGAACAGTATTCGTCGGAAAAGATGAATAGTGTTTGATGGTGATGGTTATTGGTGGCTGAGATGGCTTAGGGTTAGTGGTGGCTCCTTTGCGCTCTCACTTCTGACTCTTTACAATTTGCCTACGTATCCCTATTTATAGGGAATCAAGCCAATGTAGTTCTGGGGCAACAGGAAACCTAATGGGCTTAGATCTCTTGTCCCAAGGCCCAATGGGAATCCCACTGAAAACCGTATTCTACTAGCTTTAGGAATGTCCGTCGATGAGGCCCAACCACAAAGGCCCAAGGCTCGTCCACGGCTTCGAGACTTCACGGATAAGGCATCTCCCTGGCCAAGAATAACCCTCCGCTACCAGTTGTTTCTCTAGTCTGTGGACGCAAGTATAGTCGTGGTTCACCCCAAATGTTGAACGCATCCTTGCCCCCGATAAGGAGCCCCTTCCAGATTGCAGGACAAGTCGTAGGCAAATTGTAAAGGGTCAGAAGTGAGAGCGCAAAGGAGCCACCACTAACCCTAAGCCATCTCAGCCACGTATCCCTATTTATAGGGAATTAAGCCAATGTAGTTCTGGGGCAACAGGAAACCTAATGGGCTTAGATCTCTTGTCCCAAGGCCCAATGGGAATCCCACTGAAAACCGTATTCTACTAGCTTTAGGAATGTCCGTCGATGAGGCCCAACCACAAAGGCCCAAGGCTCGTCCACGGCTTCGAGACTTCACGGATAAGGCATCTCCCTGGCCAAGAATAACCCTCCGCTACCAGTTGTTTCTCTAGTCTGTGGACGCAAGTATAGTCGTGGTTCACCCCAAATGTTGAACGCATCCTTGCCCCCGATAAGGAGCCCCTTCCAGATTGCAGGACAAGTGATCCCAAGCTTTTGGGTGCAAAGTGCAGGATACGCCGAAGTCTCCCAACGAGGACACCCGTTGACTACAGAGACAGAGCTTTCAAAGCACACACCATAATTTACCCCCCATCCCAATGAGGACACTCATTGACTACAGGAGGAGGCCTTCCGTCCAGGCATACCCCTGGAGGTCTCTAACCACGGACACCGCCTTCCTGTAGATGTGCTACAGAAAGGAGTTCTTCAATAGAGTACCTGCATCAAATAGGTTAGTAATAATAATTTCCATCTTCCTTGAATCTTTCAAAGAACCCGTCCAAGTAACCATGTTGAAGTCCTCTTCAAGACATCCTACTCACTTAGGGCGCGTCCTAAGATTTATCATTGGTGGGCATTTTCCAGAGATTTCCTCATTTCCCTACCAAGTCACTGGGCGCGCCTCCCCTCCATGATGAGGGTGCGCCTCCTTATACATGTGTTGTATTGACAACAACTTCTTCATCAGCCATCCACAATATAGGGCGGTGCCTACACACAGGGCGCGCCGACTTTTCTTCCATAAGGAAGATAACCTTATCCGTTCCTTAATTTTAGGCATTTCTTCCTCAATTTCGACTATTCTATCAATCTCAATCTGAATATTGTTTATACCAATTTTTGGGCATAACAACTATCCCCCAACTTTCATATGTCATTGAAAATGGGATTAGAATTTTTTCTCATCCCTATCAAAATCCGCATAAACAATATTTTTCAACACCATTTGACTGGGCGTGCCTTAAACAAGGCGTGCCTTTTTTAAGTTCCAAATTTTTGCATTAAGAATTTCAAGCTACTGTGATAATCACATGAGGCGCGCCTTCAAGAGAACGCGTCCTAGAATTTCAAACGGTTCGAAACAGTTTTCCCTATTCTTCGGGAATCGTGATTGACATGATTGATTTTGACAGTTCTCCTTTTTTGGCTATAAATACAAGTCACAATCAGTCATTTTCTTTTTTACTTTCACTTTCTCCCCTTTTTTACTCTCTCTTTCTCTCCAAAAGCTTCAACTCCGGCGGTGTTCCTTTATTGCTCGGAATCCTCATTCTTGGTCACCATTTCCCAAGTTTTTTCCGATCAATTTCTTCTCCAATCAAAAAGGTATATAAAACTTTTTTTATTTTAGGCTTTCATCAAGTAAATCATACTGCATGTCGTATTGTCTCTTCAACTTCTCATTCATAGTTCATCCTTTATTTATACGCATCTATGTGTATATATATGTGTATATTTGAATTTATGTGGTTTAGATCCAAAACTGTTTGGTAAAATTTTCAAATTCTTGTTTCTGGAAATATCAACCGGTTTCCCCTTAATTTACACTAAATTTAAGAGTATATATTGCAAGACAAGGCGCGCCCTTACATTCATACAAGGCGCGTCCCCCTTTTATTATCAGTAAAATCACTGTCATATAATCTCCCAATATCTTAATGTTCAACCCCTATTGCAGACTTTATAGGTTTTATAATTGATAGGATGCACCTTCTTAGCATAAGACTCGCCCTAGAAGGAAGCTGACATAGGTCACCCCTAACACAGGAAATACCATTCTCTTAAGCCCACCATTACTTGTATGTTTCCTTCATATTTTCTTCTTTCATTCTTTCGACTTGGGCGCACCCTCAAATTTTCTTTGGTTTTCTTGACAGCTGGAAGATGAGGGCGTGTCTTCACCCTTTCATCCTTTTAAGGACTTTTGCACTAAGATAGGGATCTACTCCCCTCCATCTATCTCTTTCAAGCCAGACTTCCTAGACGCCCACAGAACTCCCCACTTTTTGGAACAAGAGGCGTGCCTTATTCAGGAATTTAAAATTAGCGATATAATGGCAGAATCATCAACCGACTCTCAAGACCACGTTATCTAAATCAGAGAAGGGGTAAACAGAAGTTAATCCAAAAAGAAAGATCTCCAATCCCTGCTAACACAGAACTGGATGATGACGACTGGTTGGAGAGCCTGAACGCGGATAGGTATAGGGGCATCGAGATTGGTTTTAACGTTGGTGCAGGACCATCCAAAGTCTCCTACATGATTTTTTCTCCAAGCCTCTCTCCGCAACAATCCCAGGGCACGCCTACTTCTCCCATTCCTGATGGCGCACCTGAAGAGAATATGTCGCCTCTTCACACGAAATGAATTTATTTGATGAAGACACTCTTCAGTTTTCCACCTCTCCTGAACCTTCTCCAATCCCTTTCCAGCATTGGGAAGTCTCTGACAGTGAGTTAGACTTTGACTTGGATGAGTTCAAGTCATGCAGTGAAGCTGTGAAGAAGCAATTTAGGAAAGAATATGGGAAGCTTTTTTATGTGGGCCTACCCTCAGCTTGCTCCGATGAGCAACTAGAATGGCTCATGGAGTTCTATGATATGAAAGGCATTTGGGCGCACCCTCTTAGCATGATATGCCCTCATATTTTCAAATATGGGAGAAATTTCAGGATCCCTAAAATGGTAACCAGTCCTAAGCTGGTTTCACTAGGTGTGGGCGCGCCCTTACACCCTTTTCTTAGGGAGGTGATCGAACTTTATGACGTGGCTCCTCTCCAACTTTCTCCCAACAGATATAAATTTATCCCCACCCTATTCATTCTCTACACAGATTTGGGCTTTCCTCAACCCTCGATGGATGAGATTAGCCATTTCTTTAGCCTTAGGAAGTCTGACCATGGATATTATTATCAGGTCGCAGACAAGCAACATAATAAGAAAGGCTTCTCTTCAGGAAAGCTTAGCCATGAGAAAGGCTGGAAGGAGAATTTTTTCTATCTATATGATGTTCCCAGGTTGAGAATCAGATTCAATACATCTCCAAGTAAGGGCGCGCCTCCTTAGTTTTCTTTTTCATATTTAGTATTTACTCCTTATTCCTCATAAAATCATATTTTTCTAGACAAGCCAGTGGCGAAGACACTCGAGGGCGAGCCCAAAAAATGAGCAGAGGCCCTCCTTAGAGTAGCCGCCGAAAGATGGAATCTGAAGACATTGGTCACTAGTGTAACGCCCCCAAATCCGGGGTCAGAGGATTTGGTCGTCACTATGAAACCTCAATCCAAATCAACATGTTTAATCAATAAATAAATGCCAGCGGAAGATATTTAACATCTATGACCCCAAACTAATCCAAGATCTTTTAAGGTTACAGTTCTAGAAACAAGATATCCAAATTCCACAAAAAAAATTCACTTTCTTTTTAAAACTCTTTTCAATAATTCTCAATCTCAAAACTTAACCCGCTAGTATAACTTCGAAAAGAAGTATAATAGGCCCAACTATAAAATACACAACTCTAATATAATATAATATAAACAACTTTACACAATAAAAATTACACTAGTTCGTAAACCCTGGACCAACTACCTTCCAAAAACTTCTTCTTTGCTTCCTCGAATTACGCAGCTAAACAGCGCAAGCTAATCCTCACTGGAGGTTAAATTTGAAAACAGGCAAGTATGAGCGAAAGAAATGCTCAGCAAGATCATTATAGCATATACAGGGTCATTTTGATATAAAATCGACATCTGCATTAGAGCAGAACATTTAAAATTATAATTGCTGAATCATAAAATTTTAGTTGAGGAATCCCAGAATTGATTCCTTAATTATATTCAAAACCATTTTGATATTTTTGAGCGAAATGCTTCAGCAATACTTTGAATCTTGACGAGAATTAAACTCGTAAAAACAGTGTTTACGGAAATATCGTAAACAATAATAACAAGAAGCAATGACTATGGAATGAATCATAAACTTTACTCAAAACCGAACTCTTGATATTAATACTTATTTTGTTGTCATATCAAATTAGATATCAATACGAACTTTGATGCTCACAACATTCCATACTGAAGTCAACATCAATCATCTATACCAATACCACATTTGATACTTAACAACAACGTAAGTATCGACATAAATCCGAATCTGAATCAAAATTATATTTCATTTTTAATCCAAAACAGACTCAGCTGATAAATCATTTGTTCCATGATTATCCAAAACAATTTGGAAAACAAATTTTAGATTGGAACCAATAACATTTCATGTTGTTCCCGATGATCAGTCGCGAAACAACACCGGTATCCCGCAGCCATACCGTAAATATAGGTACTACCCGTATCCCGAAGACATACGATACCTATAGGGCGCCAGAAAAGTCATAACTAGCCTTGAAAAATATTATAACTGGACCGATATCTCGATCACCTACGCTGTAACCAGTAACCAGTAACCAGTAACCATTCCAATCTTGAAACCCTTTTTTATTGAAAAAGGAGCCGAATCAATCAACATCCTAAATAATTTTATTCCCCCATTTACTTGGGCAGGAATTCTCGCAACAAAATCATCTTTTTCAAAATCCAAAACAGTTATAAATCCGATAATTGGATAAGTAAAACACTTGACTATTCTGAACATAGAATAGCAGAAGAATATTTGCATAAACATAATCATTTAGTTCAGCGATATGTAAAACATTTATCCATCTTGAACTGAGAATAGGGAAAGCAATACTTGCATAAGAAGATGTAAAATAAATATCACTTGAATAATAAGTGATGATAGGGATAATTGCCTTTGATATTTATCAGTTAGTCACACTCGCAAAGACGCATCTATTCTGACATTCTGTCTCAAAATATCACTGTCTTTCTTTTCAACACTTTATTGATATGCTGCTCATGTGATTGCTAGAAGCCAGACATCCAATACCATTATATTTCATTCTTTATCCAATGTCTTGTCCTGATCAACTCAAATGATCCGCATCTATAATTAAAAGATATAACTTTAATTGTCTGAACGATAATTGCTCGACGAACTGCGCGTTAAAACCCTATCGTCTACCCATACGATAGCCCACATATAAAGGTAACAGTCAAACACAAGACTCTTGACTCATGTACGCACGCAATTCACATAACATATAAACACATAAGCCACGTATCAAATAATTCATACCACACATGACTCGATTCGCTAAAAGACTTGACTCGGTATTAAGAAATTAAAACGGGTTAAAATATGATTTATTGATCAATAAATGACTCAGAATGATCTCCAAAAATAATCGAGTCCCCGAAACAAAAGAATTTAGGTCTGGAAAGTATTTTTAAAGAAAGCAAAATATTTTGCTGAATCTATACGCGTTCGTTTCGTAATAAACGGATGAACAATTTATTTAATATGAATAAAATAAGAATATATCATTTAATAATATTTATCGAGCTTTAATAATATTTTAAAGCTCGAAACTATTTTTTGGAATTTTTAAATCATAAGAAATAATTAACTCTAATTAAATAATCAATTAAAATTCATTAACTAAAAATAATAATCTTCAGAACTAAAATTAATATTTTCTTGGAAATCGGACAGCATCTCCTCTATTTCTCGGACTGCCTGTCGATATCATATCGACACAACCAACAACAATCAGCACAATAATTTATATTTACGCATATAAACACTCAAAAAATGAATAACACGGTAAACAATGACTTCTACAACCACTTCTAAAAATTACGAAATAAATATATAAACACTAACATGCTATAATATACCCAAAATATAAAAGCAGAATCTCGGAATCCTTACCCAAAATAAATTCTGGTCACCCCGAGGAGAATATCTGATGTCCGGAAAATATCTCCAGAAAAATCCAAAATTAATAGACATAGACATATATACACGTTGAGATGCCATGTGGAGTAATCAACACCGTCATACTTCTTTTTAATGTCCCAAAAATAAATTAAAACGGAAATATAACGGAAATATGCCCCACAAATTTACTTCTCAAAATTATGCAATATATATACCTACGCGTAGGTATCGAAGCGCTGATCGTTTATATATATAATAATTGATATTTGGACGGACGATTTGTAAGATATGAATTTTTAAAAGTTAAAAATATATAAATATATGAGAGAAAGGAGAGACAGAGAAAGGGAGAAGGGACAGGAAGAAATTGATTCGTTGGGCAGGAGGAGTTTTCAACTTGGAAAAGAAAACAGGGGGGCGGTGATTCACAGGAGGGAGGGGGCGCTGCTGTTTAAAAATATGAATGGGATAATAGAGAAAATGGTGTGGGTTCGTGTATGTGTTTTTTTTCCTTTTTCTTTTGCTGAGAAACTGTCACGCATATGTGGTTATACGAAATTAATGACGCGTGTGATTTTCTCTTTCTGGCAGCCTGGTTTATTCCGTATTTTGTATTTTAACGAACCAAAGTGCGGGTGAAAAATAACCCGAAAAATTACCAAAATAATTTTAAAATTCTCGTAATAATTAAAAGTAATAAATATAAAAATTTTATAATTTTTAAAGTATTTTTGACTTGCGCGCTATACTCGCATTTTACAATTAACGAACCGAGCTGTACTAGAAACAAATTCAGAAAATCACGAAAATAGTCTAAAAATGTTACAAATATCCCGAAGTTTATAAAAACATAAATTTTGTAATTTTAAAATAATTTTTGAAATACAATTTATACCCGCTTTTGTCAATTAAACGAATTAACGTGCGGGTTGATTTAATCCCCAAAATTTCCAAAATAATTTTAAAATTCTCGGAATATTCCAAACTTAGATAAATACGAGTTTCATAATTTTTGAAGAATTTTGGAATCAAATACGGGTTTAACAAATAAATAATATCAGAAAATCATTTAAGGGTAAATAATCAATAAAATATTGATTTCTCAATTTTAAAAACTCCTAAAAATAATCAATAAAATTATGAAGCCATAAAAATAATTTTAGAGATAATCCACATATTTATGAAAATAAATCTTGAATAGAATCACCTTTAAATACAAAAACAAAACAACACAAGTTTCACAACTAATTACACAATTAATCCTAGAACACCATTAATCACATATAATTAGTAACAAAATAATATCCAGCTAACCGAACCCATATACATATTTTATTTAATAAATCTGAATCACATCTACACATTGGATCCGAGAATAGATTACTTAGCCGTTAAGTAACTATAAAAACGATACAATTAATATTAGCATCGGATAATTATCAAAGCCGGGCTTCTTATTATAAAACACTATATACGAAAATAATGTAAAAATATCCCGTCTCTCGAGAATACGGGTTTTGTGGATTTATCGAAATGGTTATCGTATCGAAAATCTTGCGCCTGGTCGCGCACGGGTCAAACCGTAATCCGGATCGAAAAAGTCAAAATATGGAAAATGTTCGGAATTACCAGATTAGGTTAGGAAGGAGTTTTCGGAAGAGTTTCGAGGTTATAAAAATGCAAAAACAGTTGAAGTTGGACGATTCCCGGCTTTATAAAATAGTTTTATAATTACTCAGAAAATAATTGTTAAATCTATAAATCCTTATAAAATCATATATCAATCCAAAAATTACCAGAAAAATACCATAATTATCGATATTTTATTCCGGACATATAAAAATTAAAATACTCAAAGAATATCACATATAAACATCCAAAACATCACTCCAATTACCAGATAATTCACCAAAATTCACATTAAATTCACATAAAATTCACATAAATAATTCCAAATAATAATAATAATATCTGAAAATATGGGATATTACAACTAGGACCAATCTTATGCGTGTGGGAATCCTCTCTGACCAAGTGGGAGTGAAGTGAAAATTTATCAGATTTAGAAAAGGTGTTTCTGTCTCTCGGGATGTCGACTTGGATAGTGATGAAGAAGGTGATGAAGAAGATGATGAAATGGAAGACAGTTCTTTTCAAGAGGAAATTCCCTCAGGTCTGACCACTCCAGGTCTTCATGACGCGCCTTATGTTATTGGCGCATCTTTGTTGTTTTATCACAAACTTTGTTCCACATAACACTTCTAGTTATTTACATCCTGTTGAATCATCATTACTTATTTAAGGCGCGCCCTACATCTGGGAGCCTTATACCTCTGACTACTTGCTCTACAGATTACACATTTATATTTATGCATTATGTATTTGCTTTTATTTTAGTTGCATCTCTGTACATTGTATATCTTTAAATCCTTGTTGGAAATTTTGATTCTGCTAGTGTGCCATATTTCGAGGTCTACTCATATTTTTCATGTCTTATGCAGAAATGGCTCCTCCCAGGATTCCTTCTGCAGCCCAGACATCCACTCTTGCCCCTACTCCTATCTCTCAGACTACTCCTATTCTGAAAAGGCCTATTATTGACTTGACCGACAAACAAGGCGCGCCCAAGAAGCTAAGGACCGATGGTGCGCCTTCCGGATCTTCTGTTGTTCTGAATTCCCTTGGCCCCCTGGGTTCCCTTCATATTACAGATGAGGAGGTGGAGCAGTGGCAAGCTATGAGCTTGGAGGAGGCCACTCGTGCTTCCATCAAGGCATCTTGCCAACTGTTCATTCATTCTAATCAGATGGTGGACAAGTTCCTAGAGGAGAAGGCGCGCCATGAGAGGATGCAGGGTGATAATAATATTTTGAAGAACACCTTGAAGAACAAAGATTTTCTACATGCCAAAGATATCAAAGCCAAGGACTCTGAAATCTCCTTCCTCAAAGGTGAAGTGGCCAATTCAACTACCCAGCTCGAAATAGCAAACAAAAAGGCCGAATCACTCCATATAGAGATAGCTGAGGCAAAGGCAAAGATTGAACATCTCGAGGAGCAAGAGAGAAGTGGTTGGATGAAGGAGAGGAGGATCCTAATAGATTATGCTTTCGCCAATGGCTTTCATTTTTACAGGATTGGATTCATGGCGAATGATCCTGAGTACACTTTCGAGAAGTTTGGTGAAGAGACCGTAGCTGAAATGGCTAAATTCAAGAGGGAATTTGCCAAGGATATTCGAGAGAAAAAGGTGGAGCTTGGCTTAGAGGAAGCTGAGGGCGCGCCTGCAGACGAGCCCGAGAAGGACGCACCTGAAGCTGACCCATCAATCCCTCTCCAATCCATTCCTCCAACTAGTGAAAATCAGGGCGCGCTCTACTTTGTTATCTTTTCTTATCTGTACTAAGTCTCTTAATACATTGATGAGCCAACACTCTTTTGATGCTGTGCAAAGTTGTACGACTATGTTTTGCTATTCTTTCACTTTTCTGTATTGTGATTTATCGTATGGTTTTATCTAATTTTGTATCTTTCATCATGCATATGAAGTTTATCAAGACGCCTCAACCATTTGGGCGTGCCTTGTCATATAGATTGCTGTTTTTAGTTCTTTTGCTAACCTTTATACACTTCTATTATGAGGCGCGTTCTCTCGTAAGGGCGCGCTTTATGTTTCTGCTTATAATTTTAGAACACAATTTTTTCTAAGGTCAACTGCATTTAGCGTGCCTTTCAATAGGGCGCGCCCTTTAGTATTTAGAGATAGTTACTTAGCACATTAATGGATATTTGTCTTTTTGCAAGATTTTGAAACTGTTCCTATATCATGGGGATCTATAGTACTCTGGAGCGCCTTGGTTCTTTTTAAAGTGCAAGTGCCAAGTATACCTTTCTTATCAGTAATTCTTTTACAAAAATTTATTTCAGTACCAAACTGATGGCGCGCCTTGATATGTAAGACTTATCTCTTCAAGGGTAAAACTATTAAGTACCAAACTGATGGCGCGCCTTGTTTTGTTTGGATCTTTGCCTTAATTTTATTTAATCAGCCACACACTTTATTTTTGTGCCATCATTTTGCTAAGTGTCATACTTTTAGGCACGTCCTTTTATAGAGGCGTGTTTTTATGTCATTTTTTGCATGCATAAGTTAACAATTCTTTAACTGGGCGTACTTTACTATAGGGCGCGCCCCTAATTTTAGGTATTTTCCTAGATAGCAGATTTTCAAGCTTCTGTCTCAGGAATCATGTCTTCTAGTACAATAATGGGGTTTTACTAGCATAACATATCATGGATATCTTCTGTATCATAAATAGATTTATAGACTTTGTTATCAGGACGCGCCTGGAATGTTTCTTACGATTTGTATGCTAAACAGCTAAAACAATTTAAAATTAACTTTTCTTTTATTGATAATGCGCTCTAGTGCAAAAATTACACCAGTCCCATGCCTACTATGCTCTGTGGGGAAATTATTTGAAAATTTTATCCTTCTGCTAGTTCGAAGGTTCGCAGTCATGTATACTACCCCCTAGGCTAGGAGGAATTTATTTGCTACTAGTCTATTACATAGGAATTAATCATAGAAATGAGAGGGCCAGAGCCACTACCTACTGATAATACTTCCGTAGATTCTCCGCATTCCAAGCTCGGGGAATAAGCTTGCCATCCAAATCTTCCAGGTAATAGGTTCCTTTCCAAAGTATAGCCTTGACCTTGTATGGTCCCTCCCAGTTAGCTCCAAGCACCCCATGCTGAGCTATTATGGCGTTTGGCATGACCTTCCGTAACACAAGATCCCCTACCTTGAATGGCACGGATTTTACCTTCTTATTAAAATACCTCGCGATTCTCTACTGGCATGCAGCAAGCTTTAATTGAGAGTTCGTTCGGGCTTCGTCTATCAAATCCAAGTGGAGCCTTTGATTAACTTCTGCATCTTCTTTAACAAAAAAGTCTCTTCGTAGGGATCCGACTCCTACCTCCACGGGAACCATAGCCTCATACCCATAAGTCAGCAAAAATGGGGTCTCTCATGTGGTTGATCTAGGAGTTGTGTTGTAAGACCAAAGGACCATGGGCATCTCCTCTGGCCAATCTCCCTTCTTTTCTTACAACTTAGCCTTCAAAGTATGCTTTATGATTTTGTTTATAGCTTCTGTCTGACCATTGCTTTGCGAGTGATAGACCGCGGCAAAATCTTTCTTGATGTTCAAGTCTTCACAAAGCTTCCTTACTCTTTACTGTCAAACTGCTTTCCATTATCTGAGATGAGCTTGTACGGAATACCGAACCTGCAGACTATGGAGTTGAAAACGAAGTCCTTTATTTTCTTTGTTTGGATCGTGGCCAGTGGCATGGCTTCCGCCCATTTAGTAAAGTAGTCAACAGCCACCACAACATATTTCACACCCCCTTTGCTTTGGGCAACTCTCCAATGAGGTCGATCCCGTACATGGAAAAAGGCCAAGGACTTGCCAATGAAGTAATAGACGTTGTCGGGGCATTGGAAAAATTAGCGAATCGCCTGCAACGGTCACAAGCCCGAACAAACTTGAAGGCATCTTCTTTCATAGTTGGCCAGTAATATCCTTGTTTGAGGACTTTTAATGCCAACGAACCACCCCCCGAGTGATTGCCACAAATCCCTTCGTGCACCTCCCTAAGGATATAATTTCTTTCTTCTAGGTCCATGCAGCATAACAGTGGTTGGTTAAATCCTATCTTGTATAATATCCCATCATATTCAACATACTTAGCAGCCTGGTAGCGAAGGCGTCGAGCCTGTAGCTTGTCTTCTGGAAAAGCTCCCGTTCGAATATAATTATGAATGGGGGCCATCCAACTTTCTCGTGGGATTACTTGTATCTGGAACACCCCCACCTCTGAAACACTTGGTATCTCCTGGATCCCCAAAGGGATTTTCCCAAGTTGGATACTGTCCATTTGTGATCCCATCTTTGGCAAAGCATCTGCATTACTATTTTCTTCTCTTGGAAAACTTTCTAGCCTGGAACTTCCAAATTTTTCCAATAGACGCTGCACACATCTCATATATAACTCCGTCCGTGGTCCCCGGGCTTGGAAACCTCCGTTGACTTGGTTTACAACTTACTCAGAGTCACTCCGAGCTATCAAATTCACAACCCCCACTTCCAGAGCTATTTTCAGACCATTGATCAAAACTTCATACTCAACATCATTGTTGGTGACATAAAATTTGAAGTGGATGACACTCATCAAATGATGCCCTTCTGGGGTGACTAAGACAATCCTGGCACCTGCTCCGTTATTATTTACAGCCCCATCAACATGCAAGATCCACCAAGGGTGTGAGAACTCGTCCCTCTCATCAGTAGGAGGATTTCCTTGCGGGGGAGGTTCTGCCAGCACTATGGTCTTGTTATCTACTTTAGAATCAAACTCAAGTATGAAGTCCGCCAATGTATGTCCCTTGATTATCGTGCGAGGACAATATTCTAAATCGAATTATCCCAGCTCTATCGCCCACTTTAACATTCTTCCCGATGATTTTGGTTTATACAGAATATGTCGGAGTGGATAAGTGGTGCGAACCTCTATCCGGTGAGCTTGGAAATATGGTCTTAACTTTCACGTCGCAAGAATAAGAGCATATACCAATTTCTCCATGCTGGTATATCTGGTTTCTGCATCCAACAACCTTTTTCTCATATAGTACACGGGCCATTGGTGGTTTGCTTTCTCCTTTACCAAAACCGCGCTGACGGAGTATTCTGAAATCGCCAAGTAGAGAATCAATGTTTCTCCGTCTTCCGGCTTGGCTAACATAGGAGGATTTCCCAACTGCTCTTTGATTTTCAGAAAAGTCTCTTCACAATCTGAGGTCCACACAAAATCCTTCCCCATTCCTTTGATTGCTTTGAAGAATTCTTTGCGCATATCTGATGACTTTGAGACAAATCGATTTAAAACTGCAATCCTTCCCGTCAGACTCTGCACTTGCTTGAAGTTGTTGGGTGATTTCATGTCCAACAAAGCCTTGATTTTTGCCGGGTTCGCTTCAATTCCTCGGTGGTTTACCATGAATCCCAAGAATTATCCTGATTTCACGCCGAATACACACTTCTGAGGGTTCAGCTTCATCCTATATTTTCTCAAAATATGGAACATCTCAACTAAGTCTGTGATGTGATCTTCCGCCCTCTTAGATTTTACAAGCATATCGTCCACGTATACCTCCATCGTCTTCCCAATCTGCCTCTTAAACATTTTGTTTACCAATCTTTGATAAGTGGCCCCAGCGTTGATCAAACCCAACGGCATCCCAATGTAGCAATAAAGTCCTCTATCAGTGATAAAAGAGGTGTGTTCCTGGTCAGGCTCATACATGAGAATTTGATTATACCCGGAGTATGAATCCATGAAGCTGAATAAGGCATGTCCTGCCGTGGCGTCGACCAACTGGTCAATTCTTGGCAAAGGGAAGCTATCCTTTGGGCACCCCTTATTCAGATTGGTGAAATCCACACATGTCATCCACTTGCCGTTAGGTTTTCTTACTAACACCGGGTTTGCCAGCCAATTCGGGTAGAAAGATTCCCTGATTAGTCCGACATCCAAGAGTCTATCCACTTCTTCCGCCAAGGCTACTTCCCTTTCGCCACTCACGACCCTCCACTTTTTCCTAACCCCTTTATGCTTGGGATCAATGTTAAAACGGTGGCACATCACTTATGGGTCAATTCCCACCATATCAGAATGGTTCCACATAAATACATCAAGGTTTTCCAAGAGAAATATTGAAAGCCCTTCTTTCAATCTTGCGCCAACTGGGATCCAATTCTCAAAACCTTACTTGGATCTTTTTCGTCGACATGGATTTCAATTGTGTCTTCCGCTGGCCCCATCTTTTCTGTTGGCATTGGTATTCGTGGATCTAGGTCGGGCAGATCACGATTCTCATCATTTTGCAGGGAAGGCGCATCCCCTTGGAGAGGAGCATCAACTTCTTTAGAAGGCGTGCCCTGTATCACAGGGACATCAACTTCCTTTAAACTTTCCGAAGATAAGGGCGCGCCCTCAGGGAGAGGGGCATCCACCTTATGCTCATCCTTCCCAAGACTTTGCAAGATATCAAATCTTCCTTCGAGCCGTTCCCCATTGAAATCTGCTTGGACTATGGCATTTGGGGGTTCCTCTTCTTCTAACATTTCAATTTGGATTGTGACTTCTAAAAACAACATTGCTGGAGGTAGCTCAGAGGGGCGCTCGTCGTTTTGCTCGACATAGTAATGGACTCGGATTTCTTCGATCGGCTGTTCGATGCTCCTTTCTCGATCATCATCTAATGCATCTTCGCTGTGGGAGTCCTTCCTAACGCCCCTCATAGCTTGCCTGTAGCATTCCCGAGAGTCATACTGAGAGCCTTTTATACTTCCCACACCATTTGGGGTTAGAAACTTGATAGTAAGGTGGTGGATTGAAGTAATGACCATCATCTCCCGAAGAAAAGGCCGCCCTAACAGCATGTTATGGGATGACTCTTGGTTTAGAACCTTGAACTCAAGCATCTTTGTCACGGACAACGGACTTTCCCCCAGGGTACATGGCAACCGAATTGATCCTATAACTCTAACTCCCGCGCCAGAGAAACCATAGACCCACAAATCTTCCCCCGACATATCCCGATCAGGTAGCCCCATCTTTTTAAAGGTGCTGTAGTAGAGGATGTTTGCTGAGCTTCCATTGTCTACGAAGTCCCTATGGATATTTTTGGTCCCGATCTGGATGGAAATGACCAGTGCGTCATTATGGGGGTGATGTACCCACCATGCATCTGCTTCTCTGAAGGTGATATCCATGGATTCGCCCTTACACACTTTGGGTGACCGAGTCTCCACCCTATGAATGTCTGTAAGAGGTCTGAACCGAGCTTCCCTAGCATATCTTGCCAAAGCCCTATTACTGCATTCCATCTCGGGATCTCCCCCGTAGATTGTTCGGATACTGTCGTCCCTGAAAAATTTATTTTCTTCCAGAGTTTCATTGTTCGACCCCCATGGGGCTCGCCCTCCTTCTTCCTTTACCCTGTCAGTGTTATCCTTGTGCCTCCTTACCTCCTTAACCACCCATTCGCCAAGATATCCTTCCTTGATAAATGCTTCGATCTCATCTTTTAGTTACCGACACTCATGTGTGTTATGTCCGGATGACTCATGATATTCGTAATACTTTTTATTATCTTTACTTTTCCAGGATGATAGAGCCTCAGGTTTTCTAAACAGCCCTCTATTTTTGTTCACCTCAAAGATATGCTCAATAGACGCGGCCTAAGGCATATACCGGATTGTTCCGTAGTCATAGCTTGAGGGAGGACTCCATTCCCTTTTTGTGGTCGTGAAATTCACCCGGTTTGGGCTTCGACTACTCCTTCTATACCTTGGGCTTGGAGATCTGTCTCTCTTCCTTGCTTTGTTTATCTGACTTGCCTGCGTTGTCGGTTGTACCTCTGCCAGAGACTGCTCTATGGCTTTAAACGATTCTGCCAAGGCAAAGACATCCGCTAGAGTGGCTGGGTCTTTTCCCTGTAAGTGCTTCCAGAAATCTGAACCAACCCTTAGCCTTGCTATTAAAAAGCTTTTCAAGGCTTCGTCTGAAGCCCCTCTTACGCTGGTGGATTCAGCATTGAAACCATTATTGGGAACTTTCTCTAAAAGTCGCCACCAAGAGCCGACATCGAGCCAAATCTGGGACTTGATATACATCCATCTCTATATTGAATCGGCCCAGTAATTCCACAGGGTCCGAGCTTCCGTGGAAACGGAGATCGCTAGTAGTGTTGCGATATCCGGCTAGCAACTGCGCCTCTCTTACAGCCACCGAGAACGGAGAAGGGATTTCGGCCGTGACCGTCACTCTACCTTCCAAGTGGTTAAGTAGCCTTTTCAGATCATCCACATTGAAAGTTCCCACACCTGGGATAGTCTGCATGTGAGGTTGCGGACCTTGGGCTGCGGTGGAGGTACTTCTGTCTGGTTCCCAATAGGAGGCGCTTGTTATTGGTTGGTGTTCTGGGCATCTTCTGGTATCATGATCACTTCTTAGTTTCTACCTTGATCTTCCCCCGGATTTTCTCCTTGACCTCGGCCGCGGCCTCGAGCAACCTCGCGATCATAATTTGCCACCTCTCTATGATCATCATACTCAGCGTAGTTATCGATGTCTGCTCGATTGTACCAGCGGGCAGCAGTGCGGCCATGGTAGTTGTCGCAGAGATACCCATCTAAGTACCTACCTCGACCTCCGCCTCTTCCCGTCCATTGAGGTCTTCTCCAACGGTCGCTTCCATATCCTTGACCATAGCGGTCCAGCGATCTGCGGGGAGGAGCTCTCTCATGATCGTGATGTCGCTCCTGATTCCCATGGGAATTTAGGGGCACACGCATTGTACCATGCGGCGTCACATCTCCACGATCAGCTTCCTTTTTCCATTCAAGTAACAACATTCTCAGATCATCGTCGCCTAAGTGAATCCCCAAGCGATCCTTTAAATCCGCGAAGCCTCGTTACTCATTCTCTGGCATGGACTCCGCTTGTCGGCGCTCCTCAAGACTACGCCCAGACCGGTACAGATGGGCAACCCCCTGGTTATCTATCTGCAGTATTTCTCGACCATCAGCATCTTCTTCCACAAGCTCGATGATTGGAGATGTATCATTAGAATAGTTCAGACGTCGCGCGTCCTCCTCCAGTTTGACTGTGACCGGCCGAGGCATCTTTATCAGTCATAGGTGCTTTCCCAGGTGCATGAGTAGCACGGCTGTGACGAAGGCCCCTTCTGGTCTTGCGTCACTCCACGGTTCTCAGCCTTGAATCAAAACCGTTCAGAACATCTCCCATACGATACAGTTGTTCCAGCAAGTCAGCGTTGCTGATGAGCACAGACGGATGTCCCCCAACATATGGAGTGGGGCGATCAGTCATGGGTGGAACGTAAGGTTCATGGCGTTCATAGCCATGATCAGATTCTTCTTCAGAGCTTCCATCATAAAAACTTCCATCATGATATTGAGACATCCTTCCTCTTGAATGCAGATCTTGATTAGTCCCTCCTTCTAGCGCCAATTTATTGATGAAGGAATTTGGGAGTAACAAAGTCTGAGGATCGTAGCCGGAAACAAGATCTGTGATGGTAGTTCTTCGTCCAAAACGTGAACAGTAATCGGTGAATCCGATGAATAGTATTCGTCAGAAAAGATGAACAGTGTTTGGTGGTGATGGTTATTGGTGGTTGAGATTGCTTAGGGTTAGTGGTGGCTCCTTTGCGCTCTCACTTCTGACCCTTTACAATTTTCCTACGTATCCCTATTTATAGAGAATCAAGCCAATGTAGTTCTTGGGAATAAGAAACCTAATGGGCTTAGATCCCTTGTCCCGAGGCCCAATGGGAAACCCACTGGAAACCGTCTTCTACGAGCTTTAGGAATGTCCGCCGATGAGACCCAACCACAAAGGCCCAAGGCCCGTCCACGGCTTCGAGACTTCACGGATACGGCATCTCCCTGGCCAAGGATAACCCTCCGCTACCAGCTGTTTCTCTAGTCCGTGGACACAGGTATAGCCGTGGTTCACCCCAAATGTTGGACGCATCCTTACCCCCCGATAAGGAGCCCCTACCAGATTGCAGGACAAGTAATCCCAAGCTTTTAGGTGCAAAGTGCAGGATACTCCGAAGTCTCCCAACGAGGACACCCGTTGACTACAGAGACAGAGCTCCCAAAACACAAACCATAATTTACCCCACATCCCCAATGAGAACACTCATTGACTATAGAAGGAGGCCTTCCGTCCAGGCATACCTTTGGAGGTCTCTGACCACGGACACCGCCTTCCTGTAGATGTGCCACATAAATGAGTTCTTCAATAGAGTACCTACATCAAATAGGTTAGTAATAATCTCCATCTTCCTTGAATCTTCCAAAAAACTCGTCCAAGTAACCATGTTGAAGTCCTTTTCAAGACATCCTACTCACTTAGGGCGCGCCCTAAGATTTATCATTGGTGTACATTTTCCAGAGATTTCCTCACTTTCCTACCAAGTCACTGGGCGCGCCTCTCCGCCATGATGAGGGCGCGCCTCCTTATACATTGGGTGTATTGACAACAACTTCTTCATCAGCCATCCACAATATAGGGCGCGACCTGCCTACACACAGGGCGCGGCCTGCCTACACACAGGGCGCGCCGACTTTTCTTCCATAAGGAAGATAACCTTATCTATTCCTTAATTTTAGGCATTTCTTCCTCAATTTTGACTATTCTATCAATCTCAATCTGAATATTGTTTATACCAATTTTTGGGCATAACAATATTATGTTGGTTTTGGTTTACTCTATAAAAGTTAAGAAAGAAATCCACTCATGCAGTATTAAAATTACTTTCATACAAGGATGTCTACAACCTACAGGAATGCTAAGGTACCACGAGTACGCTTACCCTAGGTAGGGATATCGAAAAAGGCCCCAAATGTTACTATTTGGGGAAGAATGGCCCTGAATGTCACTTTAAAAAAAGGTGGCCCCAAATGTCACTCCAAAATATTGTTTCGTTTTCCGTTTTTCCTATTAAATAAAAACGTGATTGTGCCTTCCGTTTTTCTTATTTTTTTCTTCTTTTTTAATGCTTAAACGTGATTTCATCTTATGTTTTCTTATCAAAACGCAACAACAATTGTTGTTTTCATGAATAACATGAAATGGATCAACGTTTTCATGTTTTTTTTTGTTTTTTTACCCAAAATGCTAAATAATGTTATGTTCTCAAGCTTGAAACGTTATTTTAAGCCGTATTTTATTCATATAATATTAAAAAGTGGGTCCTGATTTAACAATTTTTAACATTTTAGAGTTCAGCAATCCCCTTCTGGGTTTTAGAAATATTAAAAAAATTAATTAATAAAATGTACACCGATTTAAGATTTAGGATTTAGGGCCTTTAGACCCTAAACCCCAGAGCCTAAATCCGAATTTAATCTAGTAAAGGCCCTAAATCCTAGGAACCAAATCGTAATTATTAACAATTTTTAATATTTTAGAGTTCACCAATTCTCAATTTGGGTTTTAAAAATATTTATAGATATCAATAAAATACGAACAAAACATCCCTTAGAATAACGTGTTAAACTCAAAACATAATATTATCCAATATTTTGGGTAAAAAAAATAAGTAATAAATAAATAATTGCAAAACAGAACTTGAACTTGAACTTCAACTAAAACCAAACACCAACCTCCGTTTTACTAGCATAAAAACATAAAAAATTGAAAAACGCAACACGAATCTACGTTTTGCATGTTGAAAATTAAAAAAATAAATAAAAACAAAACGCGAAATTGTATTTTTGGGTAATAAAAAAAACGGATCCCAAAATTCTATTTTGAAGTAATATTGAGGATCATATTTTCTCAAAATGACATTGAGGGTTATTTTAACCCAAAAACTGACATTTGGGGCAACACCCAAGGATATCAACCTCATCTCCCTTGCCAGAGACAAGGGAGATCAAATTAACAAGTGAAAGCATAAGTTTCTTCTTCCTAAAGGCCTAAACATTATCATATTAATATAATTATCTCCACCAAAATGGACGTCAGATGATAATAACAATTAATGTTGGATCCGGCAAAAGATAAACTATATTAGTTTTTTGTTATCTCCATCCTAATCCCTCTCAACTGATCGCCTATTTTTTTGCTTCTTCTTCAGGCCTTAATGATTTGATTGTCTGGTTGTCCTACATGGACACAAGAAAAAAAAAATCAGAGCCAGCTGTGGAGATCATGCACCAAGAAAAGGGATAGAAAGTCTACCCGTTGAAATCTCCCAGAAAGTGCTTGCATGGCTACCTGTGTTGTCCTTAGTACAATATAGATATGTATTGCGAGCATTGCGCCAGTTATCACATGAGGTGAGTATTCTCAGTTGCACTTTATTACATGTACAATCCTTTTACTAAGAAATTCAAGGAGCTTTCAAAATTAAAGCAGTTCTCCATAATCAAAAAGTAGAAGTTGAGTTTGGTCTAGATCCAATAGGCAACGAGTATAAGTCAATTAAGATGGTTTACTATGATGATTCATATATTGGACTCTGGACTATTGCCCCGGAAGGTATATATACATGTGGATTCCATCATATCTACACTCAGAAGTTCAATATGGGATATTGTTTGTAATAGATGGAGAAGTAACGGAAGCATGCCTTGGCACTCCGAAAGACATGCAAGGGGACAATTTGAATCACCACAAGATATCTTTTGTCTAAATGGGAAGGCTATACTAGTTGATGGGATATGAGAGGCACAACATGGCTTTATCAGTGTCAATTGCATCCCTAGTATCATTTCATTTGATCTATCTAATGAACAATTTGATGAGGTTCTAAAACTACTTGTAGTAGCCTTAAATAAGCATAAAATACCTTTCGTTGGTTCTTGGAGGGTGTCGTTCAGCAGCAGTTCATAGTAATGATGAAAAGTGGAGGTGGAGGTTTGGATCATGAAACAGTATAACGTGAAAAATGGGTATATTTTGCAGTTTTTGCTAGATTACAAAGATGGGAAACTAGCTTTGTACAATTCAAAGAATGAGAAATAACAGACCTGCAGATTCAGGGACGCAACAAAGTTCAACAAGTTGTACACGTTAATTGGATCGACCAACAACAGACTCCTAGTGGTCCAGTGTTGTAGTGCAGGTATCGAATATCTTGAAACTTAAAGTGGATATTAGTGACCAGAGGTAACCTGATCAGGCATTTAAGCCAAAACATATATATGTGTAATGATCAACAAACCTTATTTGCTAGTACCTTGAATTAAAATACAGATCCAGTATGTCAGATACAAGATGATAAAAATCAATACCATATATTAAGATGATAATATCAGTTAAATTACAGACAACCAAAACTAATAGCAACAATAGGGTGTATTTTCTTCCATTTGTACAGTTCAAAAAAATTTTGAATTTCACATAACAATTAAAATAAATCCTGCAAAAAATTACAGCAACAGTTGTTCTCACAAAATACTAATAACAAAAACAAGATACCATAAATTTTGTTATTTAAACAAGTCTAATATTGTAGTTTAGTGAATATATGTCATTCTTTTTTACAAAGAAACAGACGGTTCAAGTACAAACGTGTGAAAACATTACAGGGTTAACTAAGAAAACTATTTTGATAATGTCTATCTTCTGCAAGCTCAACAGTTGCTGGTAAGAGAGATTGGGAAAAAATAGATCTATCCCAATAACCTGCAAGTAGAAGTGAAATTATAACCATGAAAATAATGAACTGATTTCATTAAACAAGTGAAAATCTCTACTATAGTTTATGTCCCAGTATAGGACTATGGCAAGATGAAGGTATAAGTACTTCCAAGTTAAATACTTAAAGCTCGGAAAAAGAATGAGCGCTACTATTATATCTTGTGAAAACGCCATGTCTATATCTCCAACCCCATGTTGTAATCTTGCATGTTATAATGTAAACTGTACTATTTGAGACGGAGACTATTAATTATTTTTGTAAAATTAGTGTATCTACCTTACCTGGTTGACTTGATCCAGATTGCTGATAATACGAAGACGTATATTTGGGAAATTGGGAGAAACTGTTGAATTGTTGCATCTTGCAATACGTCTCAAACACAAAACCGATTATGATAATATTATTGGTTGTCGTTGAGGGATGATCATCAGTTCAACAATTATATGCAAGAAATCTTTCTTTTTTGAAGAGCAGATCAGCCAACAAAAATCACTATAGATAAACTCAATAAGGGTTAGCTGCTAAACCATTAGGCGCATACTACCTGCATAACTGTAACTCTTTTACCACAATTAACATGTCACACAAATCCTAAACCATGAAAGTGATAAGATAAAGTTTTAAAACCTGATAGAAGAAGAAGAGTCTTGTCATCTGACATGCTTGTATCTGTGAAGTGAGTCACTTCGTCGTTTCATTTTATTCCTGTGTCTATTGTTTCGTTTAAACACCTCAGTTTTTGTTATCACAATCAATCATTTCAACCCTTATTCCTATCATTATGTATAAGCAAAAGTCAAGTATGGAGGAAATGGAGGAGGCCTTTGCCGCAATCCAAATGGAGGAGGAGGAGGATGGAGATTTGAACTATGCAAACACGACGGAAGATCTTAGCGATATTGATATGAGATGGTGTCTCGTGGGACGTTTTCTTACTGATTCACATATCGACTTTCAGGCCATGCAACACAAGATGGCCTCTCTGTGGAGGCAGGCAGGGGAGGGGATTATATGTCAAACAACTGGAAAATAACAGATTCATTTTCCAGTTCTACCATGAAATCGATATCACTAGAGTTATCGAAGGAAGCCCGTGGACCTTTGGGAGATTTCATTTGGTTTTGGAGAGACTTAAGGAGGGTGACAATCCAAAAACTGTAGACATAAATAAGATTGATTAGTGGGTGCAATTACATGGCATGGGTACAGGTTTCATGTCACAGCGTGTGGCAACGGACATTGGTAACTATATTGGCTCATATGTGGATGGCGATCCTAATAATTTCGTTGGTGTATGGAGAGAGTTTTTACGCATAAGGGTGTCTATACCGCTGAATGTACCTATTAAAAGGCGTATGAAGCTGAGGAAGTCGGAAACGGAGTGGTGCTGGGTAAACTTTCAGTATGAAGCAATTCCTACATTCTGCTTTATCTGTGGTTTGATTGGACATAGCGAGCGATTCTGTGATAAAATATTTGACACTCCTCTTGAAGGTCTTAGCAAACCATACGGGGCATGGTTGAGAGCTGAGCCTAGGCGGAAAATTCACACTATGGGGTCAAAGTGGCTGCGTCCCGGTGGTAGTTCTCAGGGGAAGTTTTCCGGTGAGGGAGGGAATACAGAAGCAGATAAGGCAAATTCCAACAATGTCGCGAAGGAGAAACAGACGGGCGAGAATTCAGGGTTGGTTACAAGATTTGCTTTAAAAGAAAATAATATGGGCATTATTAGTGGACGGATAGATACAACTAATCATGCTGAGCCCCACAAGGCAATTACTCAAAATTCAAATCTTTTATTGGAGGCTAATGAGTATGGGCCGGACTCTCCAGAACTGATTGTAGTAGAGTCCAAGAGACGTCGAATGGGCTTAGTGGTGGAAAACAAAACTATGGAAACCCAGGACCAAGATACAGAGATGGTAATGCAACATAATACTTCCGAGGAGTCAAAAAACGAGGAATTGGCGGGTGCTGCTGTGCAGTCCCGCCAGTCATTATGAATGCGTTAGCTTGGAACTGTCAGGGCATGGGTTCCCCTGTTAAAATTCAGTTCCTTCAAGATTTAACCCGTACGGAGAGACCTTCTTTTATTTTTCTTAGTGAAACTATTAGTAGTTATCCAAATATGGAGCGGTTGTGTAACAAGTTACAATTCGATGGTTTTGTGGCTGTTGAGCCTCAGGGAAGGAGCGGAGGAGTAGCGTTATTCTGGAAGTGTTCGGGAGATGTTAAGCTGATTAGTATGTCCAGGTATCACATTGATGTGGAGGTTAGTTCAAATAATGCTAGCACATGGAGGTTAACAGGGTTGTATGGGGAGCCAGCGAGAGCAGAGAGGCATAAGACCTGGGAGCTCCTTCGAAACTTATCTCGGGATGCAAACTTACCGTGGTGTGTAATGGGTGACCTTAATAATATGACCTCACAAGCTGATAAAAATGGGGGACCTCCTTATCCGAATAATCTTATCACTGGTTTTAATGACTGTTTACAGGAAGCCGGACTATATGATCTTGATATTTTGGGGCACCAGTACACTTGGGAAAGAGGAAGAAACACGGACCATTGGATCGAAATTAGATTCGATAGAGTTCTAGCCAATTCTCAGTGCTTAGACTTATTTCCAACGTCGAAAGTGTATAACTTGGAAGGCTCACCGTCCGACCATAGCCCTCTTTTGGTGATTCCTGAGAGCCAGTTGACAAGTGTTCGGCAACACAAGTTTCGTTTTGAGAACGCGTGGTTACTGGAGCCTGCTTGCTTTCAAATTGTCAAAGATTGTTGGGAGGGCCAGGACACACTTTCAGTCATGCAAAAGCTCCGAGGTTGTGCTGAGAATTTACAGATTTGGGGTCGTGAGATCACAGGTTGTTTCAAAAAATGTATTAAGGAGTGTAAGAATAAGCTTCGAATTTTGAGAAATAAGCGTGATAGCAAGTCTGTGGAGGAATTTCAGCTGACAAAGAAACAGCTTTTTCTGGTGCTTGATCAGAGAGAGATTTTTTGGCGTCAAAGGTCGAAACAATTATGGTTGCAAGCGGGAGAGAAAAACACTAAATATTTCCATGCCTCGTGTAACATTAGGAGAAGAACCAATCACATTCAAAGGCTCCAGAATGAAAACGGAGAATGGGTTGATTGGAATGGGGGTTTACATGACCTTATTCGGGATTACTATCAACATCTGTTTACACAAGGGTCGTGCCAGAATAGAGAGGTGCTGGAGTGTGTTCCTCGAACAATCACAGATGTGCATAACAATATACTCTTGGAGCCAGTATCGGACAGTGAAGTTAAGCAAGCTATTTTTAGCATGCACCCTGACAAAGCGCCAGGGCCGGATGGCATGACCCCGATATTTTATCAGAAGCATTGGGCGGTTGTAGGGAATGAAATCACTCAGTTAGTTCGGAAATTTTTCGAAACTGGAGAAGTTATGGAAAGTATGAATGACACCAACATTGTTCTAATACCGAAGAAAAAGAACCCCTCCCTTTTGTCAGAACTTCGTCCTATTGCGCTGTGCAATGTTGTGATGAAAATTATTACGAAAGTGGCTGCCAATAGACTTAAGCAGGTATTAGAGGTGGTAATTTCAGACACTCAAAGTGCTTTTATTCCGGGACGCCTTATTTCTGACAACATTATGATTGCGTTTGAAATTAGGCATTATTTGAAACAAAAGAAGTTTGGCAAAGAGGGTTTCATGGCTCTAAAGCTTGACATGTCAAAGGCGTATGATCGTATAGAGTGACAGTTTTTACAAGAGATTATGGTCAAGATGGGTTTTAATAATTGGTGGACGCATCTCATTATGTAATGTGTCTCATCAGTTATGTACACTATCAGTCATGGGGCTCATGAGATTGGTCCAATAAAACCAGGCCGTGGATTGAGACAAGGAGATCCACTATCTCCTTATCTCTTCATCATTTGTGCTGAAGGGCTGTCTAGCATTATCAAACATTATGAGAGGAAGAACTGGATTGCGGGCGTCAAAATTTGTAGGAGAGCACCAGTGCTTAGCCATATGTTGTTTGCGGATGATAGCTATGTGTTCTGTAAGGCGGAGGAGAATCAAGCAGGTAAAGTCAGGGAGTTGTTGGCTTTGTATGAGCAAGCCTCAGGTCAGAAAATTAATAAAGCCAAATCATCTGTCTTCTTCAGTGCTAATGTGATTGAGTATAATAGAGAGCTGGTATGTCAGGCTTTGCAAGTGCAGCAAGCTGATAACTCTACTAAATATCTAGGTCTGCCAATATGTTGGGCGAAATAAATCGGTGGTTCTTGGCTATTTGAAGGACAAAGTTAAGGCTAGTATTCAAAACTGGCAAGCTAAAAATGTGTCAAAACCGTCGAAGGAGCTTCTTATAAAGACTGTTGCTCAGGCACTTCCAAATTTCGCGATGAATGTTTTCCTTCTTCCTTTGGAATTGATCAAAGATGTAGAGAAAGAGATGTCTAAATTTTTCTGGAACTCTTCCAACAAAAATAGCTCTCACATCTCTTGGATGTCTTGGGAACGAATGGCCAAGCATAAACATGCTGGAGGTCTGGGCTTCAAATGCCTTCGCGATTTTAATCTTTTGATGCTTGGGAAGCAATGCTGGAGGCTGATTACAAACCCAGATAGTTTAGTGGCTCGGGTTTATCGAGCTAAGTATTATGCTCAGGGGGAGTTTTTAGGTGCAAAGTTGGGAGGCAGCCCAAGTTTTATTTGGCGGAGCATTTTCGAAGCAAAGCAAGTGATTTCCTCTGGAGCTTGTTGGCGTATTGGATCGGGGAAGGACGTTCAGATCTCTAATCAACCTTGGCTTCAAGATTCTCATAATTCTTATATCAGTACTGAGTCCTTATCAATTGTGGGTAGAACTGTCGACTCACTCTTCCAAACGGGCACTAGAGATTGGGACTTGGAAATCATCAGGGATATTTTTAATGATAGAGATCAGAGGTGCATTCTCAACACCATAGTTGAACATCAACTGGATAAAGACACTCTCTTCTGGAAGCATGAGCAATCGGGGGATTATTCTGTTCGAAGTGCCTATAAGCTGTTACAGTTGCAGAAAGGGGTATGGAATGTAAATAACAATCTTTCTTTTTGGAAGATAATTTGGAGCACAAAAGCTCCACCGAAGGCCTTGCATTTGATCTGGCGTGCTGCTAATAATTGCCTCCCCACAAAAACTCAGCTAAGAGAGAAGCATGTTCATATTGATGATCGATGTCCAGTTTGTGATAATGGTGTGGAGTCGATTATTCATGCTTTGGTTGAATGTACTGTAGCTGCTGAATGTTGGCATAGTTTCGATACTGATTTGCAAGTGCAGTCGGGAATGAGTTTTTCGGATTGGCTACATGCTAATACCAATGGCCAGACGATGTCGAGGAAAGCTAAGATGCTTACGCTATGTTGGTCGATTTGGCGTGCTAGAAACGATCTTGTGTGGAACAGGAAGAGATGGTCAGCAATGAAGATTGTTGCAAAAGCTTGGGAGTATCTTTCTCAATGGAATGGAGCTCAGGCCAGAAACTACAAGGTACCACTTCAACCCATGCTTGCTGGGGATGGTGCGGTTTACTGGGCAAAACCTAAAACTGATGTAGTAAAGATAACGGTGGATGCAGCAATTTTTTCTGACCAAGGAACATGTGGCATTGGCATCATCTCTCGGGACCATGATGGCAGCTTACTGGGAGCTAAATCAAAACAGTATGCAGAGGTGTTGAATCCTTCTATGGTGGAAGCCATGGCCATAAAGGAAGCTTTGAGTTGGGCTAATGACAGACAGTGGAGCTCGGTTATACTCGAATCAGACTGCCTGCTTGTGGTGCAACTGATTCGTAGCGCAACACCAATGAGATCGAGGTTTGGGCAAGTAATTGAGGATTGCAGGAGATTGATGAGTCATTTTAACAACTTTGAGTTGTACTTTATTAAGCGATCTGCGAATATGTCGGCACATGAACTAGCTCAGGTGTCCCATATCTATCCTGATTGCATTTTTGACCGGAGGTCTGTTCCAGTTAAAGTCAAACATTGTATCTTGAATGTTTTGAATGAGGATTGAAATTGCATTTTCGTCAAAAAAAAAAAAGTTTTAAAACCTGATAGTCAACACAGCTGACTTTCCCAAATACCCAAATACTTGTAAAGTTAGTTACAGCTCATCAGGCATGTGATATATATAGTGATGTAGGTGTTGTATAACAGAGAAGAAAAATACAAAACATTTTTACACTCTCTCTCTCTTACTCTCTCTCTAATCTGTTATCTCTCAAAGTTCATCTCTGTAACTCTCTGGGTATTTCACAAGTTCAATATCTTCTTTCAAGATTATATGAAAGTTTCATGAATGCTTAGTTCAAATATGGTATCAGAGCACTAGGAATCATTGATTGTATGTCTTCGATCATCAATTCATACAACGATTGTTGAAAAATTGATTCATATTCATACAAGAATCAATTCATTGATTCATCTCAAATCGGTATGTGTTTCTCGATTCATATTGCTCATTAAATTGAAGATTCAGATCAGTTTGTTAATTGAAGACTGCTTGATTCTAGATCTGTGATTTACCTATTCAATTGTCCATTGTTAAGAGATTGTTAAGCTGTAATTGTTGAAAACAAAATGTCAACTAGTGCTTCATATTCAGCTGCAACTGCAGATTCAACAACTATGCCATCCACACTAGATTGTAATCATTCGTATTACATACATCCATCTGATAGTCCTGGAATGCAAATCACAACTGTAATTTTGACGGAGAACAATTATAATCAGTGGCGTAGATCAATGGAGTTAGCGTTGTCATCTAAGTTGAAACTTGGATTTGTCGATGGTACATATGTAAAACCTGCTGCTAATTCTACGTTATTGATTCACTGGACTAGATACAATAATATGATAACGTCTTGGATATTAAATTCAGTAACCGTAGAAATCAGGAACAGTATTGTCTACATTCAGTGTGCTAGAGTCTAGAGATATATGGACTGACTTGGAAGTTCGTTATGTTGTAAGCAATATTCCAAAACTGTTTCATTTACGCAAAGAAATTGCAAGTCTCACACAAGGAACTCTTTCTGTATCTTCATATTTTACAAAATTTCACAATATTCATGATGAATTGGAGTGTTTGACATCAAGACCTAGGTGCACTTATAATCTGTGTACATGTTCAGTAAATGCTAAGTTGAATGAGTTGGATTAGAGTACTCTGTTAATGCAGTTTTTAATGGGTTTGAGTGACGTATATACCGGTATCCGAGGGCAGATATTGATGATGAAGCCTTCTCCTACCCTCAATCAGACTTATGCCATGTTATTACAAGAAGAAAGTCAAAGAGATTCCAACTGCGGCATAAACACTGGTTCTGAAAACCTTGTCATGTCAATAAAAAATACTTTACCTCCTAGAACTCATAACAGGGGTGATTTTCAGAAAAGAGATTCCACAATCAGTTGTGAGTATTGCCATATTCCAGGACACCTGAAGGATAAATGCTATTGCATTCATGGCTATCCTTCTTGGTATAAACTATTTGGTAAACCGAAGCCAAAACCTAAATTTCTAACTTCCAGAAATTCTGTTGTGGCAAATGTGTCTCATACTGGAAACAACACTACTGAATCTGTGAGTGCCGGTGTACAAATGACTTCACAGTCAGAATTGAATTTATCTGAGTCTCAGTGCAGACAGCTTATTCAAATGTTACAGAAGAATATACCTGATTCTCAACAGTTGAAAGATAATGTTGCTGCTCAGCCTACTGTTTCAAGCTATGACTGGCCGTCTATTAATTAAGTTCATTTTTCAGGCATGACTGGTCACTTTGTAAGTCAAGTCCATGCTTTAACCCCAAACAACTACTCTCAGTGGATTATTGACACAGATGCAACTGATCATGTTACACCATTTCTACATCTGTTACATGAAGTGAAATCTTGTGATAGTCGACTACAACTTCCTAATGGTGATACCTCTCCTATTACTCATACTGGTAGTCTAACTTTATCTTCAGCTATCACTTTACATAATGTTCTCCGTGCACCCACTTTTGCCTATAATTTGCTATCGATTTCTAAACTTTTGTCTACTGTGTTTGATACTGGATTGCCTCTTGTGTCTCATATCACTAACAGTAATACTTGGCATGCCAGATTAGGGCATGTGTCTGCAAAAATTCTTCAGTTGTTGCCTATTAATTACATAAACAAAGTCCCAGATGTGTGTGACAGTTGTTTTCTTGGCAAACAGTCAAGACTTGTTTTTCCTCAAAGTACAAGTCACAACACATGTTTGTTTGATCTGGTCCATGCAGATCTTTGGGGACCGTATAGGTTCCAAACTCAGGACAACTATAACATGTTCTTAACACTAGTGGAAGATAAATCTCGAACCATATGGGTGTATCTCCTCTCTAATAAAGCTTCAATTCCCTTACTAATCAGGAAATTTGTGGTTCATGTACAGACACAGTTTCATAAAACTATCAAGGTCTTGCGCATAGACAATGGCACTGAGTTCTGCAATAAAGTTGTCAATAATTTTCTGCAGGAACATGGCATTATACATCAAACAAGTTGTGTTTACTCGCCTCAACAGAATGAATTAGTGGAGCGAAAACATCGTCATTTGTTGAATTGTGCTCGAGCATTGAGATTTCATGCTTCTCTCCCTATTATGTTTTGGGGTGACTGTATTTTAACTGGTGCTTATCTCATTAATCGGACTCATTCATTAATTCTGGGTGGCAAAAGTCCTTGTGAGGTTTTATTCAATGAAGTACCAGACTATAGTCTTTTAAGAGTATTTGGCTCCTTGTGTTATGTTACGGTGTTACCACAGTCCGGTGATAAATTTGCTGCTCGTGCAATCAAAGGAATTTTCCTTGGCTATCTGTATGCAAAGAAAGGATACAAGGTTTTGGATTGGACCACTAAGCAAATTCTTATTTCTCGAGATGTCAGATTTATTGAGACTGTTTTTCCCTTCAAAAATATCTCAGTTAAGACTCCACAATCGTTGCTTCCTCCATCCCCTCAATATGTTGATGATGACCCCCTTCACGTCACTCCAGTTACTTCTGATCTGCAGCTTGAGTCCAGGCCTGCAAGTATTTCTGATGTTGTCCCTGTAAGCATTCCTACAAGTGCAAATTCAGATTTGCCTACAGAAATTCAACTTGAGTCTTCCTCTGACCCTTCAACTTCTACTATACCCTGTGACAGACCTAAACGCACCAGAAATTTGCCTTCCAAATTGATGGACTACACAGGCTTACCATCACACTTGATACATCATGTTGCTGATACTGTTACAGAAACATCTACTCCTTCTGATAGCTCTGCTAGAGATGTCTCAACTTCAGCATCCGGTGTTCCACTCGAGCCTCAAACTTATAAACAAGCAGTGCAATATTCTGAATGGTGTGAACCTATGTCCGTGGAGTTGGTTGCGTTGGAGGCAAATTCCACATGGAAGTGGTTCCTTTACCAGCCACAAAGAAAGTGGTTGGTTGTCGATGGCTTTATAAGATAAAATACATTGCCAATGGTCATATTGATCGTTTTAAAGCACGGCTGGTCGCAAAGGGGTTTACTCAAATAGCCAACTTGGACTATTTTGAGATATTTGCTCCAGTGGCAAAGATGACTTCCTTCAGGTTATTGTTATCCATATCTTCTATGAATAAATGGAAACTTACCCAGTTAGATGTGATGAATGTATTTCTGCATGGCACACTTGATGAAGAAGTCTATATGACACTTCCTCTGGGATATTCTGTACCTGATCATATCGTTGCTCAGTTCCCTAATCAGAAATTAGTTTGCAGACTCTTGAAGTTGCTCTATGGCTTAAAGCAGGCACCACGCCAATGGTTTATTGATTTATCCGATGCACTCCTCTCTTTTGGTTTTCAACGGACTGTTGGTGATCCTAGTCTCTTTGTTTTCTCTCAAGGATCAGATTTAGTCTACTTGCTGATATATGTTGACGATATGGTAATGACAGGTAATAATCCTGCTCTTATGACCCTTATCACTGAGTTTCTCAGTTCGCATTTCAGGATTAAAGATATTGGCTCTCTACATTACTTCCTTGGTATTCAAATTCAAAATACTCCTGAAGGGTTGCTTATGTATCAGACTAGATATTTACCTGGAATTCTTCGTGACTTTGCTCATTTATCTGCTAAGGTCTCATTGATTCCAATGGATCAACATCATGACCTTCTACAGGAAACAGATAGTCCCTTTCTTACAGATGTCACTGGCTATCGTCGTTTAATTGGACGACTCATTTATCTCACAATCTCACGCCCAAATTTGACATATCATGTGCATGTTTTAGCTCAATATATGGCTACTCCTCACTCTGTCCACTTGAATGCTGCGTTAAAACTTATTCGGTATCTGTTTACTACTGGAACTCAAGGTTTATTCTATTCCGCTGCAACCAATCATGTGTTAACTGCATATTGTGATGCTGACTAGGGGAGCTGCAAGCTTACTCGTCAATCTCTCACGGGCTACTGTGTTTGTATGAGTACCATTGTCATTTTCTGGAAATGTAAAAAGCAGCATACTGTGTCACGCTCGTCCGTAGAGGCCGAGTATAGGAGTATGGCCGATGTGTGTTGTGAGTTGTCTTGGATGGTGTCTCTGTGTGCTGAACTGCATCTACCCAATCTTACACCTATTCCACTGTTTTGTGATAATCAGTCTGCTCTGTACATTGCTTCGAATCCCGTTTTTCATGAGCGAACCAAGCACATCGAAATTGATTGTCACTTGGTTCGTCAGAAGCTCAAGCTTGGTCTTATCTCTCCTCAACATATCTCTATTCATGATCAACCAACAGATCTTTTTACTAAAGCGTTGTCTTCTGCGCAACAGCTGTATTTGCTGTCCAAGTTAGGTGTGGTTCGTCCTTCTCCTTCCCGCTCTAACTTGAGGGGGATGATAGTCGTCAACACAGTTGACTTTCCCAAATACCCAAATACTTGTAAAGTTAGTTACAGCTCATCAGACATGAGATATATGTGGTGATGTAGGTGCTGTGTAACAGAGAAGAAAAATACAAAACATTTTTACACTCTCTTACTCTCTCTCTCTAATCTTTTATCTCTCAAAGTTCATCTCTGTAACTCTCCGGTATTTCACAAGTTCAATATCTTCTTTCAAGATTATATGAAAGTTTCATGAATGCTTAGTTCTAATAAAACCACATACCACCAAAACAATACAAAGGAGTCAACTGAAAGATACTTGCCTTTCCTGATACAGGAACCAAGCCGATTATAACTCCAGATTTATTGTAGTTATTCAACAGGACTACTGGACTAACATGTTGAGAGGAATCAGAGGACAACTCCTACATTATATTGTGGTTATTCAATAAGACTACCGGACCAAAGACTGAATCAAAAAATTAATGCAATTGATAAGAGCTATACAACACCACCTTTACACATGAAAGGATGTCTGGATTGCAAGCTCCAGATCAAGAATCGGGCAGAACTTGGTGACTTTGCCAGGATCAGCAATACTTCAGCTTCATTATTTCGTAGAATTCGCACATATGCAGGAACCAAATCTTCCCTTCAAACATATAAATTGTCACATTTAACTAGGTACTAGCCTAATATTACATTCTTCCAAAGTAGATGACCATTTTACTTAAGTTTGTCAGCTTTATAATGTTAATCCTTTCAAGCACAAATATACTGTAACTTGCTATAATATTGGGATAATCCTTGTTAATTATATCAGTTGCATAGTTCTTTTCTTTATAAACAATACAATATTGGTGGAAACAGAATTATACTGCACTACTTGAGTTTCAAGTGTGTGCATAGATATTTATTTTTCAAGTATAGTAATTGAGTTAACGGGCATGTTTTTTAAATCTGTATCTTATACGAAGAGTCATTTCATGTTTTAAATGACTGGTAGTATATAAACATCAACTACTGTCATCTGTTTATACTCCTTATATGCTTGAACTATCTCAAGTTCGGTTGATTGTTAAAATATAACATTTCAGAAATTATTAGTATGTCATTTATACTCTAGTATCCTATATCTACATATCTATAGGAATGCTCTCAGCAAAATACTTGGGGATATCAAAGCAGTATCGCCATCGTCTCCTTTAAGGAAAGGTTGACAAAAGAAACTAGGTGTGCAGATGAACAAAAATTCCTGGAAGTAACCACACATGGGTGCATAATTTTATGTATTCTGATTTCTACGCCCGACAAATAACAGAACATTATCTTAGTCTTCCTAAACACTATCATAATATATATTCTCTGCTAATATGGATATAGGATAATAATAACAATTAAAATTGGATCCAACAAATTAACTTCATTAGTTTCTTGGTGTCTCCGTCTATTCCCTCTAATCTGTTTGCCTATATATTATCTTCATGATTTTTTTTTTATACTTTAAGCCTTCATAATTTGGCTGCCTGGTTTTTCTACATGGATACAATTACTTATAAGAAAAGAAACCTTGGATCAGATGATGATCATGAGAGGAAAGGGATGGAAAATCTACCTGTTGAAATCTCCCAAAACATATTTGCAAGGCTACCAGTGTCTTCTTTGGTCCAGTCCAGCAATGTGTCACGAACCTGGAGCCATTTGTCATATGAGGTGAGTCTTTTAAATTTACACCTTTCTCGAATAGGAAAAAAGAATCCCAGCCTCATATTTCACAGCTTAAATCCTGCGAGAAACCAACTTCAATTTGTGGAATTAGCTAGTCCACTTTGTGAAAATGAGCTGATTGGGAAAATAAAAATTCCTTTTCATACTACAATGCCTGAAAAGATTCATATACTAAATTCGTGTAATGGTTTGTTATGCATCTCAAATGAATTCTGCAAAGATCCTTATTACATATACAATCCTTTTACTAAAAAATACACGAAGCTTTCAGAATCAAGGCAGTTTGAAAAACAGATAGTAGAGGTTGGCTTCGGTTTAGATCTAATAGCCAACGAGTATAAGTTAGTTAAGATGGTTTACTATGATAATTCACATACACGTGGCTTTCCTTATTATCGGCACTCTGAAGTTCAGATATGTAATGTTATTAACAATACATGGAGAAGTATTGGAAGAATACCTCGTCACTTTAAACGACCATCAATGGAACATTTTTCATCACCACAAGATATCTTTTGCCTAAATGGAAGATTGTACTGGTTGATGGGATCAGGGGAACAGAATGGAGTTACCGATACTGATTGTATCCCTAGAATCGTTTCTTTTGATCTATCTAGTGAACAATTTTACGAGGTTCCAAAACCTGCTTGTGGTGGCCTTAACAGGCCTAATTATCTTTTGCTGGTTCGTGGAGGTTGTCTTTCAGCAGCAGTTTATATTAATGAAGGGAAGGTGGAGATTTGGGTGATGAAAGAGTATAATGTGCAAGAGTCTTGGATCAAAGAATTTGTTATTGAAGCTCACCCACGGAATATGAATGCACCATCATCGAATGTACATTCCTTTTGTGTGCATGGGATCTGGGCGAATAGAGTTTTGCATGGCAAATCAGTTCGGGTTTTGTGTTTCCTAAAGAACAGGGATATTTTAATACAGTACAGAGATGGGAAACTGGCCTCATACAATCTAGAAAATGAAGAAACTACAGACCTACGATTTCAAGGACTGCCGTCAAAGTTTAATACAGTTGTACACATTGGTAGCCTCAGTTGGATCCACCAACAATAGACTAAATACTAATAGTGCAAGCATTGAGGATCTTAAAACTTGTAATGGATATAAGAGATCAGCTGTCATGTAAATCTGAGTTTTAAATTCAACAAGATAGTATATATATGTGTGATCAAATTATCAAGTCTTAGCCGCCCTAAATATGATCAAATCAAATCCACTAAGATATAAAATGATTACGACAATTCAAACAGATAGTTGAAAAAATAATAGCACAGTTTTCTTTGCATCTGTCTTCCATACTGTTTAATAATTTGTTGTCATCTGATCTCGTCATTGTTAACTAAATTCCGCCTCAATTGTCTTGTTAATTTGGTTATGTACTTCTTTCTACGATTTCTCTATGTTTTAGTAATGGAGTTAGTAGCTGTAAGACACAACAAATCCAAATGTTGTAACTAAGCAGCTTATTTTACATCCTCATAATGTTGTAAAAACTCTGAGACTTCTGTATAAATGGATACTGAATGGTGCTGGCTTTAAAGAGCTGTGATTATAAGATACACTGGACAAATTAGGGGGCATAATTGTCTTACCACGTGGATTAGCGAAAGTTAAGTCCATACAATCACAAACCAATTCAGTAACAAACAATCGAAAACATCAATACAAGTGGTATTTTCCAAATTAAGGGCATGTAATGTAGACAGGCAACCGAACTTGAATCATAACTTCGAGACCCGACGATATTTTTTTACATTTTGATGTTTGGGAGAAGTCATACGAAGTATGAAATGTGAGTAGGCAATACCATTTTGGTTGTGTTTGGGATATTTTCGAGTTAATCTTTAAAATTTCCCAAATTTTTAGAAAAAAAATTATGTCTAAGGATTTTCATGAACTGCTATGTCTACTACACACCTAAATAAAAATATACCCAAATAAAAGTACCAACTCATTTTTTGATGGATATGTCAATCCAAAAATAATATAATATTTTGTAGAACAATATAACAAGTTTGTAGAACAGCAATGTACTTGCAAATAAAGTAGAAATGGAGAATCAAGAAGGAAATGTGGTCCATCAATCAATCTTGCAAATAAAGTAGAAATGGAGGATCAAGAAGGAAAGGTGGTCCATCAATTAATATAACAATTTTCACCATTTAAAAAGCCACCACAAAGAGAAAAAGAAATAAAAAGAAAAAAATGAGCAAAAAGGACATATATGAAATTTATAATTGTTGCACATATATTATTATTAATTACTTTTTAACTCATTTATTACTTATATGTTCATATTTTATCAAAATATGTTCCAAATCATTTGAAAATATTGATCAAACAGAAAATTCAAAAGATTGCCAAATACCAGAAAATCAAAAAAAAATGTCAAATATCACGTGCTTTCACCTGAAATTTAACTAGCAATGTGTGTTAAAAAATCAGGGAAATGTAAGCATCCCGAAAAGAAATACCCACAATCATAAGCTGATGATAATTTTTTTCGTGCATGTATGTACTAGGCATTTCCTTTCTTATTATACTCCAGGTGAGTTTGAGGTATGGATTAATATAAAATTATAATATTTTCATTTTATTTTAAGAGTATATATTAACTTAAAATTTTGTATAGGTTATATGAGGTAGTTCCTTATAGGATTATATATACAACAAATATGGATTCAAGTCATCCGGATGAAACACATACTAGCCTTCTGTCCTCATATTTTAGAAATCAAGTAAAAAAGAAATAATGAATGAAATGTTTTAACTTGAAAAGCTATGAAACATGTTCATTTTTATTTGATCCAAATTTGGTATTTTTAATTGTGAATACAAGTTTGTTATGATTTTTTTATTAAGACTTGTTATTAATTTTTATTGATACATATGATTTTATTATTGAGTCCGTTGTTTTTTTATGTTATAGAGTTTTGATTATATTTTACCAATATTATTTGTTGTGATTTTTATAATTAAATTATTTTTTATGAATTTAATATAAAAAATTAAACATCTAAGTAATGTATTTAAAAGAAACTATGCCAGTATTAAAATATAAAAAATAAATACATACTACAAGAAGATATATAAATAATAAAAATAAAAATAATTTGTTAAATAATAAAAAGTAGACACATAGTATAAGAAAATATGGGGACAAATTTAAATAAAAAAATTGTAAGTGAACAACAAAAAATTATTATAATTTTTAGATAAACAAATAAAAATAAATTGTAGTGGTACAATTACCGTGGATAACTTTAACTATAATGACGAACAAAGATTCATAGTTAGCTCTTCCACATCACAGTTACCTAGCATTATTCAATTTTTTGTGAAAATGAACCAATGTCTTTTATAAAATTTCTAACTATATATATATATATATATCTTTCATTCACAAAATTTATTATCTAACGAATTTTATTCGAAGAGATGTCTCTGAAAATTTAGATAATACAGTCTTAATATCTAAAAAAATAGTTCATAAAAAAACCTCCTTCAAAACCTGGCATGAGTAAAATTCTATATGGAAGAAACTCATAAAAAAAGAGTGATTTCTATAAAGTACATTTTACATAAATTAATAAAAAAAGTAGTGTCTTCCGACAAGCATAAGAATTTTTTTGTCATCAAAATTTATAGCTAGTACTCTGAATCTACTAATCATGAAAAGAGAACAAAACAAGAAAAATAAGAAAAATATATATTAAAAAATAATAAGAGATTTATAGCTAGTACTCTGAATCTACTAATCATGAAAAGAGAACAAAACAAGAAAAATAAGAAAAATATATATTAAAAAATAATAAGAGAAAATATATCTGATAATAATTCATTATAAAAAACGATTGTACATATAATACTGCGTGAAGAAAAAATAAAATAAGGTCTACTAAAAGAAAATCGTTAGCTAGATCCTACTATAAATGAAGTAATTTATAATCAAATTAATTAGAAGCACAAAAAAGCAAAAAAAAAATGGCACATCTGCATTACTCGTTTTTAGATATTTTACCCAAACTATTCATTAAATATGTCAAATCGTCTCATGCATCTGTTTTTTAAAACATAAAGGAGATACACATGTTCGTGTTGCGTATGCTGATATGCTAATACATATCACTAGCTGATACACAAGAGGACTAATACGGCAGACGGAATGGCGCAGCAACTCGATATTACATACGATTTAGTGTGTTTGACTGATATTTTGAGCTAAAATTTTAGAATATTATATGTGAAGTTTTGAAAATTGAAATTGCGGCATTTTGATAACAAATCCTTCGTTTTACGAGGTTTTGAATATTTTAACAATATAAGTTTTTAGTTTTAAAAAAAACAATATAAGTTTTTGTTTTCAAAATAAAATATTTTTCAATTGCACATTATATTTCCCGAAAAAAATTTATGTTTAGGTTCGTGTCTCATATTTGTAGTTCTCTATTCTCCACACGTCCTTGATATTTTCTCACTAAAATTTAAATTTTGATGAGTCATTTTCTTATTTTTCGAATAATTAAATTTATACATATTTTGCAAATAAGTATCATTTAATTGAGATAAATGTAATAGAAACTAAAATTTGGGACAATAGGGAATGAACACTTGGTTCTTGTGACAGTGCAAGTGCCCGCTTGTGATAAATTTTTAATTAAATCAAATCAAATCAAATAATATGATAATACAATATCGTATTTGTATCATTTGGAACTTAATTATTGTTGATTAATGATTAGTCTTAATGAATATTGTTGACGGAGGAATCTGGTAATAACATTCTCGCCGGAACTAAGATCTGTGACGGTGGTTCTTTTGCCGGAAACTTAAGCGGTGTGTGGTTGATTGTGGTTGTTTTAGGCTGTGATTGATCAGAGTAAGTGGTGGTTCTCTTATCAGCTCTCAACTTTTTACCCTCTTAATGTGCCTACGTACCCTTTATATAGGGATCAAGCCTGACGTAGTTCTCGTAGAACAAGAAGTCTAATGAGTTTAGACTTCTTACTCCTAAACCCAGTAGAAGCCCATCCGATATCCATCTTCCGCTAGCTTTAGGAATGTCCAATTATGAGGCCCAACCGCGAAGGCCCAAGGCTCGTCCGTAATCGTAGGACTTCACGGATAGTGTATCTCCCTGCGCAAGCATAACACTCCGCTACAGCTATCTCCCTTGATTTACGAACGCAGGTATAGCCACGGCTCACCCCAAATGCCAGACGCGTCCCTGTCCCCCGAATGAGGATAACCCACCAGATAGCAGGACAGGTGATCCCAAGCTCTTGGATGCAAAGTGCAGGATGACTCCAAAGTTCTCCAACGAGGACACCCGTTGAATACAAGAACAGAGCTCCCAAAGCACACACCAAAGTAAACCCCACATCCCCAACGAGGACACCCATTGAATACAAGAGGAGGCCTTCAATCATCAGGCATACCCCTGGAGGCCTTCAAGCTTTTCACGGACATCCCCCTCCTTGACCGTCTCAAGGAGGGAATTCTTCAAGGAGTACCTGCAACAAATACATTAGTAAAAATAACCTCCATTGCTCCTCTCCATGCAAGCTTTGTCCTGAATTCAACATCAAAAGTATATAGATCAAACACAGGACGCGTCCTCACCCTTTGGGCGCGTCCTCACCTCCATAAATCCAAACCTATTTCCTCATCAACCGTTCGTTATAGCATTCAAGATAAAAGGACACGTCCTAGAATATAGGGCGCGTCCTTAACCTTATTAGACTTGCACCGTCTCCTCTAAACCATCATGCACAACATTTCACCTTCAATGACGCATCCTTGCTAAAGTAGGCGCGTCCTAGAGCGTCCATCACCATAAGATTTCATCTGCCAAACACTTTCATAAACATTGATGCGTCCATAAAGCCTGGGCGCGTCCTTCCTTGACCATGCACTCTTCTCGCCTCGTAACATATCCCTTCTCAAGTAGGCGCGTCTTGAACACTTGGACGCGTCCTCACTTTTACAACGCAATACTGAGTTTGACTGTAATTAGCCCGCGTTTGACCCGAGTCAATCCAATGCCAAATTTTGGGTATAACAACTACCCCCCAAATTCCATTTGCAGTTAAAAACAAAATTGGAATTTCTTTCCAAGCGAAATTTGGCTCAAAACAGGTGGACGCGTCGTGACAGGAAGACGCGTCTCACTTTCACCTTCTGCATGTGGTGTACAGCTGTCGTCCTTAGGGTCGTCCTTCTTCTATAAATACCCTAGGTTCACCATAATTGCACCTTATTCTATCTTCTTTTCTCCGGAAACCACCATTACCGCCGCTCTCAAGCTTTTGAGCTCGAAACCCCGTCGATTTAGCCGGTCATTTCCTGATTTCTTTAGTTCAATCCACTCCTAAACTCAAAAGGTACACAAATCTTCTTTTACTTTCTTATTTACTTGAGTAAATCGAATTTAACGAGCAAAAAACCCGTTCATATGCTTCAAGTTTCCATGCACCGTTCTTAATTCTCCTTGTATGTATATGTGTATATATATGTAACTGTCTCATACTTTGCTTCTTCAATCCTGTAGTCGCATGTTTCTAGTTTGTTTTTCTGTAGAGAATTTTCCCAAAAATCGACTGTAATCGATTAAGACTTTATTACGCTGCAACCATAACTGACGCGTCCTCCCATCAGGGTGCGTCTTACATCTTATTATTTAAGACACGTTTAAACTGCTCTGAGCAAGTAGTGTAACACAAGGCCAGTAGCATACTAGGACGCGTCTTTTTTCTACACCCTTTGCGGTAGACTTCTAGGACGCGTCCTTCCATATTTCTAGTTTTTTTTAACATATGGACGCGTCCTCAAATATTTATTCATTCTCTTGCAGCTGGAGGACGCGTCTTCCTTCTCACCATTTCATCCATTCAAAGCCCTCAACAAACGCCTTGGAATCTACTCCCCACATCTGATCACTTTTAAACCCGACTTTCCCGAAATCCACAGGACGAACTCCTTCCTTAGAGCAGAAAGACGCGTCTTTGGTTCCCTTAAATAAAAAAACTCAATAATGTCTGATTCCAGCTCCGATTCCATGGACCATGTTCCCATAATTTCAAGAATGGAAAAGAAGGGAGTCAAAAGGCAAAGAACTCCAATTCTCCATACAAGGGCCGCCATCGAAGATTGGACGGACGGCGAAATTATCCCTACTACAAGCCAAAAACCTCAAGGAATGGCTATTTCTGATATGGACGCGTCAAACACACAGGACGCGTCATCTTCTCAGGGCGCGGCTCCTTCTGGGGACGCGTCCCCACACAGTGTAAGTGAATTCGAAAGAAGGATTCCTGACCCTGAGACGTATCCCGTATCTCCTCAAAAGTCTGATCCTCCCCTAGAGCATTGGGAACCTTCAGATGTAGAAATAGATTGTGACTGGGCGAGGCTCGGTACCCTTACTGAAGCAGAGAAGAATGCCAGAAGGAAAAGAGAGGGTAAGCTGACATGCGTAGCTCTTGATTCTACTGCGTCTGACCTGGAAATCGAGTGGCACATGAAATACTACGACATGGAAGGCATCTGGGCGCGCCCTCTTCGAACCATGAGGCCACATATTTTTAACATTGGGAATCAAAGGATTCCCCGAATGGTGCTTACTCCAAAATTGATTTCTCTAGGCGTGGGCGCGCCCTTGCACCCATACATTAAGAAGATCCTGAAGTGGTATGACGTCGCTCCGATCCAGTTGTCTCCAAACTCATACAAACTGGCTTGGGCTTTGTACATGATGTATCACAACCTCAGGCTGGGCGCGCCCTCTATGAAGGAATTCAGCTTCTTTTTCAGCATAAGAAAATCAATTCCTGGTTATCACTTCTTCGTTGTCAACAAGTGGCTGAACAACAAGGGATTTAATGAGGGGAAGATCAGCCATGAAAGGGATTGGAAAGAACCCTTCTTTTATATCTATGACGTCAAGAGATCCCGTGTTCGTTTCAACCTAGAACCAAGTAAGTGACTCAAAAAACATGTTTTCATACACTGGACGCGCCCTCTTGGTATGGCGCGTCCTCCCTTTTTCTTTAACAAATTCTTACCATCCTTTATCTCTAGACAAAAGAGTCCAGAAGGAATTATCAGGGAAAAGGAAAAAGAGGGCAGACAAGGTTCTCCAGTATGCAGAGAAGCATTTTAACCTCAAAGACATGATTACAGAAGACAACCTCAAGCTAGTGGGCGCGTTATCACCCCGGGTTGGCTCTATCTGCAAGTTCCGTGAATTTCATAACGGCAAACCTGTTCTCACAACTTCAGAAAAAACCAGGGGCCTCAGTGCCGCAGAGGTGGTCAAGATTGACATTAGTAAGCAATTCAACTTAGAACAAGGTAAGTTTAAGTGAGGGAGGACGCATCATAAATTTTGGACGCGTCCACAGCTACAAAAATTAGCTCCCCATTCAAAAAATGTTAACTTACATAAGAATCAAAGGTGTTTTATGCACATACATCTGCTAAGGGCGCGTTTTTTCACAGGACGCGTCCTTCTTGTTCAATATTCCTACAGCTTGTGTTTTTCCATAACCTGTCATAACCAACATGTCTCTAGGAAGGGCGCACCATATGTGTAGGGCGCGTCATTCTTTGCTTGATACATATATGAATTACTCATGTCTTTCATTTTCCTTGTTATATCTTTATGCATTTATTCATTTTGGTTACCATCTTTTCATGTACCTTCTTACTTTAATCTGCCATGCATGTAGAATTTTATATCACAACATGGGCGATCTTGCTCCCTGGACGCGTCTTAATGCCTTTAACTAATATCTTTTCCTGTTTATATCACAGGTATGGCCTCACTCCCCAAAGGATTCGCAATTGGGGCTTCCAAAAAACTAAGGGCAAGGAAACAGGCTCCTACAAAGGTTGATTCAAAAGCAAAAACCCCACCTCCTATTGCAACTCCTTCTCCTCCTCCCAAGATAATCGACACCACTGTGCTAGACATTCCTGAAAGCGTGGAGAACGCGCCCTCAAAGCGTCAAAAGACTGTCCCTGATGACCAGTCTTTCGTTCTCAGATACCTGGGCGCGTCCTCTGTTGGGGATTTCACAGAGGATGAAGTCAGAGGTTGGACTTTTAGAACAGAGCAGCAAACAGAGGAGGCCATGGTGAGGGCTGCAGCTGAGCTTCACCTGCATGCCAGGCAGAGTGCTAACATGGCCGCCAGGCTCAGGGCACATCTTGCTGTTACAGATACTGCGAAGATCCAGGCCGAAGACAAAGTTAAATCTCTGGAAAAATACATTACCCTGCTTGCCCAAGAAAAAGATGCTGAGATCAAACGTCTGGAGGGGGAGAGGACGCGTCTAGAAACAGAAAAAGCTATTTTGGAAGGCAATGTCTCCTCAATAGAGAAGCAAATGGACAGCGTCATCGCCCTGAATTCCACCATGCAGCTGGAGCTTGACACCCTGAATGATGATAGGCTGCATGGATGGACAGAGGAGAAAAAGCTAGTTTACCAGCAAGGCTTCCAAGCTGGGTTTGAAGAATGGTGCTCTGGGTTCATTGCCAACGACCCAGAGTATACATTCTCAAAGTTTGATGCAGATACCCAGATATGGGTAAATAATTTCAGGGTCAGGGCCGCGGACTCTATCAAGAACAAGAGGATTTTTCTAGGTTTAGAGAAAGAGGATGCGTCTCTTGATCCTGCTCCACTTCAGACTCAGCCTCCCCTTGCAGAAGACCAAGACAAGCCACAGGACGCGCCCCCTGCCTAGGACGCGTCCTATGTTTTACATGCACTTTACTTGAACTATTTTAAGGGTGCGGGCCCCTTGAAGCCTTGCAAATTGTAGTGTCTATTTTTGAACTTCATTCGCTTGTACTTCTTTATGAAGCCTCTTTGCCTTACCCATGCATATTTTTACTTCAGTATTCTATTTTGCCATTCATATGGACGCGTCTTATATTTAGGACGCATCAATTTTTACCGTTACAAGTCAAGCGAATATCCGTTATGGGCGCGTCCTCTCAGTTGAACGCGTCTTTTAAAAAATATACAAGCATGTCCCCATGTTATACCTGCGTATTTAATCAAGGCACAAAGCACAAGTGGGCGCGTCTTATTGTTTTGACGCGCCTAACCTTAGATCCAAAAATACATCATCCTTCAGGCAGGGCGCGTCCGTAGCAAGGACTTTTTCTTTTTCAATTATGTTTTGTCAAAATTATAGTAACATTCAGCTTAAAGGAGCATCAACCAAGATAACTTGAGCGCGTCCTTGAAAATAGTACACTTCCTAGTTCCATTTTTCTTGAGTTTCATTGTTCCTTTTGACAACCATTACTTCAGTTATCATTCGTATAAAGCTCTCACTTAGGGCGCGCCCTATGTTTAGGACGCGTCATGCAACTAAGCAAACCAAGCAAATATCTTTTTGAAAATTTTCAAAATTTTATTTATAATGCGCTCTGGTGTCAAAAGTGCACCAGTCCCACGGCTACTATGCTCTGTGGGGAAATTATTTCTAAAAAATGACCCTTCAACTAGTCCCAAGGTAAGTAGTACATGCACTACCCCCCTAGGCTAGGAGGAATTTATTTAATTCTAGCCTATAATCTGGTCATAACCCAAAATGATAAAAGAACTATGCAAGGGGCCAAAGCCACGCCTTACAGGTAATACTTTCGGAGATGTTCCGCATTCCAAGCTCGCGGTACTAGCTTCCCGTCCATATCTTCAAGGTGATAAGTCCCCTTCCACAGGATGGACTTTATTCTGTACGGTCTTTCCTAATTAGCTCCAAACACTCCATGTTGGGGGTTCTTTGTATTGCGCATCACTTTCCTAAGTACCAAATCCCCCACCTTCAGCAATTGTCCTTTTACCTTCTTGTTATAATACCTTGCGGCGCGCTGCTGATATGCCGCTAGCCTTAGCTGAGAATTTTCCCTCGTCTCCTCTAAGAGATCTAAATGAAGCCTTTGATTAACCTCAGCATCTTCTTTCCCGTAACAATCTCTGCGAAGTGATCCCAATCCAACTTCCACGGGGACCATAGTTTCGTAGCCGTAAGTTAGCATAAACGGCGTTTCTCCCGTAGTAGATCGCGGCGTAGTGTTGTATGACCACATCACCTTCGGGAGTTCTTCAAGCCAATTCCCTTTACGTTCCTCTAGCTTGGTTTTGAGGGTATGCTTTATTATTTTGTTAACAGCTCCTGTTTGTCCATTGCTTTGAGGATGATAGACTGCCGCAAACTCCTTCTTGATTTTCAACTCCTCACATAGCTGTCGCAACTCCTTGCTATCAAACTGCTTTCCATTGTCGGAGACAAGCTTGTAAGGGATTCCAAATCTACATACAATTGAGTTAAAAACAAAATCTCTGATTTTCTTTGCGGTGATAGTAGCCAGTGGCATAGCTTCCGCCCATTTAGTAAAGTAATCGACCGCAACCACTGCATATTTGACGTCTCCTTTAGCTTTCGGCAATTCCCTGATAAGATCAATTCCCCACATGGCGAATGGCCACGGGCTTGCCATAGGCGTCAAGAGTGTCGCCGGCATAGACGAGTAGTTTGCAAAGCGTTGGCAGCGATCACATGCCCTGACGAAATTTGTAGCATCTTCTCTCATTGTGGGCCAATAATACCCTTGGCGCAAAACTTTCATTTCCAACGAACTACCCCCCGAGTGATTGCCACAGATTCTTTCATGCACCTCTCTTAGGATGTAATTTCCTTCTTCTTCTTCAACACACCTAAGCAGAGGTTGGTTGAACCCTCTTTTGTACATGACTTCATCGTATATCACGTATCTTGCAGCCTGATAGCGGAGTCGGCGAGCCATAAACTTATCCTCGGGGAGTGTTCCCTTGCGAATGTAAGCTAGAATGGGCGTCATCCATGTTTCCTTGGGAGCCTCATCCACTTGCATAGTTTCTACCTCTGGGATACTAGGAATCTCCTGGATTTCAAGGGGGATGGATCCTAACAACACAGCCTCTTGTTGCGACCCCATTTTTGCCAGAGCATCCGCATTACTGTTCTTCTCCCGCGGAACACATTCCAATCTAACTTCTTTGAACATTCCAATCAGGCGCTGTGTACATCTCAAGTATAATTCTGTTCGTGGGCCTCGCGCTTGAAATCCCCCGTTCACCTGATTCACTACCAACTCTGAGTCACTTCTTGCAATTAAGTTCTGCACCCCCATTTCCAAAGCGATTTTCAGGCCATTAATCAGCGCCTCATACTCCGCATCATTATTGGTTGCATAAAACTTGAAATGAATGGCGCTCATCAGATGGTGGCCTTCCGGAGATATAAGTACTATACCCGCACCCGCTCCTCCATGGTTAACCGCCCCATCCACATGCAAGATCCACCAAGGATGCAGAAACTCTTCCAAAGACTCCTCAGAATGAGGCGGATGCAGCATTACCTAAGCTTTATCATCTATTTCAGAATCAAATTCCAACAAGAAATCGGCTAAGGCTTGCCCTTTTATCGCTGTTCGAGGTACATATTCCAAATCAAACTGTCCCAACTCCACAGCCCATTTCAGCATTCTGCCTGATGACTCTGGTTTGTGCAGAACCTGTCACAGCGGGTACGCTGTACGAACTTCAATTCTATGGGCTTGAAAATACGGTCGCAATTTTCTTGACGCAAGAATTAAGGTGTAAACCAGTTTCTCTATGCTTGTGTAGCGAGTTTCAGCGTTGTGTAACCGCTTGCTCACGTAGTACACTGGTGATTGCTGCCCATCTTCTTCTCTTACCAGAACTGCACTGATCGAATATTCAGAAACTGCGAGGTACAGTATTAGAGACTCCACATCCAACGACTTTGACAACATGGGAGGGTTTCCCAGTTGCTCCTTGATTCTTTTGAAAACATCTTCACATTCTGGCGTCCATACAAAGTCTTTCCCATCTAATTTGATCGCCTTGAAAATTTCCTTGCATCTATCGGACGACTTGGAAATAAATCGATTTAACGCGGTGATTCTCCCAGTCAAACTGTACACTTGTTTCATATTGGTGGGTGACTTCATATCCATCAATGCCTTGATCTTTGTGGGGTTGGCCTCAATTCCCCTGTGGTTGACAATGAACCCAAGAAACTTGCCGACTCCACGCCGAACACACATTTTTGCGGGTTTAATTTCATACGAAACCTCCTCAGAATGTCAAACATTTCCATCAAGTGCTTGATGTGGTCACCCGCTACCTTGGACTTTACCAGCATATCATCCACATACACTTCCATAGTTCTTCCGATTTGATCCTTGAACATCATGTTTACCAACCGCTGGTAGGTCGCGCTAGCATTAATCAATCCAAACGGCATTCCTATGTAACAGTATAACCCCCTGTCAGTAATGAAAGATGTATGTTCTAGATCGGGGCCATACATCGAAATTTGATTGTAACCGGAGTATGCATCCATAAAACTCAACAACGCGTGCCCCGCCGTTGCGTCAACCAACTGATCGATTCTTGGCAACGGGAAGCTGTCCTTTGGACAGGCCTTATTGAGATCTGTGAAATCCACACATGTTCTCCACTTCCCGTTCGGTTTCTTCACTAGTACCGGATTTGCAAGCCATTCGGGGTAGAAAGACTCTTTGATCAGCCCCACCTCCAACAACCGGTCCACTTCCTCTTTTAACGCTATTGCCCTTTCTCTACTTACCAGGCGGCGTTTCTGACGTATGCCTTTGTAATTCGGGAGGATATTCAAACGGTGACACATTACCTCCGGGTCGATTCCTATCATATCTGAATGACTCCATGCAAAAACATCAAGATTTGCAATTAGAAAGCGGGCAAGACTTCCTCTCATCTCATCATCCAACTGGGATCCCACTTTCAAAACCCTGCTCGGATCATTTTTATCAACTGGAATAGATATCGTGTCTTCGGCCGGTCCCGTCTTTTCGGCGGGCATAAGGATCCTGGGATCCAAATCGAAATCAAAGTCTCGGGGGTCTTCGACTTCCACTTTCGTATCTGAGGGCGCGTCTTCGTTTGGAGAAGCATCAACCTCAATTTCATTCAAGGGCGCGTCCTTTTTCTGAGGAGCATCCACCTTGAGGTTATTCCCGAGACCTCGCAAAATCTCACTTCTTCCCTCCAACTTTTCCCCGTTAACTTCTTTCTGTATGATCGCCTCGGTATGGTTCACCACCACTTCCTCCACGCTATGGATCCTCGAAATACGTCCCCGCGTCAAAAAAGAGTTCCCAGAGACATTGGTTTCTTCCTTTCTGGGGCTTTCAACGAAGTAGTGGGCATGGACCTCTCCACTTGGTTTTGTATGAATATCTTCTACATCCTCAAATGGGAGACCTTTCCCTTCATACCTTCTTCTACGAAATTCCTTGACAGCCTTATGATAGCAGTCGCGTGACTCATACTGTGACCCTCTCAGACTACCAACCCCGTTTGGCATTGGGAACTTTATTATCAAGTGGTGTATCGAGGTTATCACCCTGAATGCTCGTAACCAAGGTCTGCCGACCAGCACATTATGCGCGGAATCCTGATCTAGCACCTTGAAATCTATCATTTGGGTAACCGACAAGGCTCCTTCCCCGAGTGTGACGGGAAGCCTGACAGAACCCATAACTCTCACTGCCTCCCCAGTAAAGCCATAGACGTGCGCATCTTTGAAATACATGTCACTATCTGGGAAACCCAGCTTTTTGTAGGTGATGTAGTACAAGATGTTTGTAGAACTCCCATTATCCAAGAAGACTCGATGTACGTTCATTGCCTCAACGAGCATGGTAATCACCAATGCATCGTTGTGAGGATGATGCACCCACCTAGATTCTTTTTCCTTGAACGTAATATCAGCGGACTCCCCCTTAAAGACCTTCGGGGGTCTATCTTCCAAGCTGTGGATGTTGGTGAGCAGTGGATGTCGCGCTTCTCTCGCGTTTTTCTCCAGTGCTCGATTACTATCACCAACAAAAGGGTGTCCTCCAAAAATTGCCCTGATACTGCCAGCCCTCTGAAACTTGACCTCTGCTGTTTTTTCAACATCCTCCGCCCGCGGGGGCTGTTTTTCATCCTTACCCTTGTCATCAAGTCCCCTGCATCGCTTCACCTTGTCAATCCATTCTCCTAGGTATCCTGCCTTGATCAATTCCTCAATCTCATCCCGCAAGTGACGACACTCATGGGTGTCGTGGCCAGTAGACTCATGGTAGTCACAATATTTCTTCTTGTCTCTACTCTGCCAGGAAGTTAAACGGTCGGGCTTCTTGAAGATTCCTCTATCCTTATTTACCTCGAAGATATGATCAATGGACGCTGCCAGCGGTGTATAATTGTTGACTCTTCTCTCGTAGTTCGATGATGGGCTTCATTCTCTCCGCGAGCTCACAGCATTTACCCTGTTAGGGCTTCTGGCGTTTCGCCGATAATCTGGGCTGACGGATCTGTCCCTTCTCTTGGATCGCCCTTTGGAGTTATAGGCATTGTCATTCTTTTTTGTTTCTGCAAGCGACTGCTCGATTGCTTTGAACGACTCCGCCTGCGCAAGCACATCAGCCAACGACACTGGGTCCTTCCCTTGTAGGTGCTTCCAGAAATCCGTCCCCACACACAACCCAGCTATAAGCAATATTTTCAATGTTTCATCAGTTGCACCCCTCACCAAAGTAGATTCTGTGCTAAACCTCTTGAAATACGAAGTCAAACTTTCTCCTTCCTTTTGTTTCACATTAGCCAGCGTGGTAACACGTGGTGTGTACTTCACCGCGGCTTGGAATTGTGTTAAAAACAAAGTTTTCATCTGTTCCCAGGATGTAATTACACCTGGACCAAGTTTTTGGAACCACTGCTGAGCGCCTTCTCTGAAAGTGGCTGCCAAGAGACGGCATCGAGCCAAATCAGGTACTTGATATACATCCATTTCAAAGTTAAAACGCCCCAAGAACTCCACAGGATCAGAGTTCCAGTGGAAACGCAAGTCATTGGTTGTGTTCCTGTATCCCGCAGGCAATTGCGCATCCCTCACAACAGCAGCAAAAGGAGAAGGAGCTTGCGCAGTCGCCGTCTTTCTTCCTCCGTCGAGATGGTTGAGCAACCTCTTGAGGTCGTTCACGTCCCTACCCCAGGAATGGTTTGAACATTAGGCTGCTGGGGTTGCTCTGCGACTTGCTGAAATTCCCCTTGATTACCCCACGGGTGTGGCGGAGGATCTCGCCGCCCCTCGCCCCGAGTCTGCGGCGGTGGCACGTTACTATTTTGGTCCTGGATATTTTCCCGTACGCGAGGTTCATCTTGACCGCGTCGCAGAATTTCATCATTGTTCTGCATTCTCACTTGAATTCGCCCGCCGTCCTGGTCATGAGGACGCGCCCCAGACCCATTACCAGTAACGCTGTGGGAAGCTACGGGAATAACGGCGGGGGCTTCTCCAGCGGAGTGCGCTCCACCTCTCCTACCATTGTAAGGGGCTTTTCCATATTGATATCCCATTCTTCCTCGTCCATTCCTCTGATATCCCCGGTAGTAATTCCCGGGCCTTCCTCGCGGAGGGGCACGCTCGTGCTCGCGGTGCCGCACCCCGTCATCCATTTGGAATGCGGGGGGCACATGCGCCGTATCACGGGGCCTCGCTTCTCCGGCGTTTCCTTCCTTTTGCCATTCTACCAGCAACATCCTCAAATCGTCGTCCTCCAACCTTATGCCAAGCCTCCTTTTCAAGGCTGAAAGATCCCTTCCTCCCTCGTCTTGGTTTTGAGTGTTCTCCGCACGACGACGCTCGTCCATCGTACGCCCAGACCTATGCGGGTGTGGCACTACCTGGTTGCCCAGGCGAGGCCTTTCTCTGCCTTCAGTGTCCTCATCCGCAAGCTCCACAATAGGTTCTACATCATCCGAATACTCCAAACGCCGTGAAGTGATTCGGGGGTTTTCCCCGCTCCCCTGGGTATCTCCTTCAACTACAGGGGCTTTTCCCAAGGCATGACCATGACGGGGGAAACGACGACCTCTCCCCGTCTTTCGACGCTCCACCGTGTTCAGTCTTGAGTTAAAACTGTTAAGAGTATCCCCCATGCGATATAATTGCTCCAATATATCAGCGTTGCTGATGAGAACTGGAGGTGTCCCCCCTACGTCCGGAGCCCTTGGTGGATCTGCCATGTTTCTGGGAACGTAAGGTTCATGGCGAGTATAACGCCCCCCGCCTTCTCCTTCTGACCTACTGTCACTTCCATCATAAGAACTTCCATCACGATTGTAAGACATCTTTTCCTCCCAAGATTGCGACCTTAATTAACAGCCCCTCCTTCTAGCGCCAATTTGTTGACGGAGGAATCTGGTAACAACAAAGATTGAGGTTTCTCGCCGGAACTAAGATCTGTGACGGTGGTTCTTTTGCCGGAAACTTAAGCGGTGTGTGGTTGATTGTGGTTGTTTTAGGCTGAGATTGATCAGAGTAAGTGGTGGCTCTCTTATCAGCTCTCAACTTCTTACCCTCTCAATGTGCCTACGTACCCTTTATATAGGGATCAAGCCTAACGTAGTTCTCGTAGAACAAGAAGTCTAATGAGTTTAGACTTCTTACTCCTAAACCCAGTAGAAGCCCATCCGATATCCATCTTCCGCTAGCTTTAGGAATGTCCAATTATGAGGCCCAACCGCGAAGGCCCAAGGCTCGTCCGTAATCGTAGGACTTCACGGATAGTGCATCTCCCTGCGCAAGCATAACACTCCGCTACAGCTATCTCCCTTGATTTACGAACGCAGGTATAGCCACGGCTCACCCCAAATGCTAGACGCGTCCCTGTCCCCCGAATGAGGATAACCCACCAGATAGCAGGACAGGTGATCCCAAGCTCTTGGATGCAAAGTGCAGGATGACTCCAAAGTTCTCCAACGAGGACACCCGTTGAATACAAGAACAGAGCTCCCAAAGCACACACCAAAATAAACCCCACATCCCCAACGAGGACACCCATTGAATACAGGAGGAGGCCTTCAATCATCAGGCATACCCCTGGAGGCCTTCAAGCTTTTCACGGACATCCCCCTCCTTGACCGTCTCAAGGAGGGAATTCTTCAAGGAGTACCTGCAACAAATACATTAGTAAAAATAACCTCCATTGCTCCTCTCCATGCAAGCTTTGTCCTGAATTCAACATCAAAAGTATATAGATCAAACACAGGACGCGTCCTCACCCTTTGGGCGCGTCCTCACCTCCATAAATCCAAACCTATTTCCTCATCAACCGTTCCTTATAGCATTCAAGATAAAAGGACACGCCCTAGAATATAGGGCGCGTCCTTAACCTTATTAGACTTGCACCGTCTCCTCTAAACCATCATGCACAACATTTCACCTTCAATGACGCATCCTTGCTAAAGTAGGCGCGTCCTAGAGCGTCCATCACCATAAGATTTCATATGCCAAGCACTTTCATAAACATTAACGCGTCCATAAAGCCTGGACGCGTCCTTCCCTGACCATGCACTCTTCTCGTCTCGTAACATATCCCTTCTCAAGTAGGCGCGTCCTGAACACTTGGACGCGTCCTCACTTTCACAACGCAATACTGAGTTTGACCGTAATTAGCCCGCATTTGACTAGAGTCAATCCAATGCCAAATTTTAATGATTAGTCTTAATGAATATTAATCTCCTCATCATGATTGGGAGAAATCTTTGGTATTTCTATTTTAGTGATAGCAGCCACAATTGAAATGTGAAAGTGACAGTATAATTAAATGTATGTGAAATATACCAAACCACTATACTTGTATTCACGAACTCAAGATCAAACTTAATCGAGTAGCTCGAGAAGAATAACATTAACAATCGCCAGCACTCTTGCATGCCAAAGTTTTATATCATTAATCAGGTGGATTAATCATCATTCCTCGTGCAATAAGCCCCACAAGTGGAAGCAAAAAGCATCCTCGCGGCAGACTCATGCATTCTCTTTCAAAATCTAGTACTATTATCTATTGTGGAAAAAATAATTACATGTAAACATCTTAATCTCCCCCTCAACCTCTAATCATTTACCGTACTTTTTTTTCAGAAAATAAAATATTTACTGGGTTAATTACTACCCGGCCGGGAACGTGGCAATTTTCTTTTGGGATTCTGTACAGATATTTAAAACGGGCCTCAAATTTGTATTTTAATATAATTGTTATAGATATTTGATGAAATAAATGATCGTAATACAAACCGACTAACGAAATAATTAGTAAAACTGGGGGGGGGGGGTAGAAGGAAGGTAAAGTTCATAATTGGAGGTAATGAAACCCAATTTTCACAGCTGGTATTAACGTAGAAAGCAAGAAAGCAGAAACTGAAGTGTGAATGATTAAGAAAGGGCCTACTCCTTTATAATCCAAATAATAATCGCAAACATAAAATGCGATGATGAGCATGCATGTTTAACACTTGAATATTATACACATTCTTTGATGATTCGTGTAATTTTGTGGAATTGTGGAGCTGCTTGTATGCTTTCCTGAATAGGCAATTCCACATTTTGAACTTCTTTCTTTTTCTCTTTGCTATTTTGTAATAACTTCAGCCCTTGAGTATTTGCAAATCTGTTAAGTTGTGTTAATGAAATCGAACATGTATTATTATTTTTGATTAATTATACTTATATATCTTATAATTGAGTATTTATATTAATAAATTTTAGAGGTGAGCCAAAATCCAATTCGTTGTCAAAATATAAGCCTTTAATCACTTGAGATATTTATAATATTTTTTAATAATACTACAAGACATGCAGTAAGTTGAGTTATAATTAAATTTCTAAATTAACTAACTAATATTCCATTCGTGGTTTATTTTAGACAAACATTATAATTAAACTACTACTCAATCACATAGGAATGGAGGATATTATTAGTATGGGCATTACATAATAAATTATTGTAGCTTTTTAATTCAGACCCACAACTTTGAGAAAACAAATTGGTGCGGCGGACTAGAAGTAGAAAGCCAAAGTCACAGGGACATGTCAAAAACTTTTATAAAAACTTTTATTAATTAAAATTTAAAACCATCAACAATTTACAACTTTACTGGCGTTCAAAGTTGATGTCTCGCGTTGTGGCGTTAAATGCAGTTTCCCTTCACAAACCAAAGAAAACAAATTCTGTGCCCGGCAAAAATAAATTTTCACATAGATTGTAAAAGTTGTACTTACTCGAAGATAAATTATATTACGAGCTACGAAGATGCAATTAACAACAATATAGTATTCACTATCCACGATTATTTGATTATTAAGAATTGTTGGATACAAAAAAATACCATTTATAGCATTAGCATTAATTAAGATTTTATACCATTATAAATCAGTTAAATTATATACATGTGAGGGGTAGAGCGAAAGTTAAAAAAATATAATTTAGAGAGAAAATGAATAAAATAGTAGGATTTGTTAATTTTTAATGTATATAATGAGTAAATTTTTAAAATATATAATGAATACACTGAAATAAAATAGTAAATAATGAGTGGATATAGTTAATTTATATATTATAAAAATTAATTATCATGGTATAGAAAAATGAATTGGACCGAAGAAGTATTATGTCAATGGAGTGTATGATGTCAATCAAGGGCGAATTTATGTATGCGACAACATAGACACGTGTCACCACATAATAAAAATTAGTGATTTTTTATTAAAATTTTATGGTATAAATATGTATGTTTTATAAAGTACCCCCACTAAATAAAGTTTAAGTGCCCTTAAAATTTTAATAATTTTTTTATTGTTTGAGTCATATTTAATTTTATTTATTATATTATTATATATTGAAGATTAAATGATTAAAATAGTAATTTTCAGGATATAGTTTCAAAAAAGTCAAAAATATAGTATAAATAACCAAAATAAAATTTAGATTTAGATTACTAATATGCAATATAATCACTTAAATATAACGGGTGGTTGATCCGCAGCCGATGCCAACGGATATATTAAGAAAGATCACATGTATCTTCCGGTTTGATTTATATGTGCAAAAAGTGGGGGATGGAAGCGGGTCGTAGACCACTTGTAAAATTGGACCCCATAACAGTTTTATAATACTGTGGACTGAGGTATGTACTACTCGCTGGATGTAAAATAAATACAGATATCACATAACTTGTGAACAAAAAAGCTAGCTAGCCAGTCAGCGACAGACATGTGCTGTTTGTAATACTTGGGTGCAAATTACATCATCATAGAAATTATAGAGGTGAAAGCGTGATGGCATAGGGGCAAAAGAGCATGTGAATCCACAAGGTCCAAAATGGTCCCAACTCCCAATCGACTTTATATGTGAACACACATAAATTACATATACTAGATTAAGAAGATGCATTGATTTTTTTAATATTACAATTTTTTTTTTAATTTAATCAAACATACAGGTTTTTTTTATCGTAGATAACTCGCAGCCGCTATCCTTTCGGTGTGCACCGGGTAAATCTTATGAGCTCACGTAATAGCCTGCAAAGCACGTGAACCAAGATAAACATGCAGGTTTTAATATTACTAGTTTAAGATTTACGATGTTTTTTTATGCGGTGCAAAATATGCTTTCACATAACAATAATAAGTCATTTTGACAAATTCAAGATTTAGTTGACTTGTAATTTTATGTATTCTGTTATGATGTTTCTTGAGTCTGGAAAATTGTTAAGTAAACTAGACAAAAGTATTTTTTAGTAAACAACCAACAAGCTAGAAATAAATTTCTGGAAGAATATCAAGTCTGATCATGCCTTAGAATGAAGATAAACTGCTTGATGAAAATAATGTTATAGATTGAAAAATGTCAAGAAGTAACTGATCAAGTGATATCGAGAAGTCTGTCGAGAAGTCGGATACGCTTATAGAGAAGTCACTTTACTTGTAGATAAGTCATTATACTTGTAGAGATATCATTCTACCTGTAGAGAAAAACAAGGCCATGTCGAGAAGTGAAGATATCAACAAGTCAAAAATATATGTAGAGAAGTGGAGATATCGACAAGTTAAAAGTATATGTAGAGAACTGGAGATATCGACAAGTCAAAACTACATTTAGAGAAGTAGAGATATCAACAAGTCAAACTGCATATAGAGAACTGGAGATATCAACAAGTCAAACTACATATAAAGAACTGGAAATATCGACAAGTCAAACTGCATATCCAAAGGTATCCACACGAACGTACAATCGTCCAACAATCACCGGAGCCGGTACTAGCCGATTTGGTTGCCTTCGTCTCTCTCTAGCCTCTCTACGATGTAAAGCTGCTAGGGTTTTTCTCCAAAACGTGATGCAACAACCAACCCTAAAAGTATACATCTTAATGTATATATAGAGGAGAGAGAGGATTAAGGCCTAACCCTAAACTTAATGGGCTTCTAAAAGACCCATTCTGATTTTGGGTTTATATTATTATTAAATTTGAATTATAATATATATACAATTAATCAAGTCTCACTTAATTAATTTAATAATTAAATTTGATTAATAATAATAAAATATTTAAATTCGTAATTTAAATAATACTCCGTTTAAACGTTCTTTGTGTGTGACCCTTTAGGTTATTATTACGTTGACAATAATTTTATTTTCCAATAATAAAATTATAAACAATGAGTGGCATCTTGTAATACATCATTGCTCCCAAGTAATAATAATAATTGGTGATTCAATTAAACGTTTCGTGAATAATGTACAATGTAATATAATCTCTTTAGTCTTATATTATAGATCAAACTCGAGGCATGCATTGTGTCATCCTCTACAAATGTTTAATCCTTCTTTCCTTGATCAATGAGTAAACTATTAAACAAATCACTATTTGAGCACGACCATGCATTTTATAGTCTTACTCAATCAAGAGGCCAATAATATCATTCCTTTAAAATAAAGGAGGGCTAAATCCCATCTAGATCATTCATATTTCTCATACGATTCATAATATAACCAATGTCTACTTTTATGATTACCCGGTTAAGGATAACTGTCAAGAGTATCAAAGTATATTAATTCTCGTATAGAAATATAATGATTTCAGGTCTAAGGGCCAATACATCATTATCACTGTGAGTTTAACTTATGACACATTAAACATGTAATATCTCACAACGGGTCAATCCAACACCATGTATTTAATACATGTGCATGTATTTTGACTTTAGTATCACCATACCTATGATCAATGAGATGTGATCATCAGTCAACAAACACACTAGTCTCAACGTATTTATTATCGTCCCTTAACAATAATACTTGACTAGGGACTTTTAGGAATATCAATACTATTCTCATAATCTCATTTTTAAGTCACGTACTTAGAGATATAGATTTACATATCATATTCCAAGGATATTTATTAATCTAATATTTTATCGCTGAAAATAAAGATATAATAAATTACTAAAGAATAATCCATAGAATCATAATTAATAATCCAAATATTTCATTGTATAAACATAATAGTGTTATATTTAGGACACAAACACTAACACAATTTGCAGCAGATTAATTCCCAATGAATCAAAACTAATTTGATTTAATTAGGAATCAACTAAAATATAATTTATAAAAATTTCAAAAATCTCTGTATATTTGTCAAAAATAAATCTAACTTGGAATTCTAATTCTAAGAAAAGTTGTCCAAATATCAATTCATATTATTGAAATGTGAATTGATATAAGACATAATTAACATTAAGCAAAAGTATGTAGAAAACTGAGTTCTCAACAAGTCTAAAATGACTTCTTGTTAAGGACTTCTCGATAGAGTTCTGGATAACTCTTTTTATGACTTCTCAATAAATCATATAGAGATCTCGATATACTTATTGATATAGAGTTCTATATAATACAAATCTAGACTTTTCGATAACTCAGACTGAAATAATTTAATTCAATAAATTATTTCATTAAATCACTTTTGATATAAAATCTATTCTAATTCTGTGACGTTTTTTCTCACAATAAAATTAGAATAACTTAACCCTAATGGACAAATTGGGTATTTGTACAACATATCGATATGCCACTATCTAGTTCTCGATAAGAGTCAAGAAAATGACATTTTGATATGAGTTCTCTATAAGCTACATGTGACTTCTTTATACACTTTTTATCGTTTCCAATTCTATTCGTCGTGAAGTCACATCTCTAAACTATAAATACCTAGACATCTCGACATAATCCCTCTTTACGCTTTCGAGATCTCAATTGACCTAATTACAACGATTTTTCACCATTCTCAACTCTTCAAGCTTTCTCTCTATCACAAACACTTACCCACTCATTTTTCTTAAGCTTTCTAATGACATCAAATACAAACACCCAAAGAGCAGAAATTCCCAAGGATGGAACCAACTATCTAGCCTTTGTAGACCCAACACAGGCACCTGATAATTTCAAGTGATTTGTGAAGTTTGTGTATGATTCTTATATAGCAGGTGCTGTTACTATAAATCCAACCATGTACTTGGATGTACTGAACGAATTCTGGAACAATGCAATTCTTTACACCAATATAGATGATAATCAATCAATTTTTATGATGGTGACTTGCACAATCAAAGGTGTGGCTGTGGAGTTCAATGCAAATGATATAAACAAAGCACTGGGCATCTCCACAGAGAACATAGTTGAAGCTCCAACCTCTCATGAATTGGATGAATTCATGGACTTCATCAACTACAGTGAAAAGATTGACTTGGCCAGGTTGAACAAGAAGAACCTGAGAAGAGAGTTGTCCTTTGTGTTTGCATAATAATCAGAGCCTTCACATGCAGGAAGACATGCTATGACAATATATCAAGTGTGGTCCAGAAGCTGGTATATTCAATGGCCTATAACAAACACATTGATGTTGAAAGCCTAATTCTTGGAGAGCTGAACACAAGACTAACAATGCCTTTGCTAAGTAGGGGTAAGGAAATTTTCTTTCCAATATTTATCATATAATCTATAACTTATAAGATGAATGATATTCATCAAACACAAGGCTTTGATACTAGTAAAATAGGTATTTGTAAGTCAGTATCCAAAATTCTATTTAGATCACTGAATACAAAGAACCAGGTAAAGATGAACCTAAATGTCACTAACTTTATGTTGGAGAAATTTAGGACTTACCCTTACCCCATGTCTGATATGAAGAGTAGTGCAATTGCTAGTACATCTATGGCTTATGAAACTGTAGAAGTATAAATACAGACACACCCACAGGAGCCTACCACAGTTGCAGCCATTTCTTCACAACCCCTAGATAATAGTAAACTAACTGCTTCATCCTCTCAAAACAGTGGAGCTAGTAAAAAGAAGAGAAATCAAGTGAACCTAGTTGTGATTAGTGAGAGTGAATAAACTCAAAGTGAGGACTTGAGTCACCTGGTAAAAAAGCCAAGAAGAAAGAAAATTGAGTTGACCAATCAAATGACCACCTCTACATCTTTTCAAAAAGATGCAGTTGTAAATAAGGGAATCAACCAGACTCTAGTGACATTTTCTCAATAAAATGTCACTATTGAACCAAGCACTCTTTTATGTGCATCTTGTATAGAATCTGCACCCCCATCTGAGCACTCTCAAGAGGGTGAAAGAAGTCAACAGGTTGGCACACACAATATTGAGAGCACATCTCTTGAAATTTCCTCATCTATTCAGGGGGAGTTGCCAACAGTCACAACTGAACTCACATCCCTTATATCTCAAATTTCTTCTTCATATAATGAAGGACTTGAGTGTACTTCTCAAGTCCTGCCAAAATCAAGTGACTTAGTTCATGAAACTGTGCTCACCACTTGGGAACTAAATTTTGATGGTGAGAGGCCAAATGTTGAGTTAGACCACGATGACACTATCACAAACACACATGTTTCATCAATTTTTACTGAAGATCCTGTACAAATCAATGCACATTCATGTCCACCATAATTTTCACAAGCTTTAAGGTTTGAGGGTAGTAATCCTGATGGGGAGCTACTCAAATCCTCTCCAATTCAATTGGAGGTTCCTTTTGAAGGAACAACTCCCCTCAAAACTATAGCTGAAATTGCTCTCACAATTGAAGCTAGGAGTTCAACTGCCAATGATCCATCACATGAGGAGACAAGTACAGAAGAACATTCAGGTGCCAGTTCTTTGCAAGAAGAACAAGGGTTTGAGGTCATGGTACATGACAGTAACCTGGTCAACTCCCTTCCAATTTAAATGGAGATTCACTCACAAGGTGAACAACACACTTTCAAAACAAAAGTTTCAACTGTGAGTTTAACTGTGACTCAAGTCACATGTAATGCACTTCAATCCTTCCCATCCACCTCAACCATAAACACCGAACAACCATCCACCTCAACCATAAACATTGAACAACCATCAACCTCTACACAACAACAAACACACCCTCTTGCCAATTGGCTTCAGGATACCCAAGCTCACCCAACCTATGTAGATGAGATGCTTGTGGATCAAAATGAAGGGTTTTCCAATATAGCACAACAATTACTCACCTCTGACATGTCAAACCAGGATTATCAATCCATTCTTCTATCTTATAGAGAGAAAGTTGAGGACCAGCAAACCAAGATTGTGGAAGCAGCTCAAAAAGATGGAAATATTGATGCTTGACTTTTTAAAACATTCACTGTTGGTATGGAGGAAGCTCTATCTAGATTCAGAGAAGAATATGTCACCATTCTCAGCAGCAATGCTAAGGCACTTACTCCTCAAGAAGTATATGATGATGTCACGAAGTCTACAAAGCTCAACTCAAGGCCTTCAACTTGATTGGCAAGGAACTAGAGAAGATATTGGACAATTATCAAATTGAAGTTAAGAGAATGGTGAGTGAAAAGATAGTGGAGCTCATACCCAATCAAACAGAGATCAAGAACAAATTTATCAAAGTTATTGATAAAATGACCAATATGGATCTTACACCTGTGGAAACCAGCATCAAGCAGCTCAAGGAATCTTTTTTTTGGCTCTTCATACAGTGATACTAAGTCAAATATCTCAAAATAATAACACAAAGATCAAACTGGATTGGATTCACAAGGACAGGTATGAGCCATCTGTCTTGATGATGGAAGAGGTCAAAAGAGTTGTCCAAGAAACTTTTGGTGGAGCGATGTCTACTGGTTAAGTCTCTACTTCATCTACTCCTCAAATTCAGGCTTTTCAATCTCAAGTGAATGAACTTTAAGCATCCAATACGTCTTTTATCTCTCAAGTTAGTCAGCTCATAGCTCTAGTCCACAGCCAACAGAATGACATCAAATCCCTAATAGACTCCTAAAACTATTTCCAATTACAGACAGGTGTGTCATTAGGAGCTATCATGGGTGCACTTAAAGTCCCTCTTCAAGAAACACCAAAAACTGTCAGGGCACAGATCCCCAAAAACCCTAATATTCCTGCTACCAAGCCTAAGGGGGAGATGAAGTCCAAGCTAAACTTAAATCAAGAAGATGTTGGTATAGAGGAGAGACTCAAGATGGCAACTAAGGGCCCCTGCTATGACAAGAAGTAAAGTGAATTTCTAGAGTGCCTGAGAGTTTTTGTGAATCAAAACCATTACACTTACAAAAGGGTTGTTGCCAACAATATAAATTTCTTGAGAGTGGTTCTAGTCACCAGGGACATGCTAAGGGAAAAGAGAGTGGTGGTGAACATCAAGGACTCTGGAGTTGACAGATGTATACATGTTTCATTAGCATTTCTTAAATCTAGGAGAGCCTCAGAACTGGACATCTTCATCAATAAATTCAAAGTGATGATCTATGAGGACACTCAATTGCTAAGGGAACTCAAAGGAGGCCATGCAGGAGCTTTTCTATAGGCATATCTTAAATCTAGGGAGGAAGTGGCCTACACTTGTTCAACTACCAAGAAATGCAGACACTTTATAATACCAAAGCATTGTGTCATGAAGAACAAGAAGACTATGATGGTGATTGAGTCTGAGCTAAAGACTAGGAAGAACAAGACTATTGAGGATCTTGAGATGATCACCATTTTTGGTAGATATCTTAGAAATGTTGATACTATGCTTCCTAAAACTGTTATAAATAAAAGAGAAGATGAAAAGGATGATGATGAACAAAAGCAAGATGAACACAAATCTTTTGGCTCAAATCCAAGTCAATCTAGCAAGAGCAGTGGTAGTCAGAAAGATGTTGCAAGCAAGAAAGATGAGAAAAAGGGGATATATGAAGACATGAAGAAGAAGAATGGAGGAGATGGTTAAGATAATAATAAAATACCAGTAAACCATAATTCTACAACTCTACAAACCTCAATCCTATACCCTAGCCAACCAAAAGCTCAAAGCTTTCAAAACTCCAAGCCTAAATATCATTATAAACTCACATCCAACTCTCTACTTAAAATACCTTTCTTAGCCAACCAAACCTCCTTGAAGAAATTGACTAAACCTCCATCATTCAAACCACCATCCAAAATACACTTCAATTTTACTGGAAGAAAGTAAAAAAAAACAAAAGTTGTAATGGGTGCACTATGGAATTGCTTTAATCAAGAAGATTTTTTTTCCAATTTCAGAAGAAATATCATAAGATGACTACAACAATCAACTAGCTGAAGCAATAGTCAAAGTATGTGTGGAAACTCTGGGAGAGGTGAAAATTTACTTCAAAGATGGAACATACAAATTACTCAACAAAGAAGTAATTGAAAATTACATAATAGTAGAACCTAAAAGAGTGATTAGTCTGATGACCGATAAGGATGCTTCTACAAGAATGAGGAAGGTTGAGCTAGCTAGAAGGTTGAAAAAATAAATGAAAAAAATCAAGGGAGAAGGCTAAGAGTGAAGCAAATGCTATTAAAAAGGCTATGGAATCAGAAAGATTTGATAAAAGATCAAATGAGCTGAAGGCTAAAGGTTTGAACAGAGTTTCTGAAGATGATGTATTTCTAAATATCAAGACTTACAGATTTTCAAGGTTCAGAGTCAAGTATCTTAACATTTACTCAGTAAATGAATGGCTAAAGCTTGTTGAAGCACTCAGAGGTACTGAGAGCATTGAAAAACTAGAATGTCTTGTTAGACTGAAGAACTTGATTAGGTCACAGCTTGGTTATGAAGACTTTAGTTAATTCTGTAACTTATATCTCTTTGTAACTATTAAGTGACATCCATGTATAAAAGTCTGTATCCTTGTATTTTTGTTTGTCTTTCAAATTTTAGCTTGGTGTTAGTCTTTTTATCAGTCATGAATTTATGACAAGTAATCTTCTCACAAATTGGGGGATATTGTTGTGCAAGACATGCCTTCACATAACAAGACTAAGTCACTTTGACAATCTCAAGATTTAGTTGAATTGTAATTTTATGTATTATGTAATGATATTTCTTGAGACTGTAAAATTGTTAAGTAGACTAGACTAGAGTATTTTTCAGTAAACATCCAACAAGCTAGGAATAAATTTTGGAAGAAGATCAAGCATGATCATGCCTCAGAATGAAGATAAACTGCTTTGTTAGGCCCTTAATCAACTGTAGAAGGGGGGTGAATACAATTAATTCAATCAATTGGACAAAGTTTCAACAGAATCAACAGTTTTTATATTAACCGATAAAAACTTACTACAATCATATTCTCTCAAAAAGATGAACACATATCCTTGAGAGCTGCTAGATTATGTGAAATATATAACAATGTTGCAATGCGTATAGCATGAACCTAATTTGTGATTTATATAGAGCACAACTATCAATGTATAAGGAATCATATTCTATTAACAACAAAGAATTTTATACAATTACTTCTGAGATAAAGTCCTTCACTGACTTGAGTTCCTGTTTCCTTTTCATCCTCAAAGATCAACTGATGTGACAAATACTGATTTTATCATCCGTTGACATCATCATTCGTTGATATCATAATCCGTCGATGTCATCATCATCCGTCGATGCTTGTAGTCATCATCCGTCGATGCTTGTAGTCATTATCCGTTGATGCTTCTGATAGTTTCTATTTAATATCATCAATTGCTCCTAACATGCTTGGTGAAGAATAATGTTGTAGATTGAAAACTATTCTAAGTCAAGTGTTAAGAAGTAACAGATCAAGTGATATCGAGAAGTCAGATAAGCTTATAGAGAAGTCACTCTACTTGTAGAGAAGTCATTATACTTGTAGAGATGTCACTCTACCGGTAGAGAAGTGAAGATATCGACAAGTCAAAAATATATGTAGAGAAGTAGATATATCGACAAGTCAAAAGTATATGCAGAGAAGTGGAGATATCGAAAAGTCAAAACTGCATTTAGAGAAGTGGAGATATCGACAAGTCAAACTGCATATAGAGAACTTGAGATATCAACAAGTCAAACTGCATAAAGAGAACTGGAGATATTGACAAGTCAAACTGCATATAGAGAACTGGAGATATCGACAAGTCATAATACTTATAGAGAAGTGGAGATATCGATAAGTCATTCTACATGCCGATATGAGACATCTCTATACAGTAATGCAGATCTCGATAACAATTTCAATTACAGAGTACAACCAACTTGAAGATTCAAGATTATCAGTTAACAAACCTTTTTATCACTAAAATGAAAATTTTACAAATACAGCTTGAGGAGTGCAAGAACATGGGCTAATATGAACTTGACAAAGGAGGGTCACAGACCTAGAAGATTATATGCACGCTGCACTTAAAATGGATATAGACAA